>NC_058089.1:92228926-92547259 GCF_014858855.1 Bufo gargarizans | reverse complement strand
ATGGATCCGTAAAAAATCATGCGGATGTCTGAATGGAGCCTTACAGGGGGGGGTGATCAGTGACAGGGGGGTGATCACCCTGATTACCCTGATCACCCCCTGTCATTGATAACCCCCCTGTAAGGCTCCATTCAGACGTCCGCATGCGTTCTGTGGATCCGATACATGTATCCATGGATCCGTAAAAAATCATGCGGATGTCTGAATGGAGCCTTACAGGGGGGGTGATCAGTGGCAGGGGGGTGATCACCCTGATTACCCTGATCACCCCCTGTCATTGATAACCCCCCTGTAAGGCTCCATTCAGACGTCCGCATGCGTTCTGTGGATCCGATACATGTATCCATGAATCCGTAAAAAATCATGCGGATGTCTGAATGGAGCCTTACAGGGGGGGTGATCAGTGACAGGGGGGTGATCACCCTGATTACCCTGATCACCCCCTGTCATTGATAACCCCCCTGTAAGGCTCCATTCAGACGTCCGCATGCGTTCTGTGGATCCGATACATGTATCCATGGATCCGTAAAAAATCATGCGGATGTCTGAATGGAGCCTTACAGGGGGGGTGATCAGTGACAGGGGGGTGATCACCCTGATTACCCTGATCACCCCCTGTCATTGATAACCCCCCTGTAAGGCTCCATTCAGACGTCCGCATGCGTTCTGTGGATCCGATACATGTATCCATGGATCCGTAAAAAATCATGCGGATGTCTGAATGGAGCCTTACAGGGGGGGTGATCAGTGACAGGGGGGTGATCACCCTGATTACCCTGATCACCCCCTGTCATTGATAACCCCCCTGTAAGGCTCCATTCAGACGTCCGCATGCGTTCTGTGGATCCGATACATGTATCCATGGATCCGTAAAAAATCATGCGGATGTCTGAATGGAGCCTTACAGGGGGGGTGATCAGTGACAGGGGGGTGATCACCCTGATTACCCTGATCACCCCCTGTCATTGATAACCCCCCTGTAAGGCTCCATTCAGACGTCCGCATGCGTTCTGTGGATCCGATACATGTATCCATGGATCCGTAAAAAATCATGCGGATGTCTGAATGGAGCCTTACAGGGGCGGTGATCAGTGACAGGGGGGTGATCACCCTGATTACCCTGATCACCCCCTGTCATTGATAACCCCCCTGTAAGGCTCCATTCAGACGTCCGCATGCGTTCTGTGGATCCGATACATGTATCCATGGATCCGTAAAAAATCATGCGGATGTCTGAATGGAGCCTTACAGGGGGGGTGATCAATGACAGGGGGTGATCAGGGAGTCTATATGGGTGATCACCCCCCTGTCATTGATCACCCCCCTGTCATTGATCACCCCCCCCCCCCCCCCCTGGTAAGGCTCCATTCAGACATTTTTTTGGGCACAAGTTAGCGGAAATTTTTTGTTTGTTTTTGTTTTTTCTTACTAAGTCTCATATTCCACTAACTTGTGTCAAAAAATAAAATCTCACATGGACGCACCATACCCCTCACGGAATCCAAATGCGTAAACATTTTTAGACATTTATATTCCAGACTTCTTCTCACGCTTTAGGGCCCCTAAAAAGCCAGGGCAGTATAAATACCCCACATGTGACCCCATTTCGGAAAGAAGACACCCCAAGGTATTCCGTGAGGGGCATATTGAGTCCATGAAAGATTGAAATTTTTGTCCTAAGTTAGCGGAAAGTGAGACTTTGTGAGAAAAAAACAAAAAAAAAATCAATATCCGCTAACTTATGCAAAAAAAAAAAAATTTGAGGAACTCGCCAGGCCCCTCATTGAATACCTTGGGGTGTCTTCTTTCCAAAGTGGGGTCACATGTGGGGTATTTATACTGCCCTGGCTTTTTAGGGGCCCTAAAGCGTGAGAAGAAGTCTGGGATCCAAATGTCTAAAAATGCCCTCCTAGAAGGAATTTGGGCCCCTTTGCGCATCTAGGCTGCAAAAAAGTGTGACACATCTGGTATCGCCGTACTCAGGAGAAGTTGGGGAATGTGTTTTGGGGTGTCATTTTACATATACCCATGCTGGGTGAGAAAAATATCTTGGTCAAATGCCAACTTTGTATAAAAAAATGGGAAAAGTTGTCTTTTGCCAAGATATTTCTCTCACCCAGCATGGGTATATGTAAAATGACCCCCCAAAACACATTGCCCAACTTCTCCTGAGTACGGCGATACCAGATGTGTCACACTTTTTTGCAGCCAAGGTGGGCAAAGGGGCACATATTCCAAAGTGCACCTTTCGGATTTTGCAGGCCATTTTTTACACATTTTGATTGCAAGGTACTTCTTACACATTTGGGCCCCTAAATTGCCAGGGCAGTATAACTACGCCACAAGTGACCCCATTTTGGAAAGAAGACACCCCAAGGTATTCTGTGATGGGCACGGCGAGTTCCTAGAATTTTTTATTTTTTGTCACAAGTTAGCGGAAAATGATGATTTTTCTTTTTTTTTTCTTTTTTCCTTACAAAGTCTCATATTCCACTAACTTGCGACAAAAAATAAAAAATTCTAGGAACTCGCCATGCCCCTCACGGAATACCTTGGGGTGTCTTCTTTCCAAAATGGGGTCACTTGTGGCGTAGTTATACTGCCCTGGCAATTTAGGGGCCCAAATGTGTGAGAAGGACTTTGCAATCAAAATGTGTAAAAAAATGCCCTGCAAAATCCGAAAGGTGCACTTTGGAATATGTGCCCCTTTGCCCACCTTGGCAGCAAAAAAGTGTGACACATCTGGTATCGCCGTACTCAGGAGAAGTTGGGGAATGTGTTTTGGGGTGTCATTTTACATATACCCATGCTGGGTGAGAAAAATATCTTGGTCAAATGCCAACTTTGTATGAAAAAATGGGAAAAGTTGTCTTTTGCCAAGATATTTCTCTCACCCAGCATGGGTATATGTAAAATGACACCCCAAAACACATTCCCCAACTTCTCCTGAGTACGGCGATACCAGATGTGTGAAACTTTTTTGATGCCAAGGTGGGCAAAGGGGCACATATTCCAAAGTGCACCTTTCGGATTTCACCGGTCATTTTTTTACAGATTTTGATTGCAAAGTACTTCTCACACATTTGGGCCCCTAAATTGCCAGGGCAGTATAACTACGCCACAAGTGACCCCATTTTGGAAAGAAGACACCCCAAGGTATTCCGTGAGGGGCATGGCGAGTTCCTAGAATTTTTTATTTTTTGTCGCAAGTTAGTGGAATATGAGACTTTGTAAGGAAAAAAGAGAAAAAAATAAAAATCATCATTTTCCGCTAACTTGTGACAAAAAATAAAAAATTCTAGGAACTCGCCATGCCCCTCACGGAATACCTTGGGGTGTCTTCTTTCCAAAATGGGGTCACTTGTGGCGTAGTTATACTGCCCTGGCAATTTAGGGGCCCAAATGTGTGAGAAGTACCTTGCAATCAAAATGTGTAAAAAATGGCCTGCAAAATCTGAAAGGTGCACTTTGGAATATGTGCCCCTTTGCCCACCTTGGCTGCAAAAAAGTGTGACACATCTGGTATCGCCGTACTCAGGAGAAGTTGGGGAATGTGTTTTGGGGTGCCATTTTACATATAACCATGCTGGATGAGAGAAATATCTTGGCAAAAGACAACTTTTCCCATTTTTTTATACAAAGTTGGCATTTGACCAAGATATTTTTCTCACCCAGCATGGGTATATGTAAAATGACACCCCAAAACACATTCCCCAACTTCTCCTGAGTACGGCGATACCAGATGTGTCACACTTTTTTGCTGCCAAGGTGGGCAAAGGGGCACATATTCCAAAGTGCACCTTTTGGATTTCACCGGTCATTTTTTACACATTTTGATTGCAAAGTTCTTCTCACACATTTGGGCCCCTAAATTGCCAGGGCAGTATAACTACGCCACAAGTGACCCCATTTTGGAAAGAAGACACCCCAAGGTATTCCGTGAGGGGCATGGCAAGTTCCTAGAATTTTTTATTTTTTGTCGCAAGTTAGTGGAATATGAGACTTTGTAAGAAAAAATAAATAAATAAAAATCATCATCATTTTCCGCTAACTTGTGACAAAAAATAAAAAGTTCTATGAACTCACTATGCCCATCAGCGAATACCTTAGGGTGTCTACTTTCCGAAATGGGGTCATTTGTGGGGGTTTTCTACTGTTTGGGCATTGTAGAACCTCAGGAATCATGACAGGTGCTCAGAAAGTCAGAGCTGTTTCAAAAAGCGGAAATTCACATTTTTGTACCATAGTTTGTAAATGCTATAACTTTTACCCAAACCATTTTTTTTTGCCCAAACATTTTTTTTTTATCAAAGACATGTAGAACAATAAATTTGGCGAAAAATTTATATATAGATGTCGTTTTTTTTGCAAAATTTTACAGCTGAAAGTGAAAAATGTCATTTTTTTGCAAAAAAATCATTACATTTTGATTAATAACAAAAAAAGTAAAAATGCCAGCAGCAATGAAATACCACCAAATGAAAGCTCTATTAATGAGAAGAAAAGGAGGTAAAATTCATTTGTATGGTAAGTTGCATGACCGAGCGATAAACGGTGAAAGTAATGTAGTGCCGAAGTGTAAAAAGTGCTCTGGTCATGAAGGGGGTTTCACCTAGCGGGGCTGAAGTGGTTAAAGCACAAGAAAAAACTATACACATCGTTGTAATCATACTGACCATACTGACCTGGAGAATGAAGAGAACAAGTCAGTTGTACCACATACTGAACACAATCAATAAACCAATAAAACTGGAAAAAAAATTCAGCTTCCCGATACTTCCTATGGAATATTAAATGTTGCCAATAAAACGTACAACTTGTCCTGCAAAAAACAAGCCATCATATGGCTATGTGAACTAAAAAATAAAAAAAGTTATGGCTCCAAAAAGGCAAGGAGTAAAAAATGAAAATGCAAAAAAGGAAAATTGCTCTGTCAGGAATGGGTTAATGTCTCCTAATAAGAAATAGTGCATTGTTTATTATAGTCACATTTACTAGAGATTTACAGAGAAAATAAATTAGCAGGAACACTTTTAATGTTCTCTCTCTCTCATGAAATAATCAATTTGCCAGGTTTAATATTTGCAGCAATCTAAATGGATTCATCTATTGACAAGTCAATGGAGAAAATATTTTTTTTAATGATTTGCTCATCTATAAAAGCAATGGGCGGTGAATATGATAATACATACATGTTCCCTAGCAATCCTATCCAACTGAGCACCTGGAACGGCATTGCCAACAGATTGTTTTATGTTTACTACTCTACAATAAAACATAAGATATGAATTTTCTCTATACATGTGACAAATATACCACATTCTCCTCTGTACCTGCTACCCGTTGCTTCTCTATTTAATTGCCTTCAAACCTACAAATATAAAACACATGATAATGTTCTGTACTTGTCAGATTATTGTGGTCTTGAATGGTTATGTTTGAATGTAGGATTGTTTTTGCTGCTGCTCTTCAGGCTACATCTCTCTAAGTGTACTTACCTTTAGTAGTATTCAAGGTAAAACAGTGCAAGGTACAATTCCAGTAACCATGGATACATTTGTTTACTCCATTTAGTGAATAGCTGGACAGATTGCTTTGTCCTTCATGGTTTCTGCATGTGTACTTCCATCACAATAGAGCAGACTTACCAAAAATGTAATGGACTTGACTGAAAATTATGTAAATAAAATGTCCATATTAGAAATATTTTAAAATAATGATACAATGTAGTATCTAGCTTTAGTATTCTATATTTTCTTATTGATAATCAGTGGATGTGTGCTCTTTAAAAGAATACCAAGCCAAAAAATAAATACTCATCCCCTTCCTGCCCCATGCCTTAAATGTATGGCAAGGCACGTAGCTCATTCCTGGACCATGCCATGCATTTATGGTATAGCAATGGCGCCAGCTCAGAAACTGAGCCATCACCATCAGCAGTGGGTGTCAGCTGTATCATACAAATAACACCCTGCTGCAACAGCAGAAATCGAGGCTAACTCTGATGCTGGCCTTTACAGGCACAATCACAGGGCTTTGTAGTTTGATATGGCAGCCAAAGGCCTTACAAAGGCCTCTAGGTTTACCATGTATGGAAGCTTATCAGGTCCTGCCAGAGGTAAGGTCTGATAGGTGAAGTCTCAATGTATAACTGACAGGTAAAATACAGTGCAGTAGATAACTATTGCAGTGTATTATACTAGTGATCAGTCCATTTTGGGACTTAAAAGTAAATATAAAAAAAATAAAAATATAAAATAAAAAAATCCCCTTTATCTTGCCATTATTCATTGGTAAAAAAAATTAAATATTTTTAATAAGCTGCAATTGGTATTGCTTAATCTATTGCAACTTAATCTATAAAAGATCACATTAATTATTGCACTCGAATTATTGCGTGTGAATGTCGGAGAGCAACGTAACATGCTCAAGGGTACTGCTCGTAATGCTCACTCAACGCGTTTCTACACAGGTAAGGCCTCTTTCAGACGGGTGGTGCGGGAAAAGGTGCGGGTGCGTTGCGGGAACATGCACGATTTTTCCGCGCGAGTGCAAAACATTGTAATGCGTTTTGCACTCGCGTGAGAAAAATCGGCATGTTTGGTACCCAAACCCGAACTTCTTTACAGAAGTTCGGGCTTGGGATCGGTGTTCTGTAGATTGTATTATTTTCCCTTATAACATGGTTATAAGGGAAAATAATAGCATTCTGAATACACCACGTCACCACAGGTCCTGTTCCTGCACACAGCAAAGAAAGAAGACAGAAGAGATAATAATAATCGGGTCCCCATTCCGATCGTCTCCTAGCAACCGTGCGTGAAAATCACACCGCATCTGCACTTGCTTGCGGATGCTTGCGATTTTCACGCAACCCCATTCATTTCTATGGGGCCTGCGTTACGTGAAAAACACACAAAATAGAGCATGCTGCGATTTTCACGCAACGCATAAGTGATGCGTGAAAATCACCGCTCATGTGAACAGCCCCATAGAAATGAATGGGTCGGGATTCAGTGCGGGTGCAATGCGTTCAACTCACGCATCGCAGCCGCGCAGAATACTCGCCCGTGTGAAAGGGGCCTAAGGGTTTCATCATGAGCTGAATGGAGCGACATAATATGCAGAGCATTAGCACGCCGGCCACATCAGACCCACCTACTGATGTACTGTCACTACTACAGATAATATATCTAATATATAACTCTAATATCTAATAAAGTTATTTTTTGTTTTATTTTAAATGTTTCTAGAGGCAGTGAGTTTTCATTCTTAACAGCACAATTATTGATAAATCATAGTGTACAGTGCACCATATGAAAAGTAAACAGTTCTGAATCCTAAGGGAGTAATTCTGTATCTAATCAATGTTTCAAGGCCTCGTTCCATGAATCTTTAGTCAAATAACCAAGCATTTCCCTCCATTTACTAAAGCTTACCACATCAACGTCTTTCACTCAAACCAGCCCCAAAGTCCCATATATTTTAGCAAGCAGGGCCAAATTATCTGCTATTGAAATATCCAATTATAGATATTTCAATAGTGCCTAATAATATTTCTACATTGTGCCTAATAAACCTGCCTCCAAAATCTTAAATATATTATATCTTCCCAAGTGGCGCTTCCCTTTCTTACTCAAATAATATTTGACCAAAACCCTTTCTTCTCTAGAAACTGTGGATCCAAATACTAATTTTCTAAATTGGGAAGTGCCATACCCCCTTTCTCCCAAGGTAAATATAAAGTGACCAATTTTATTCATGCCCTCCGTCCATTCCATACGAAATCTCTCAGGAGGGCTTCTAGCTAGTGTTTAAAAAAAAAAACTTTCTACCTACTGGACTATTCTGTAATATAAATAATATTTGTGCTAAATGTTATCATTTTATTTAGAGTGAGACTTGATGCCATTGGAAAATACATCTTTCCCACATTTTTATCCTATCTCTCTACTTCTGTAATAGTGGAAGCACGTTCAACTCTACTGTATATATCTTTCAATTTTATTAGTGACCAAAATTTCCAAATACCTAAATGAATCAACTACTAACAAATTACCATCTAATCCAACCCCAGGCTGTATCTGATCTAAAAATAAAATAGGGGGATTAATCCCAATGTATTCTTATCTGAGAGTATCTACCATGCCTTTCAATTAATTGGATTACTATTGGAATTGAGATTGACATATCTCTCACAAGCAGTACCATGTCATCAGCGTACATTAATAAGCGATCCTCCAATAAACCATGCCTAAAACCTCGGATCTCTACATTATCCCTAATTAACTTTGCCAACGGCTCTAAAATCAAGGCAAATAATAAAAGTGAATGGGAACAACCCTGTCTCATTCCACGGTATAAATCAAACAAGACAGGTGTCATATTATTCACACTAACACATGCCCTTGCTCCCTTTATATAGCAATTTTATTTAACCTCACCAAAACCTATCTTTCCTAAGATGGCCCAAATAAATTCCCACTTGACTCAGTCAAATGCCTTGACGGAGTTGAGAGTATTAGGCCCCTTTCACACGGGCGATTTTTCCGTGCGGGTGCGATCCGTGCGGCGAACGTATGGCACCCGCACTAAATCCTGACCCATTCATTTCTATGGGGCTGTGCACATGAGCGTTGTTTTTAACGCATCACTTGTGCGTTCAGTTGAAATCGCAGCATGCTCTATATTGTCCGATTTCGACGTGACGCAGGCCCCATAGAAATGAATGGGGTGTGTGAAAATCGGATGGCATCCGCAAGCAAGTACGGATGCCGTGCGATTTGCACGCACGGTTGCTAGGAGACGATCGGGATGGAGACCCGATCATTATTATTTTCCCTTATAACATGGTTATAAGGGAAAATAATAGCATTCTGAATACAGAATGCATAGTAAACCAGCGCTAGAGGGGTTAAAAAAAAATAAAAAAATTTTTAACTCACCTTAGTCCACTTGATCACGAAGCCCGGCATCTCCTTGTGTCTCCTCTGCGCTGAGCGGCTGAACAGGACCTGGGGTGAGCTGCTCCATTAAATATCGGTTAAGGACCTTCGATGACGTCACTCCGGTCATCACATGGTCTTTTACCATGGTGAATCACCATGGTAAAAGATCATGTGACGTACCATGTGATGACCGGAGTGACGTCATCGAAGGTCCTTAACGATATTTAATGGAGCAGCTCACCCCAGGTCCTGTTCAGCCGCTTAGCGCAGAGGAGACACAAGGAGATGCCGGGCTTCGTGATCAAGTGGACTAAGGTGAGTTAGGGTGAGTTAAATTATTTTATTTATTTTTTTAACCCCTCTAGCGCTGGTTTACTATGCATTCTGTATTCAGAATGCTATTATTTTCCCTTATAACCATGTTATAAGGGAAAATAATACAATCTTCAGAACATCAATCCCAAGTTTGGGTACCAAACATGCGCGATTTTTCTCACGCGAGTGCAACGCATGACAATGTTTTGCACTCGCACGGGAAAATCGCGCATTTTCCCGCAACGCACCCGGCTCTTATCCGGGCAAAAAAAATGCCGCCCGTGTGAAAGAGGCCTTACTCTATCTCCTTCTCCATCACACAAATTCTGAATAATCCAGCACAGCTTCCTGAAATTATTTGCCACCGATTTGCCTGGCAAAAAACAGCTTGATCTTCAAATACTCGAAACATAATTACCTTCAATAGCCTCCTGGCAGGAATCTTGGCTGAAACTTTACATTTAACAAAGACATCCTAAGCATAGGTCATCAGTATCAGATTGGTGGGTTCCAACTCCGCTGTCGATCAGTTGATAGAAGAGGCTGCAGTGCTCCTTGAGCACATAGGTCTCTATTTAGGCCAGAGACATCACCAGACATCGGTCACATGGCCTACTTGCAGCTCAGTCCCAGTCAAGTCAATGGAGCTGAGCTGCAATACCAAGAACAGCCACTATACAGCTGATCTAAGGCGGTGTCAGGACTGATGTAATATTGATGACCTGTCCTCCAGATAAGTCATCAATATCAATGCCTGGATAATCTCATGAATTATTTATATATTTTATTAGCACTTGCATTTTATTGTTTTATATTGATCCTAGTGATAGGTCACACCTTGATACACAATTGTTTCCCCTAGCATATTTTACCTGCTTTTAATTATATTAATTGTCTAATTTAAAAAAGTTGTTGCTAATTTGTATCTAATTGGCATTGAGTGCCTTTGTATGTAGGAGTTATGTTACCTAAGTAAACCTAGTCAAAGAGCCCATGCATTGTAACAAACTAGCATGAGACCACCCAATCTATCAAAAGAAAACTGCTGCCAATAAAATCCCATATTTATCTGGTGTTTAGGAAACCTGCCCTTGAGAGAGATTGATTTTTAACTTACAATTCTCAGCTGTGCAGAGAAAAGAAATTCTATTCTGATTTTAAATTATTTATAAAATGTTTAAACATCTCCCCTTAACCTTGAATGGGAAATTATTCATACTCTTCTATAATTCCCGTCAGTGTCCTTGCCCCGGTGTTGTATTTGTTATGACATGAGGTGCAAAATTCATTATTTGAAGAGATTCTTTTCAATGTATTATTTTGGAGCTTATCACAAACCCGAGTCATGTTCTATGAGATTTTGTGGCAGTAAGAATATTAGGGAAATCATTATTTATTTAACAGCTTGGTTACCAGGAATGTAATGATCTTACAGGAGTTGTATAAGATTAGAAAATAAAAAGACCTAATCCTTCAGGAACAGAACAAATGTCTTCATAGGTTAATATTAATTTTATTCAACAACTCTGTACAGAAATTCTCATCACTGACATTCTCCCCTATCACTATTAGCGCTCACAATCTAAATTCTACATTAATCAGTATGATTTTGGTTTGTGGAAGGATACTGGATTCAAACCTAGGACCCAGTGGTGCAAGGCATGGTGTCAACAACGCTGTTCTCTTGAGTTGGACTAAGTTGCAAAACCAGAAACAAAGGGGCTGAGCTGCAATACCAAGCACAGCTGCTATCCAGTGGATGGTGCTGTCTGTGTTTGGTAAGTTGCAAGGAGGCTGCGGCACTCAGTAGAGCGCCACCGCCGACTCAAACAGCCAATTGGCGGGAGGATTTCTACCGATCTTATATTGATGACTTATCCTACGATAGGTCATCAATAGTAACCACCTAAAAAACGTATTTAATCTTAAAGTCTATTGGTTACTCAAATTTTTATAATAAACATATTTTTTTCAGGATTTTTTGTGGTTAATTTTTTTTATGTCTGTTTAAATGACTCTCCTAGTAATGTAATATAAGGTCATGTCTTTTATTCAGACCTGTGGGTTGTCTGGAACCAAGTTGTAAAATCCAGTAGGCCTCCCTGTTTAAAAGTTTCCTTCTGTGATCTCCCCTTCTGACAGGAAAACTGACTATTTCTATTCCCTGCACAATTAATCCAGAGGTATCACCCCCGTGCATAACCGCAAAATGTAAACTGGCAGCAGATACATTGCGGCTTTTAAAATGCAGAACATCAGAGATGTGCTTGCGTATCCTTGTTTTTATTTCGTTTGTGGTACAACCCACATATTTAACCCCTTAAGGACTTAGCGCGTGCCGGTACGCCCTGTTTACCGAGTCCTTAAGGACCCAAAGCGTACCGGTACGTTAGGGCGGCGGTGCCATCGGGTCTCCATGCGGCTGTAGGGGGGACCCGATGGCATCGAAGGCAGAGCGATGTCTAAGGAAGGCATCGCGCTGCCTTCCGGTGAAGAGCCTGTGAGATCTTGCCCCCTGGATCTCACAGGCCCCGGAAGCTGTATGAGTAATACTCACTGTATAACTCATACAGCCTATGCATTCCAATACAGAAGTATTGGAATGCATTGTAAAGGATTAGACCCCCAAAAGTTCAAGTCCCAAAGTGGGACAAAAAATAAAGTGAAAAAAAAGTTTAAAAAATAAACTTTTCCCCCTAAAAAAATGTAAAGTTTCAAGTAAAAATAAACAAAAACGGCATTTTCCCCAAATAAAGTTAAAATTGCTAAAAAAAATAGGGGGGAGGGAGTATACATATTTGGTATCGCCGCGTCCGTATCGACCGGCTCTATAAATATATCACATGACCTAAACCCTAAATATATCACATGACCTAAACAATTTTTTTGCCTCCCCCCCAAAATAAAGCCAATAAAACCATCATCTCATCCCGCAAAAATCCTACCCTACCCAAGGTAATCGCCCAAAGACTAAAAAAATAATGGCTCTCAGACTATGGAAACACTAAAAAATGATTTTTTTTTTGCTTCAAAAATGAAATCATTGTGTAAAACTTACATAAATAAAAAAATATACATATTAGGTATCGCCACATCCGCATCGACCGGTTCTATACAAATATCACATGATCTAACCTGTCAGATGAATGTTGTAAATAACAAAAAATAAAAACGGTGCCAAAACAGCTATTTCTTGTTACCTTGCCTCACAAAAAGTGTAGAGCAACCAAAAATCATATGTACCCTAAACTAGTACCAACAATACTGCCATCCTATCCCGTAGTTTCTAAAATGGGGCCACTTTTTTGGAGTTTCTACTCTAGGGGTTCATCAGGGGGGCTTCAAATGGGACATGGTGTAAAAAAAAACAGTCCAGCAAAATCTGCCTTCCAAAAACCGTATGGCATTCCTTTCCTTCTGCGCCCTGCCGTGTGCCGGTACAGCTTTTTACGACCACATATGGGGTGTTTCTGTAAACTACAGAATCAGGGCCATAAATATTGAGTTTTGTTTGGCTGTTAACCCTTGCTTTGTAACTGGAAAAAAAATATTAAAATGAAAAATCTGCCAAAAAAGTTAAATTTTGAAATTGTATCTCTATTTTTCATTAACCTAAAGGGTTAACGATGTTTGTAAAATCAGTTTTGAATACCTTGAGCGGTGTAGTTTATAGAATGGGGTCATTTTTTGGGTTGTTTCTATTATGTAAGCCTTGCAAAGTGACTTCAGACCTGACCTGGTCCCTAAAAATTGGGTTTTTGAAAATTTCAGAAAAATTTCAACATTTTTGTAACATCCCCAAAAAATAAAATATAATTCCCAAAATGATCCAAACATGAAGTAGACATATGGGGAATGTAAAGTAATAACTATTTTTGGAGGTATTACTATGTATTATAGAAGTAGAGAAATTGAAACTTGGAGATTTGCAATTTTTAAATTTTTTTGGGTAAATGTGGTATTTTTTCATAAATAAATTTTTTTTTTTTACTTCATTTTACCATTGTCATGAAGTACAATATGTGACGAAAAAACTATCTCAGAATGGTCTGGATAAGTCAAAGCGTTTTAAAGTTATCAGCACTTAAAGTGACACTGGTCAGATTTGCAAAAAATTGCCAAGTCCTTAAGGTGAAAAAGGGGTTAAGCTTACACATGTTATCAGGTACACTGCAAACTTGGTATTACAATGAAGGTAGGACTGTATAGCATACTCCCTATTGTTTGCGGGAAAACCACAGAACAGGCACTTACTGTATCCCCTATCCTAAGGGATACGTTGTCTTAATAGGACAGCCTCTTTAAATAAAATTTTTATTTCCAAAAAGCAGTTGATCCCAGTAGGAAGTTGAAGGAAATCCTTTCATAGTTTGACCATTTCTTAAATATGTTTGATATTTTCTACAAAATCTTTGTTGGAGAATGTACAGAAAAAGAATGATAGAGATTCTCTATTTATTGCTGATACCTCGTTGATCGAAGATGACACACGCCTCTGTGAGTAGGACCTACTGGTTAATCTGTTTGTTACAAATGTATTTTTTGGATTTGTGTTTAAGGGGGGACTCTGCCACCTCCCAAGTCATTACTGCCCTGTACAGGAAAGAATTTGCTTGGAACACTATTTTACACGCTGCCTCCTGTCATCCGCCCCACACCATACGCAACATTCCCAAAGGAGAATTAATCAGGGCTCGTCGTAACTGTTCCGATTTGCTCACATTTACTCAAGAGGCCATAAGTATAACAAACAGATTAACTAGTAGGTCCTACTCACAGAGGCGTGTGTCATCTTCGATTAACGAGGTATCAGCAATAAATAGAGAATCTCTAGTTTTCCCAAAAAAAATACCACGGGCCCAACGTGGGGTTATGTCTAAATGCAAGCGCACCGTCACCCCATTTGTGACACAGTATAGTGTGGAATTTGATGATATTTGTAAGATCATCAGAAAATATCTACCATTATTGTCCTGCGATAAACAGTGGATGGATATTGTGACAAATGGGGTGAAATGTGTGGCTAGAAAAGCTCCGACATTGGGCAGCATGTTGAGTCCTAGTCTCTATCAGGACTCAAAAACCGCAAATAAAGCTACAATTCTTCGCTATCTTGGAGCTATATTTCCCAAAAAATTTTTGTCATAAAATTATCGCATCCAGGTGCGTTTTCCGAGCTCAGACAGTGGAGGGGAAGGTGAGAGCTGCCTTATGTTTTTCTTGTGACTGTCTATGCCAACTATGTACCTTTATTTGATAGCCCTAATGATTTATTAAAGGGTTGTCCCATGAAGACAACTTATCCACTATCTACCACTATATGTCTGATCAGTGGGGCATCAAATGACCATGAGAACAGGAGGCCATGCTCCCTGCTTGAATGGAGCAGCACACATGCATGGGACTGCTGGAGATAGCCTAGTACTAATACTTGACTTTCTCTAAATCACACAACAGCCGCATGTGTGACCAACACTTCATTCAAATGGGGGGCACTGACCCACATGCTCATAATCAGTGGCTGGACCCCCACAGAACAGGCACTTATCCCCTATCCTAAGGGATACGTTGTCTTAATAGGACAGCCTCTTTAAATTACATTTTTATTTCCAATAAGCAGTTGATCCCAGTAGGAAGTTGAAGGGAATCCTTTCATAGTTTGACCATTTCTTAAATATGTTTGATTTTTTTCTACAAAATCTTTGTTGGAGAATCTACAGAAAAAGGATTATATGGAATATTAGGTTTTTTTGCAGCTTGCTGCTCTCCTTTGTGGTGGTCCAAGAAGAGCATGGGTTGCTGGTTAGTGCATAGAAGAATAAAGAGCACAGCCGTATGTGTCTCAGATATTGATATCGCTTTGGAAAATTCTGCAGAAAAAAGGTTAGAAGACGGCTGCAACATATGCTAGATGGCATCCTTACAATTATAAAATGAATTAAGTGATGGACAATGTGCAGATGCGAGGGTAAAGGTAGTAGACCCTGTGCATGAAATAGAGAAGAGCCATAGGCAAGATGGGAAGATGAACAGATCGACACACACTGAAACACAGATTAAATGATTAGTGCTTCAAATTTAAAAGCTTTGACCAACTGTCCTTAGATACATTTTTAAGGTCTCTTATTAAGACAGTTCTTTGGATCTTCCATTGAGTATTCCTGATTAAAGGGGTTTCCAAGATATTTTAACTGAAGATTAGTGATGTTCGAGCATGCTCGGCCGAACACCTGTTCGGCTTGAGCATCTCGATGCTCGGCACATGGCGGTATTCGGCCGAATACCGCATGTGCTCAAGCGCAATGCTCGAGTCTCCGCCTTGAACGTTTCTTGGCTGCTATGCAGCCAATAAACGTGCAGGTAAGTACTGCCCTCACTGTAATGCCATAGCACCAATGACACATGTTCGGCTCATTCTTAGTCAGGGAGAGCTGAGCATAGGATTACAGAGAGAGTGTAGGGAGTGATTTAGGAATATCATTGGCACCAAAACTTTTCAGAGACCCAAAAGTCCTTTTAAGGACTATTGTGTGTGGCAGCAGCAATCTATATTTTTAGCGCAACAAGTGCTAAATAGCTAAAACTTAACTGACCCAAAAGTCCTTCTATGGTTTATTGAGTGTGGCAGCAGTGTGGCGCATCCTGCGCTAAATAACGTACAATAGTTAGGCCGCTGCAGACAGTGACATTATCTGCGCCACATCTCCAATGTAAAGTGTGCGCATCCAAAAATATTTGACATCCAGTGTACTTTTTCCGTAGACGGTGTCAGCTGCGGACAATGACATTAGCTGCGCCACATCTCATGTGTAAAGTGTGCGCATCCCAAAAATATCTGTGACATACAGTGTACTTTTTCAATAGACGGTGTCCGCTGCGGACAGTGACATTAGCTGCGGCACATCTCCAGTGTAAAGTGTGCGCTTAAAAAATTTATCTGTGACATGCAGTGTACTTTTTCTGTAGACGGTGTCTGCTGCAGACAGCGACATTACCAGCGACACATCTGCAGTGTAACGTGTGCGCTTGTAAAATTTATCTGTGACATACAGTGTACTTTTTCCCTAGTTGGTTTCCGCTGCGGACAGTGACATTAGCTTTGCCACATCTCCAGTGCAAAGTGTGCGCATCCAAAAATATCTGTAACATACAATGTACTTTGGCAATAGGCGGTGTCCCTTTCTGACAGTGACATTACCAGGGCCACATCTGCAGTGTAACGTGTGAGCTTCAAAAATGTATCTGTTACATACATTGTACTTTTTTGCGTAGACGCTGCGTAAAGTGACATTACCGGTGGTACCTCTCCTGTATAACGTTTCCTCATCACAAATACCTCTGACATTACCTGTAATTTTTTATTAGCTGCTGGTGACAGCATTGACATTATCTGAGGGATATCTCCTATGAGACGTTTCCACATCCCAAATACCTTTTTAAATTTGTTTGCGCATACGCTTCCAAATCCTACACTACTGTACGTGTGACAGACTTTCAATTATATATCATTTAATATGAAGAATGCAAGCAGTAAGAGACGGGGCTGTGGCTGTGATGCTGATGGCGCACACAGAGGCCGTGACCCTGGGTGCGGTGAAACTGTGCCTGCTGCCAGAGCACAAGAAACACACACATCCACGATACCTAGCTTCATGTCCCAGTTTGCAGGGCGGCGCAGGACACCACTCTTGAAGTCAGACCAGTGCGACCAGGTGGTCGGTTGGATAGTAGCAAGTAATGCTTCCAGATGGTTAATCACCATCCTGTCTTCCAGCAAGTCCAGTCTCAGTAGCCAAGAGTCTGCTTAACACAATCCTCATCCTGATCCTCCTTCCTCCCACCATGGAGAGTCTGGGCAAACAAGTGATTACACACTTGTATATTCCGAGAAGCTCTTTTTAGCACCATTCCTTGATTTGGCCCTCTCGCCAAGCACACTTTAAGAGGGACAGATCTTGTGCCCTGATTCCCAGACTCTTGAGCATTCACAATCACAAGAAGATAACGGTGAAAAAAGGCAATTAGAGTTTAATGAGGTGGATGATGATTTGACACAGTTGCCAATAACTCAACGGCAATTACTGTCTCAAGAGGTTGAGGAAGAGGATGAGACACAGTTGTCAATCACTAAGGTACGCGCGTTTATGCATTTTAGACAACATGGATTACTGGTTGTTCACCCTTCTCGACCCCCACTACAAAGAGAACTTCTCATCTCTCATTCCTCTGGTGGAGAGGACGAGCAAAACGGTGCAATACTAAAAGATCCTTGTTGAAAAATTGCTTCAAAAATTTCCATCGCTGGCGGCTAAAGTCTGTAGTTCCTTGGCCAACCGAGGAGGGGAGACAAGGTGAACACACAGCAGTTCCAACAGAGGCAGGGCAACACTCTCCAAAGCCTGGGACAGTTTCATGATACCCCGCCAGCACCCTCACCCTGATGCAAGGCCTAGTGTCACAAGGAGGGAATAATTTTGGAAGATGGTAAAGGAATACATAGCAGACAGTGTCAGCGTCCTCAATGACCCTGTAGTGCCTTACAACTACTGGGTGTACAAGCTGGACACGTGGCACGAACTGCCGATCTACGCCTTGGAGGTGCTGGCCTGCCCTGCCGCCAGCATTTTGTCTGAGCGGGCATTTAGTGCTGCTGGTAGCATTATAACAGATAAGCGTATCCGCCTGTCAACTGAAATTGCTGACAGGTTGACTCTTATAAAAATAAACAAGGCTTGGATTGACCATGACTTCTCGACTCCACCAGAGAAAAGCTGATGAACATAAAGGCACTTTAAATGTGTTGTTTATAATGTACTGAATACACTGTATTCCCATGCACCCCTTCCACCACAAACAAGGGTATATGGTTGAATTTTCCTTTTCTCATCCTCTTTTTTCTCTTCCATCATATCAACATGCTTAATCGTCACTTATAATGCCCTTTGCATATAATGTTTTACAGGGCCAGCTCAGGTGCAGGCCCTCGTATATAATTTTTGGGAGGGTCAGCTCACCAGCAGGCCCTCGCTTACAATGTTTTACAGGGTCATCTCACCAGCAGGCCTTCGCATATAATTTTTTAGAGGGTCAGCTCACCAGCAGGCGCTCACATATAATGTTTTAGAGGGTCAGCTCACCAGCAGGCCCTCACCTACAATGTTTTACAGGGTCAGCTCACCAGCAGGCCTTTGCATATAATGTTTTACAGGGTCAGCTCACTAGCAGGCCCTGACCTACAATGTTTTACAGGGTCAGCTCATCTGAAAGCCCTCGCATACATTTTTTTAGAGGGTCAGCTCACCTGCATGCCCTCACATAGTGTTTACCAGGGTCAGATCACCAGCAGGCCCCCGCATATAATGTTTTACTGGGTCAGCTCACCAGCAGGCCCTCACCTATAATGTTTTACAGAATCAGCTCAGCAGCAGGCCCTCGCATATAAATTTTTATAGGGTCACCTCACCAGCAGGCCCTCACCTACAATGTTTTACAGGGTCAGCTCACCTTAAGTCCCTCCCATATAATTTTTTAGAGGGTCAGCTCACCAGCAGGCAGTCGCATATAATGTTTTACAGAGTCAGCTCACCAGCAGGCACTCGCATATCATTTTTTACAGGGTCAGCTCACCAGCAGGCCCTCACCTTTAAGTCCAGTCTCACTATCCAAGAGTCTGGTCAACACAATCCTCACCGCCAGGGGTCGCATAGCTAGTTATCATGGAGAAGTCTCATTCGTTATCGCAATTAACCAGACAAATCGCCCCACCAACTAAGAACGTCCATGCACCACCACTCACAGAATCGAGAAAGAGCTATCAATCTGTCAATCCTTTCCATGTCCTGGCCGGGTGAGGTTTCCCGTGTTGAGTCAAATTAAGCCGCAGGCTCCACTCCTGGTGGTGCCCTTCCGTCAATTCCTTTAAGTTTCAGCTTTGCAACCATATTCCCTACGGAACCCAAAGACTTTGGTTTCCTGGAAGCTGCTCGGTGGGTCATGGGAATAAAGCCTGTCATTATTGTTTATGGTCAGAACTATGACGGTATCTGATCATCTTCGAATTCCAACTTTCATTTTTGATTAATTTAAGCATTCTTGCCAAATGCTTTCGCTTTGGTTCGTCTTGCGCCAGTCCAAGAACTTCACCTCTAGCGGCGCAATACAAATGCCCCTGGCCGTCCCTCTTAATCATGGCCCCAGTTCCTAAAATCAACTAAATAGAACCGGAGTCCTATTCCATTATTCCTAGCTGAAGTATTTAGGTGACCTGACCTGTTTTGAACACTGTAAATTTTTTCAATGGTCAGCTAAGCAGCAGACACTCTCCCATAATTTTTTAAAAGGTCAGTTCAGCAGCAGACCCTTAACCATAATGTTTTAGAGGGTCAGCTTAACAGCAGGCCCTTGCATATACTTTTTTAGAGAGTTAGATCACCTATAGGCCCTCGCATATAATGTTTTAGAGGCCCTCATCTAATTATACCTAATAGGTAATTTGCGCACATGCTGCCTGGCTTGGAAGTGGTAGCCGTAGCTGTTTCTTAGGCTCCCTCTCCGGAATCAAACCCTGATTACCCGTTACCCATAGTCACCATGGTTTGTGCTGCAAAAAACATCAAAAGTTGATAGGGCATACATCTGAATGGATCGTCGCCGTCACGGGGACATGCGATCAGGCCCAGGTTATCTAGAGTCATCATAGCGACAGCAGGCCATCGCCCATAATGTTTTAGAAGGTCAGATCAGCAGGCCCTTGCTCCTAATGTTTTTGAGGGTCACCAGCAGGCCATCAATCATAATTTTTCAAGGCTGTGTATGATGCCCTCCTTTATGTGTATCAAAGGGTGTATTGTAGTGATGTTTACTTGTAATTTTTGGCAGCCCTTTCACTTAGTGCATAGGCTTTATGAGTGTAGGAGTGCCACTACTTGAACAATTGTACCACAATGTGAATGAGGCCCTTCTTTATGTGATATACAGGGAGTGCAGAATTATTAGGCAAATGAGTATTTTGACCACATCATCCTCTTTTTGCATGTTGTCTTACTCCAAGCTGTATAGGCTCGAAAGCCTACTACCAATTAAGCATATTAGGTGATGTGCATCTCTGTAATGAGAAGGGGTGTGGTCTAATGACATCAACACCCTATATCAGGTGTGCATAATTATTAGGCAACTTCCTTTCCTTTGGCAAAATGGGTCAAAAGAAGGACTTGATAGGCTCAGAAAAGTCAAAAATAGTGAGATATCTTGCAGAGGGATGCAGCACTCTTAAAATTGCAAAACTTCTGAAGCGTGATCATCGAACAATCAAGCGTTTCATTCAAAATAGTCAACAGGGTCGCAAGAAGCGTGTGGAAAAACCAAGGCGCAAAATAACTGCCCATGAACTGAGAAAAGTCAAGCGTGCAGCTGCCAAGATGCCACTTGCCACCAGTTTGGCCATATTTCAGAGCTGCAACATCACTGGAGTGCCCAAAAGCACAAGGTGTGCAATACTCAGAGACATGGCCAAGGTAAGAAAGGCTGAAAGACGACCACCACTGAACAAGACACACAAGCTGAAAAGTCAAGACTGGGCCAAGAAATATCTCAATACTGATTTTTCTAAGGTTTTATGGACTGATGAAATGAGAGTGAGTCTTGATGGGCCAGATGGATGGGCCCGTGGCTGGATTGGTAAAGGGCAGAGAGCTCCAGTCCGACTCAGACGCCAGCAAGGTGGAGGTGGAGTACTGGTTTGGGCTGGTATCATCAAAGATGAGCTTGTGGGGCCTTTTCGGGTTGAGGATGGAGTCAAGCTCAACTCCCAGTCCTACTGCCAGTTTCTGGAAGACACCTTCTTCAAGCAGTGGTACAGGAAGAAGTCTGCATCCTTCAAGAAAAACATGATTTTCATGCAGGACAATGCTCCATCACAGGCGTCCAAGTACTCCACAGCGTGGCTGGCAAGAAAGGGTATAAAAGAAGAAAATCTAATGACATGGCCTCCTTGTTCACCTGATCTGAACCCCATTGAGAACCTGTGGTCCATCATCAAATGTGAGATTTACAAGGAGGGAAAACAGTACACCTCTCTGAACAGTGTCTGGGAGGCTGTGGTTGCTGCTGCACGCAATGTTGATGGTGAACAGATCAAAACACTGACAGAATCCATGGATGGCAGGCTTTTGAGTGTCCTTGCAAAGAAAGGTGGCTATATTGGTCACTGATTTGTTTTTGTTTTGTTTTTGAATATCAGAAATTTATATTTGTGAATGTTGAGATGTTATATTGGTTTCACTGGTAAAAATAAATAATTGAAATGGGTATATATTTGTTTTTTGTTAAGTTGCCTAATAATTATGCACAGTAATAGTCACCTGCACACACAGATATCCCCCTAAAATAGCTAAAACTAAAAACAAACTAAAAACTACTTCCAAAAATATTCAGCTTTGATATTAATGAGTTTTTTGGGTTCATTGAGAACATGGTTGTATAAAATTAATCCTCAAAAATACAACTTGCCTAATAATTCTGCACTCCCTGTACAGATTGTATCCGAGTGCCTTTTCCTTGTAATTTTTGGCAGCACTTGCACTTTATATACAATTAAATATACAGGAAATAATGTTTCTTAACAATTTTTCCTCTAATATCAATTTTATCTTTGGTTTGGTGCGTATTATTGTCAGTCTGTAAAAGTGGTGTACTACTCGGACAACATTGTTCCCAGCAGCGACCTGGGAGTCCAAGATGCATCCAGACATCCTCCCCATGCTGTTCCTGAACCATTTTGGTGGTATTTCCATCCATTTCTGACCTTTTCCTATGAACCAGGCACCCTCCCCTCTTCGGAGCAGGGGGTGCCTGATTTAATGCTCGGGTTCTCCAATTGACTTCAATTATACTCGGGTGCTTGGTAGAACACCCGAGCATCCCGATGTGCTCGGCCCGAGCACCCGAGCACTATGGTGCTCGATCAACACTACTGAAGATGTATTCTCATAAGTATCTAATCAGTGGGTATCCGACATCTGGGAACCCTGCAGATCAGCTGTTTGACAAGGCACCAGTACTCGCAGTAGCGCCGCGATCTTCTCGCATCTTTGCCTATGCCATGTGATATCACGTTCTTCGGTCATATGGCCTGGGCACAGCTTAGCCACATTAAAGTGAACAGGGCGGAGCTGAGATACCAAGCACAGCCACTGTAGCAGTGCTACTGTAAGCGCTGGTGCCTTCTCAAACAGTTAATCAGCAGGGGTCCTGGGTGTCAGACATTCACCGATCAGATACTGATGACCTAGGTCATCAGTAAAAAAAAATAAAAAAATCGCGGAAAACCCCTTTAACTGCTATGATGTGCTGGTGAAGTAGATGTGACCACTGAGGCCTGGGACTGGACACATCTGTCACAGGACTAAGCCACTTCCCAGTCTTGCTGGGTAGTAGAGTTTTTTTTTTAATGCGATACAGGTTAGAAGTCGGACCATTTGGTTTGTCAGTCAGGCCACCCCTTTAAGGAACAGAATGTTTGATTAGACTTTGCCACTATTCACCAAACTTGGGATAGAGATGGATTTGGGAATTGCTAGAGCAGTATGTATTGCTAATAACAAAGTGGACAGATATAATAGATCTGAACATCTCAGGGATTAATGAGGTGATTGTATGTTACAAGCAATTGGACAAGTAAAAGGGCAGCTTTAATCTTTATAATTATGGAAAAATAATAACAACAAAGTAAAATGTTTCTGTCAAGATAAAAAAATTGTCATTATATCAATCAGTATGATTTTCATTTTTACAGTGTATTTGCTTGAGTGCTTATTAACATCCTGAAAACCTGTTCATCCAGAATTGTTATACCTTGACTTGTAGGGCTATCCTATGCCTTGTACTGGAAAGCATTAAACGCATAGCAATTTATTAGTTTCTTTCTAGAAAATTATTTATTTGAAAGCCTTTCTTTGATATTTAGGGGAAAAAAAGAAAAAAAAAACTTGATGCTTTCATTTCTTTCCCATGAACAACAAACAGATTGATCGGAAATGTACTGTAAGAGGTTACAATAAAAATCTAATGTATGTGTCAACGGCGTCAAAACAAATGCTCCAGTGTTGTGTGCAATCTATAATGCCAACGATATATCATTACAATGAACTTTTCCTAACAGAGAAGATAATGCCGGATATTTTTCAACTACGCTGCCAGATAGCTTCTAATATATTAACTCTTGCTAGCGTGCAGAAGCTTGCAAAATATTACAAAGCAATCCTGGGGCTAATCCACATGTCAAGGAAATGTCAACAGTACAGTCACTGAAATGTATTGAACTTGTCTTTCATGGCATGCATGCAAGCGCATAACTTGATTTAAACTGGTGAGAGAAGAAAGAACTTACGCCATTGAGTTTCAGATTGAATCTGTCATTTGAGCGTGCCCTTGAGTACTCACAAAGGTAAGACAGAACTGTTGCTTAGAGAGTGTGGTGAAAATGTCATAAACGCTAACATTATAGTTAAAGTTGAACGAATTTCTCGAAAATTCGGTTTGGCCGATCCGCCAAATTTTCCAAAAAGATTTGATTCAATCTGAATTTATTTGCGGCAAATCACGTTAAAAAACAGTTATTTCCTGGCTGCAGAGAGCCTGTATAGTGGTGTAGAACACTGTGCCTTGCAGTAACACGCATAGGGAGTCTGCTGTGGTAGTGAAACAATACTGTGAGTCAGTATGACATGCACATCACTGCACACTTCACTTATTTGGCCAGTTACAGAGACAAAACTGACCAAATAACTCAGGTCGATGTTATCGTCAGGTTTAAAGAACCGTGCAGAGGCCCAAGATCCTACAGTAGCTTGAAATAGCGCACTCCTTTTTCTCCGTCGTCAGCTGATTCCACATAGATTTTTACAGAACCTGTTCTATTAAATGCTTATACAAATAGAGCCCCCCGAAAGAGTGGAGAGGGTGTCAGCGGGAGGTTTGTGTTGATGTCACTGATTATTTTGCCCTTCCTCTGATCCGTCAGAACAATAACCCCCCAAAAAACGGATCTAGTCTGTTGAGCATCTGTCTTTACTAGGTCAGCATTTGGTCAGTAATCCATCAGTATTGCCAAAGCCAAAAAAATACAGGAGTGGCTACAAAACAGAGATGACACGTGAATGGAATATTTGCATAGAGTTGATTTAGGAGCAGCATAGGGAGACCACAAAGTGGCAAGGTGATATAGTGTGGAGGTGGCAGCAGCAGCATCAAGAGGCCATGCAGTGACCCAGTGACATAGTGTTGATTTAGCAGCAGCATGAGAAGACCACAGAGTGGCAAGGTGAAATAGTGTGGAGGTGGCAGCAGCAGCAGCATGAGGAGGCCACAGACTGGCAAGGTGATATAGTGTTGAGTTAGCAGCAGCATGAGAGAGGCCACAGAGTGGCAAGGTGACAGAGTGGGAGGTGGGTAGCAATAACAGTACCCGCTGATGATGGTGGGTTTAAGAAAGAGCACTTGGCATCAGATGTGTGCCATCAGGCAGGTGGCAGCATCAGAATAGTATCTGAGGCAGGTAGCCAGAAGAAACTGGTCTCTTTTGTCAAGGTTTGGGTGAGGCATCATGGATGATCTAATCTGATGCATCAAGCATTGGTGGTTGGAAATCCTGGCTGATCCACACCTGATTCATCTTGACAAAGGTCAGTCTCTCCACATTTTGGGTGGACAGGCAAGTCCTCCTTAAAGTAACTATGGCTCCCGCAGCACTAAACACCCGCTCTGATGCACAATACTGGCCGGGAAGGACAGCTTTTCCAGGGCGAACTCAGACAGTTGCGGCCACAAATCCAGTTTAACTGCCCAGTAGTCCAGCGGATCTTCAATGTGGGGTGGCAGGGTGCTGTCCAAGTATGCCACCACCTGCTGGTTCAGGTTCTGCTCCAGGTCAAGCTGCTGCTGCTGGTGAGTAGTTTCTTCACTAGGTGGGTTAAGAAAGCTGCTCATGATCTACTCTAGACTCAAGCTGCTGCTGTTGGAGCTGGAACTGCTCCTACACCCCCCCACAGCAGCCATGTCAATGGAACGAGAGCGCAGAGGTTCCCCCGGTCAGACCTGCGCAGATAGGCAGCGGCCAACTGACTACATAGGATTTCTCTGTAGTAGTTCAGTTTGTCCCCCCTCTCAGTGGGTGTAAAAAAAATCCCCCATTTTGGACCGGTAGCGAGGGTCCAACAAGGTGGAGAGCCAGAAGTCATCCCTCTGCCGAATGGTGACAATTCAGCTGTCACTACCCAAGCAAGTGAGCATGCACCGAGCCATATGCGCAAGTGACTCGGAGGGACTCCCTGCCTTCATCTCCACCACATACTTCCACAGTGTGCCAGAGTCATTTGCCTCATCTTCCTCGTCTCCCTCTTGCTCCCCCGGCTGCTTCTGCTCCTCCTCTGCGGTCACCTGTGAAGAAAAACCACCAATTTTGCTACACATTGCTCCAATGTCCTCCTCCTTCTCCAGTTCGGCCCCTGCAGGGCTCATGTGGCCATGAGGTGTAGGCGCCACCTCTCTAGTCCCTTTACTAGACATATTTACCAGCATCTGTTCCAGGATATGAAGCAGTGAAATGATGTTGTTCATCCCATAGTTGTGGTGACTGACAAATAACGTGGACTCCTCAAAGGGCCTGAGCAAACGGCAGGTATCACGCATCAGGTGCCACTGGCTGAGATCGAAGTTACACAGGAGAGTATTCCAGTCATCTTAGATCATCAAGAAATCGTTTATGGCCTTTCTCTGTTCGTAGAGTCGGTCCAACATATGGAGGGTGGAATTCCAACGGGTGGAAACGTCGCATATCAGCCTATGTTGGGGGACGCCTTTCTGCTGCTGAAGCTCAAGGAGGGTGTGCATGTCGGTGTACAAGTGGCTGAAGTGAATGCAAATTTCCTGGACATTTTTAGGATGTCTTGCAGATGGGTGGAAGACTTCAGGAACCGCTTGACAACCAGATTGAACACGTGTGCCATGCAGAGCGCATTGCTAAGCCCTCCTTGATGCAGCTCCGACACCATGGTCTTCTCGTTGTAGATCACGATGGTTCCAATTTTCAGTTGTCTCGGAGAAAGCCAGAATTTGATTTCTTGATGAAGGACACGGAACAGTTCCTCCCCTGTGTGACAACGTTCACCCAGGCAAACGAGATGTAGAACAGCGTGACACCGCCGTGCCCTGCACATGTGGTATGCTGTGTGTGGTACGCTGCTGTGAATTGTCCCTGCAGTGAAGACTGAGGACTCGGTAGTGGATGAGGAGGCAGAGGCAGACATTGTTGCAGGACCAACAGCGTGAGAACGTGGAGGCGGAAGCAGCGTCACCTGGCCAAGTTGCTGGTTTGGCTGGGCAGAAACCACATTTACCCAGTGGGGTGTAAAGTACATATATTGTCCTTGACCACAGGTACTGCTCCACACGTCTGGGCTGCTGTGCACTTTGGCAGACACCAACAGGCCCACCTTCTGTTCTACATATTTGTGCAGGGCTGTTACTGCCTTTTTAGCAAAGAAATGATGGCTTGGGAATCTCCACTTCGGCTCAGCACAAGCCATCAGTTCTCTGAAAGGTGCAGAGTCCACCACTTGGAAAAGGGAGGGACTACAGCACCAACAACTTGGCCAGGAGCACGTTTAGCTTCTTAACCGTTGAATGAGTGCACGTATACTGTCGTCTCTTGGCAATCGCTCCGGTGATCGATTGCTGACGGAATGATTAATGAGGAGTAGGAGGGCGAGGAGCAGGAAAATCAGGATTGGTGGATGATGGGAAGGACAGAGTGCATCCTTCGTCTGAGGTGGTGGAGCCTTGACTGCCTGAAATTAGGTGCATGCCACTGGGTGATGCAGCGGTTGCTGCGGCAGGCTAGACCACCACATTGGAGCCACGGTTCTCCCAGGCCACCTTATGGTGACGCTGCATATGTGGACGCAGGGCCGTGGTGCCAACATTGGCACCCTGGCCACGCTTTACCTTCTGCCCACAGATTCGGCAAATGGCCATATTGACCTCCTCCAGTTGCTTAACAAAAAACTACTACACTGCTGAGTAGGTGATTTTACCCCCAACGCTCACCACTGACTTACTGCTACTGCCGCTGCCTCCATGAACCCCTGCACCACTGCTTTCAGGGCAGGTAGGTTGCTGAGAAGCGGGTGGTCTACCCCAGTCACGTTTGTCTCCTGACCTTCCACTGCTTCCACCTTGCTGACTCCTGGCCACGCTAGGGACTTGCTGGCTCCACTGGCTCCACTGCTGCCTCACCCGCAAGCTGCCACCCTCTTCTCCCGATGATGATGAAGCCCCTTCGTTACCAGGCTCCTAATTGCGGTGGGCTACATCATCATAGAGTACTGTCTGCATGTCACTGATGTCCTCCTTAACGGTCTCTGAGCCAGAAGCCTGACTGTTCGCAAACACCAGCTAGCACACCACTCTCCTCATTACTACTTGCCTGCCTACCAGAAGAAAGCTGCGGTTGTCTTCTCCAGATCTTGGCTGGGCAGTATCTGCTGACTGTCCTCTAGTAGCTTGTCCTTGCTGTATAGGGGAGCTGAGCCCACAGCATATAATACTTCTCTGGCTGAGGGAACAGAAAAGGACATAGGCAGGTTGAGGACAGGTGAGGGCACAGGGTCTGCTCCTGGGCCATGCCAAACTAAGGGTTGTGTCTGACGAACCCACCGACTCTTGGCTGGGGGTGTCTGATGTCACTTGGGACGAAGTGCATAACCAAGTCAACCATTCAAGAACTGCTGGGTTGCTAGTCAATACACAACAGCTAAATGACACTGGGAGCTCAGGCCTCTCAAAGTGACCCTGCTGCCACGCCCCCTTACTCTGCTGCAACCTGTGCCTGTGCCAGAAACATTCAGGCCCCTGCCCCTCCCCTGTGCCAGGCCTGTAACTTCTCTGTCTGACATGCTGTTAGATCAAATAAATAAATAAAAAGAAAATGAATACACCCCAAAAAAGGCAGTCATTTTCTCACTTCACCACACAACGGCTAATAAGCCCCTTTTTCTGCACTCATACAAGCCAAAATAGTCTTTAAAACATATACCTGCACTGCTGAACGGCAAACAATACTTTTTATTTTCCACTAGTACACATTTGAAAAAAGGCTGCAATTTTTCTCACTTCACCCCACAACAGTTAATAAGCTTTTTTTTTTTTTTTGCAGTAATACACCCCAAAAAAAGGCTTTAGAACATATAACTGCACCGCTGAACGGCAGATAAGCCCTTATTTTTTTCCACTTATACACGCCAAAAAAGGCTTTAGAACATTAGAACATATAACGGCACTGCACAAGTGCTAATAAGACAAATAAATATTTCCTAGTAATACACCCTGTTAATGGCTGTATCACACAGCACTTGCACCCTAATAACAAGAAAGGTTTGCTGGAATTACAGAGGTATCATCTATTGCAAACCTGAAAGCAGCAGTATAATGGCAATTTGGATCCCCAGTCAGTGCAGCAAGGTGTAATAGCATTGTTCATACTACCCAGGCTGTACACTCCCCTATTGGACCCTGTTCTGCTTCAATACTGTGGAATAATTCCTGCCTATCCTTTCCCTATACTTCTAATGATCTTTCCCTGAACTGTTATTCAGCAAAAAAAAAGTTTTAAAGTCTTTCCTAGCACTTTCCCTAGCGCCTGCTGACGTCTCTCCCTGCACTAAGTACATGTCACGATACTAGTGGAATACTGCTGGAATCCAATGGCAGGGACAAGGCCTGTACATAGGAAACACTAGAGTCTTGAATAGGAGGTTGCAGGAATGAAGGATGTAGCAGAGCCAAGCAAGCTGAGCCGTAATCGGTAGCAACAGTGCAGGACTGAAGGATGCAGCAGAGCCAGGCAGGCAGAGCCGTTACCGGTAGCAATGGTGCAGGACTGAAGAATGCAGCAGAGCCGAGGTCAGGTGAGCAATGGGTCAGGGCAGGTGGCATAGGAACGTAGTCAAGCAATCCGGGTCGGCAACAGGAGGTAGCAGGATCTCACAAAGTAGCAGGGTAAACCGCAAGTAGGAGGAACAAACCAGAGAGCTAGTTCCAAGCAAGAGGACTGCACGAGCAGAAGCTAAACACACTACTCAAGCAATTAGTAACAGGCTTGAGAGGTTTAAATGTGAAACAGGAAGTAAGATGGCACCCAGCTGAGACACAATCCACCATCTTAACTGAGGGAGAACTTGAGGGCCAGACAATCTGAACTAAACAGACGTAGCAAGATGATTCCTGACATTACTCCCTGTTACGACACTCACCGCCAGGTAGATGACGCCGCTGGTTAGTGAATAAGCCCCTTTCTCCAGGAATGCAGTTTTTAATCCAGCCGATCATCAAACCCCCGAATGGAGCATACGAACGTGGCAACTCCCGATCAGCAATTCAGTCGAACTCCTTCCATAGCTAGCAATATACGAAAGCTCTGTCCCAATAATAAATCCCTCCATAAACGAGACCAAGCTCCGTCTTGAAAGTCAAACATGGAATGTTTTATTGAGGGTTACCCGCCCATTGTTATGCAGGTCCCCATCTGGTGGACACTCCCCTAGGGGCCCAGAATGGAGACTGTGACACAGGACAGACATGCAGCACTACAGAGACAATACATCCCCACAATGCATTATGGTTTTCTCCTCTCTGCCCTGGCGACACCCGAGGGAAATCACCAATACACATGTGGGGACAACAGAACAGACATCACCATTTAAACACACAATGTCACAACCCTTTTCAATACACAGACATTTAGCATCCTACAATGGCACGAATTAGACCAGGAGTTCAAGTTGGTTCAAGTCCTTTGTGAACCATGAGGCCATTTATGGTTAACTAGCAGCACACTCTTCTCCTGGGTGGCCATCCGTTCAGTAGTTCCAATTGGTATGTGGGGAAACACACGAACAGGGGCATACGGACAGGAAATCCAGCGAAATGAAGGCAAACAGACGAACCAGCAATATAGGTCTATACAGATGGATCTGTCACACGGCTCCCCCCTTGTGGGACACTCCGGCAGACCCGGCTTGACCCTTTAGTGGGTCAACTTGGGGATGACCGGACTAGGAGGTAGCAAGAACGTCAGTTTGCCAGGACAATCCATCTGCATTCCCATTCTGCTTACCGGGTCGGTAGCTGATGGTGAAGTTATACGGTTGTAAAGCTAAACTCCACCGCGGCAGTCTCCCATTGTCTCCTGAGACCCGGTTAAGCCACACAAGGGGATTGTGGTCCGTCACAAGGGAAAATTCCTGTCCATACAAATAAGGGCTTAACTTTTTCAATGCCCAGACCAAAGCCAAGCATTCCTTCTCCACTGCCGCATAACTCACTTCTCGGGGTAACAGCTTTCTACTGAGATATGCGACAGGGTGTTCTCCTCCATCTTCCCCGACCTGGCTCAGCACAGCCCCCAGTCCATACATGGAAGCATCTGTATGGACGAGAAAACGTTTGTTAGGGACTGGGGCAGCCAGGACAGGGGCATTTACAAGAGCCTGTTTGAGTGCTTGAAACGCAGCTTCACAAGCCGGAGACCCCAGGACCTGCTTAGGGAGATTTTTCTTGGTCAGGTCAGTGAGGGGCTTAGCAATAGTGCTGTAGTCTGGGACAAAGCGTCTGTAATACCCTGCTGTCCCTAGGAAGGCTAACACCTGGGTCTTAGTGATAGGTGTGGGCCAGTTAGCTACTGCCTCTATCTTAGCCGGCTCCGGTCTCTGGCTCCCACACCCCACTCTGTGACCCAGGTATTGCACTTTAGCCATGCCTAGATGGCACTTCTCTGGCTTCAATGTCAGGCCAGCAGCCCGAATTTTGTCCAAAACTACCCCTACATGTACTAGGTGTTCCTCCCAGGACCCACTGTAGATCGCAATGTCATCCAGGTATGCACAAGCAAATTCCTGGAATCCATCGAGAAGTCTATCCACCATACGCTGAAAGGTAGCCGGGGCATTCTTCATCCCAAATGGCATGACCTTAAATTGGTACAAGCCAAATGGGGTGACGAAGGCCGACTTGGGGATAGCATCCTCGGCCAGGGGGATCTGCCAATAACCTTTACACAGGTCTATGGTGGTCAGATAGCGTCCCCTGGCAATACGATCTAATAATTCGTCTACCCGGGGCATCGGGTAGGCGTCAGTGGTGGTCCACTCGTTGCCTGTAGTCTACACAGAACCGGGTGGTCCCATCCTTCTTAGGCACCAGGACTACAGGCGAAGCCCAAGGGCTATCGGAGTGTTCGATGACCCCAAGCTGGGTCATCTCCTGTATCTCCTTCCGCATTCCTTCTCGGACTGCTTCAGGGATACGGTACGGGGGCTGTCGTAGAGGGTTCTGTCCAGGGGTCTCTACCTTATGTACAGCTAGGGTAGTGTAGCCAGGCTCTTGGGAGAACGTCGCCTGCTTCTCCCACAGAAGCTGTCTTGCCTGTCCCTTCTCTGTGGGGCTTAATCTATCCCCTAGCTGTACAAGACTAGTAAGGTCAGTCTGGGAGTCCCTCTCTAACAAATCGGGTAAGGGTAAACTCTCTGTATCGTCTGCAGCAGGGGCACATACTGCAGCGACATCCTCCGGTCTCTCCTGATACTCCTTTAGCATGTTCACATGAAAGGATCGCTGGATCCTTTCATCTGAACAGCTGGCTATAAGGTAGGTAGTATCACACACCTGAGCTACCACCTTATACGGGCCCTGCCAAGATGCTTGCATCTTGTTCGCCTTCACAGGTTTGAGCACTAGCACTTTCTTCCCAACCTGGAAGACTCGCTGCCGGGCACCCCGATCGTACCATCTCTTCTGTCTCCCCTGGGCCACCTGGAGATTCTCTCTTACCATCAGGGACAGTTTCTCCATGCGGTCCCGGAGTTCCAGGACATACGGCACTATGGGGGTCCCTTCCTGCTCTGTCTCCCCCTCCCAGTGGCCTCTAATGAGATCTAGGGGTCCGCGGACCCTCCTCCCATAGAGCAACTCAAAGGGGGAGAACCCAGTAGATTCCTGGGGCACCTCTCTGTAAGAAAACAACAGATGAGGCAGGAATCGCTCCCAGTCTCTGCAAGTGTCAGAAAAGGTCCTCAACATCTGTTTGAGGGTGCCATTAAATCGCTCGCAGAGGCCGTTAGTCTGTGGATGGTACGGGGAACTAAGTATCGGTTTAATGCCGCACACCCTCCACAGTTGCTGGGTGAGCACAGCAGTAAATTGGGTTCCCTGGTCAGAGAGAATCTCCTTAGGGAACCCGACCCTAGTAAAAATCCTAACCAGGGCATCAGCAACTGTCTCTGCCTCTATATTAGACAGCGCTACTGCCTCTGGATAGCGAGTGGCATAGTCCACCACGGTGAGAATATACTTCTTACCGGATGGACTAGCCCTGGCCAGTGGACCCACAATGTCAACGGCTATGCGGGCAAAGGGCTCCCCAATGATAGGCATAGACATAAGCCTAGCTCTTGGGTGGTCCCCCCGCTTTCCTACCCGTTGACAAGTGTCACACGTACTACAATGTATCCGCACAGCCTGATTAAAATTTGGCCAAAAGAAGTTCTGCATGATCCTATAGGCTGTGCGGCGGGACCCTAGATGTCCGGCTAATGGAACGTCATGCCCTATCCGCAGAATCTCCTGCCGGTATTTTGCGGGCACCACCAGCTGTCGATTCGGCGGATGAGCAACACTTTTCTGGGACGGTTTAGGGATCCTATATAACCTGTCCCCCACCCATTCATACCGCTCCCCATCTACTCCTTCCTCTCCAGTATCTGCTCTGTCTCTATACTTCTGGAGAGTCGGATCTGCCTGAGTTTCCCTCCCAAACTCCTCTGGGGAATCCCAGCTAGCAAAGGTCTGTCCTAGGGTATCAGTCGGGGAATCGGGTCTTACCTGGGTCTCGGCGGCAGGTGGGCGGCAGGTGGGCTCCAGCAACACGGGTCTGGGCCCGGGTAGTTACTGGGTGGACATCAGCAGGTCCCATTGGAGCATAAGCAGAAACCAAAGGGGCCAGGTCATTCCCGAGCAAGACATCAGCAGGCAAGTCTTTCATAACCCCCACATTCACATGTCCAGAGCCCACTCCCCAATCCAAATGAACCCGGGCAACAGGTAGACGGAACACGGCGCCTCCTGCTACCCTCACTGCCACAGTATTTCCAGTGTGTTGGTGTTCCGAAACAAGGTTCTTTTGGAGCAGGGTCATAGTGGCCCCGGTGTCTCTCAGACCAGTGACCACTTTGCCATTTAGTCTAACGGTCTGCCTGTGCTGCTGCCGGTTATCCTGTTGGGCTGCTTGTACTGGATCCGCCTCATGTAGTATACCCCAAAATTCCTCCTGCTCAAGACAGTGAGCGGAAGGCTGGGGTGGCTGCTGATTTCCGCCGGCTGGTTTTCTCCACGACTGCGCTGGGTTGGTATTGTTCAATGGGCACTCCGGTCTCTTGTGCCCCAACTGTTTGCACCCATAGCACCGGATAGGCTGAGAGTAATCCCGGGCGTTGAACCGAGCTGGCTGAACATAATTGTTCGCTGGTGGTATTGTGGGGATGCGTTGCGCTGGGGGGTGATACACAGTAGTGGTTGGAGGTGCTGCCGGTTTGTACCCCACTCGGGTAGGGACCTTGGCTGCTGTCTGGTCTAGCCTTCGTGCATCTGTGTATTCATCGGCCAGACGAGCAGCTTCAGGTAAGGTAGCGGGTTTGCGGTCCCTAACCCACTCTCTGACTCCTGCAGGTAACCGATCAAAGCAGTGCTCCAACAAAAATACTTGCAGCACCTCTTCCCCAGTTACCGCTTGGCACCCTGCCATCCAGTGCGCTGCGGTGCGGTGTACCCTGCATGCCCACTCCACATAAGAATCACCAGCCTGCTTGTTAGTGTCCCAGAATCGCCGCCGGTACGCCTCAGGGGTGACAGCGTATCTGGCCAAAAGGGCATCTTTTACTGCCCGGTAATTTGTAAGTTCCTCCTCTGGGATGGCCCGAAAAGCCTCACTGGCCCGGCCGGATAATTTCCCAGAGAGGATAGTGACCCATTCCTCTGCAGGTACCTGGTGTAAGGCACACTGCCTTTCAAAATCGGCCAGGAACCCGTCAATCTCTCCCTCCGCTTCCACAAAATGTCTAAATGCAGCAAAAGGTACCTTTCTCCTTCCATTGTTATTATGGGGTACCTCTGCTGCTGCAGCTCCTCTTCCCTGTAGCGCCTGTTGTGCTGCTACTGCTGCTTGCACCTGGACCACAATATCTGCTGCAGGGTTGGGGCCAAAGTGTGCCAGCCTTATCTGGACTGCCCGGTTAAATTGTACCTCCTCGGGTGTTAAATCCAGTATGCCAGGCACATTAGCTCTCTCCGTTCCCTGTGCTGCATCCATCTCCAATAATATAGAAATAATCTCTCTCTTCTTGAGATTACTCGCTGATCGTCCTCTGCGTTCCAATATATCTTTAAGGGTAGCATGCCTTAATTCCTCGTACTGCATTCCCACCCTGGGATTTGTAGCTGGCCTTCTGGGCGGTAGGATTCATCCCGTTGCTTGCCACCAATTGTTACGACACTCACCGCCAGGTAGATGACGCCGCTGGTTAGTGAATAAGCCCCTTTCTCCAGGAATGCAGTTTTTAATCCAGCCGATCATCAAACCCCCGAATGGAGCATACGAACAAGGCAACTCCCGATCAGCAATTCAGTCGAACTCCTTCCACAGCTAGCAATATACGAAAGCGCTGTCCCAATAATAAATCCCTCCATAAACGAGACCAAGCTCCATCTTGAAAGTCAAACAGGGAATGTTTTATTGAGGGCTACCCGCCCATTTTTATGCAGGTCCCCATCTGGTGGACACGCCCCTAGGGGCCCAGAATGGAGACTGTGACACAGGACAGACATGCAGCACTACAGAGACAATACATCCCCACAATGCATTATGGTTTTCTCCTCTCTGCCCTGGCGACACACCCGAGGAATAATCCATTTATCTCCCAAGACAGAGGGAAATCACCAATACACATGTGGGGACAACAGAACAGACATCACCATTTAAACACACAATGTCACAACCCTTTTCAATACACAGACATTTAGCGTCCTACAATGGCACGAATTAGACCAGGAGTTCAAGTTGGTTCAAGTCCTTTGTGAACCATGAGGCCATTTAGGTTAACTAGCAGCACACTCTTCTCCTGGGTGGCCATCCGTTCAGTAGTTCCAATCGGTATGTGGGGAAACACACGAACAGGGGCATACGGACAGGAAATCCAGCGAAATGAAGGCAAACAGACGAACCAGCAATATAGGTCTATACAGATGGATCTGTCACACTCCCACCTCAACAGCGGCCTCCAGATGAGACCTAACTTGGTCTCCCAGGATGTCTTTGATGAAACTGTTTGATCAGTCGGGGAGCATTAATATTATCCACCGGTTCCCAAGAATTCTCTTCAGACCCATAACCCTGCCACTTAATGAGGTATTGTAGATGGTTCTGGAAAATTCTAGAGTCCAGGATTTTCTCTATAACAAATTGTTCTTGCCCATCTATCTCCACAGCATCGGGAGGAGGACAGATAAGTTCCTGGAAAAGTATTGGGTATGGCAGGCTTAAGTAGGGACACATGAAAAACAGGATGAATCTTCATATATCGTGGAAGCTTGAGCCTAACAGCTACTGGACTAATTATCCCGATGATCTTATAAGGCCCAATAAATTTCTGTCCAAGTTTTGGTGAAGGAACCTTAAGTTTCAAATTCCTAGTGAAAAGCCATACTTTATCGCTTATTTTAAACATTGGTGCTGGTCTGCGAAATTTATCTGCCACCTTCTTGTAATTTTCTTGAGCCCTCTCTAATGCTTCTTTTAGTAGCTCTAAATTTTGCTGTAATGCAGAGATCCTTTCCGCGACTGCTAGAATAGGTAAAACAGCTGGGAATTTGAAAAGAATATTTGGATGATACCCTGAATTTGCAAAGAAAAGAGTTTGCTTGGTGGAAGCATTTGGGGAGTTATTGTAAGAGAACTCCAATCATCTTGTAAATGGCAGATATAGCATTAAAGATACTGTTCCAGAGTCTGATTTGTGTGTTCAGTTTGTCCATTAGATTGTGGGTGAAAGGCGGTTGATAGATTAATATCAATCTCAAGTGCTGTGCAAAAACTACGCCAAAATTCTGATGTAAACTGCACCCCACGATCCGAGATTACTTCATCAGGGACTCCATGAAAACGAAACACATTCTGAACTACAAGGTCAGCAGTATCTTTACCAGAGGGTAGGCCGGTACATGGAATGAAATGTGCAGCCTTGGTGAGCCGGTCAACTACTACCAAAATTGTGTTTCTTCCTTTAGAGGTAGGTAGATCTACGATAAAGTCCATGGAAATAGAACCCCAGGGACGAGAGTAGACCGACAAAGGCTGTAATAAACCCATTGGTGAATAACGTGGAGTCTTACATCTAGCACAAACGTCACACGACATGACATATTTATTTACATCCTGTTAATAACTGGGCCACCAAAAGAAACGGGATAAAAATTCCTGTGTCTTCTGCACTACTTTGTGAACCGCAATCTTAGAATCATGGACTAATTTTAGAATTTAAAGTCTTATTGTTTTGGGTATATATAGCTGCTTCCTATAGGTCCACACCTTGTTCTTAAGCACCAAATGCACATCATCAGGTGGTCGAGACAGCAAGGAGTCGGTGTCATAGGCCTCTTTTGTCTCTTCAAGCAAGTCCTTATTAGGGATTACTCCTACAAAATTTGACTTAGGAACAATGGTTTTGGGTGGAATCGTAGAAGTGGAATCATTGGAAAAGATTTTAGATAGGGCATCTGCCTTGCCGCTACGGGAACCGGGCCTGTACGAGATTATGAAGTTGAATTGATTGAGGAAGAGACTCCAACGAGCTTGGCGAGAGGATAGATATTTGGCAGATCTAACGAATTCCAAATTGCGGTGATCAGTCAGAACTATTATTTGCTGTGAGGTTCCTTGAAGATGATGTCTCCATTCCTTAAAAGCTGCAATGATAGCTAACAGTTCTTTATTCCCCACATCATAATTCTTCTTTGCAGGGGATAAACGTTGGGAGAAAAAAGCACACGGATGCAATAATCCCTTCTCTCTGGTTCTTTGAGACAGAATAGCCCTTATAGCACAGTCTGAAGCATCTACTTCCACAATGAAGGCGAGTTCTGGGTCGGGATGAACTAATATAGGGGCTGTAGTGAACTTGGATTTTAGGAGACAAAAGAATTCCTTTGCTTAGGGAGACCAGACAAAAGCATTTTATTTCTTAGTCAACTGTGTAAAAGGAGTAATTATTCCTGAGAAATTTTTAATGAAGCGTCTATAAAAATTGGCAAATCCTATGAAACGTTGAACATCTTTTATGTCCCCTGGGGTAGGCCAATCTACTATTGCTTTAATTTTGCTAGAGTCCATGTGTAGACCATGAGGTGAAATTATATAGCCAAGGAATTGGATCTCAGTCTGGTGAAATTCACATTTTTCAATCTGAATGTAAAGTTGATTCTTCCTTAGACGTTCCAAAATAAGTCTCACATGTCTCTGATGTTCTTCCATATAATTAGAGAAGATCAAGATATCGTCCAAATAGATGACTACGAACTGGTCCAGAAGATCTCTGAAGATATCATTGACAAGATGTTGAAAAGTGGCTGGGGCATTGCAAAGACCAAAAGGCATAACAAGATATTCGAAATGTTCATATCGTGTCCTAAAATCCGTCTTCCGTTCGTCTTCAGATCTGATACGGACCAGGTTATAGGCGCCTCGCAGGTCTAACTTGGTAAACATTTTTGCATGTTGCACTCTCTCCAAAAGCTCAGGGATCAATGGTAAAGGATAACGATTTTGTATTGTAATTTTGTTAAGTTCTCGGTAGTCAATGCAAGGTCTTAGAGAACCGTCCTTCTTCTTAACAAAGAATATGGGAGCCCAGGCCGGTGAGGAAGATGGGCAGAAAAACCCCTTAGCCCGATTTTCTTCTATGTAGTCCTTGAGGGCTTTTAGTTCAGGGCCGGCTAAAGGGTAGATGTTTCCAAAAGGTAAAGGTGCACCAGGAAGTAATTCTATAGGACAATCGTAGGGTCAGTGTGGGGGAAGCTTGTCCGCATTTTGTTTATCGCAAATGTCTGCAAATTCCTTATTTGCAGAGGGTAACTCTACTGCCTTGTTATCTTGAGCCGGATTTTCCGAGCCTTGTTCAGACTGAGCTGTCACAAGAACATCCTTGGCTGGGAAGCTTATTTCTTTGGTCTTCCAATTGATAACAGGGTTCTGTGCTTGCAACCAAGGTAGGCCAAGAATAACAGGAAAATATGGAGAAGAGATCAATAGAAACTATAGGATTTCATGGTGATAAGGTGTTATAATGATTTCAAGTGGTTCCGTCTCTTGATCCACCGGCCCTGAGCTCAGTCGGGATCCATCTACGGTCTCTATTACCACAGGTGAGAGTTTTTTCTGAAATTTAACCTCATACCTTTGCGCAAAAGAAAGGTCCATGGAATTGTCACTAGCCCCAGAGTCCACCATAGCAGAGGTGGATATCCACTGAGAGTTAATCAAGAATTTAATGGGAAGGAAGCAATGGGAGACTTTATTCTCTTTCTTAATATGGGGGGCCACAGATGAAATAGAATGGATGATTGCTTTCTTAGATAATTCTGTTTCCGAAGCAATTGATTCTCCATCTGAAAAGTCAGGATCTGTAATGGCTGCCACCAACCTCCGCAGACGACTAGGGCAGTTGATAAGGAAGTGGTTAGACTTTCCACAGTAAAAGCATAGACTTTCCCGAAGCCTATGCTCCATTCGATTAACGTTTTCACGTCTTAGTATGGAATCTACTTGCATAGGCTCACTTCCTGATTCTCTATAAATCTTTCCTTGGGGTTCCTTGGAAGTTGAGAAAGGAAAAGATGGAGACTGCTTAGTATCATAATTCAAGGTAGCCCATTTCTCTTGTCGTCATTCAGACAGTCGGGTATCGATTCAAATACAATGGTTAATAAAAGCATCCAAACCCAAAGGGGCCTCTGCACGAGCAAGTTCATCTTTTAATGCGCTGCATAGTCCTTTCCTAAAAAAAGAAATTTTTGCTGCGTCGTTCCAATCGGTGTCAACAGCCCACCTCTTGAAGTCCATTGCATACTCTATGACAGGGCGTCTGCCCTGGCACAATGCTAGTAATGCTGCTTCAGCTGTAGAACCTCGATTGGGATCATCAAACATTTGACTCATGGCATCTATAAAGTCCTCTAAGTGATTTAGCCAGGCATCTTGAGTCTCAATCAATGGACTAGCCCAGGCAATGGCTTTATGTGCCAGCAGCATAATAATACATAATACTTTAGATCTATCAGTAGGAAACTGAGTTGAACTTGTCACGGTCTCTGCCAAATCTGAATGGTGGTAACTTAGGGGTCATTGCAGGCACTATAGCGGGCGGTACAGAAACTTGATTCTCCAAGTGGACTATCCGGTCGGATAGTGTCTGCACTGTACCACGTAGCTCTTGAATCGTTTGCCCATAAATTTGGATGTTGTGGGAAGTCTGTCCTTCAAAGGCGTCATATTTATTTTTTAAAGTCTGCATCTCGGTGCGCATATTAGCCATAGCAGTCTGCAGTTGTTTAATGCGAACCTCTGAACTCCCAGTCCCGGCGGATTCCATTTTTTTGCTTGAGTATTCTGTCATGATACTAGTGGAATACTGCTGGACTCCAACGGCAGGGACAAGGCCTGTACACAGGAAACACTGGAGTCTTGAATAGGAGGTTGCAGGAATGAAGGATGTAGCAGAGCCAAGCAAGCAGAGCCGTAATCGGTAGCAACGGTGCAGGACTGAAGGATGCAGCAGAGCCAGGCAGGCGGAGCCGTTACCGGTAGCAATGGTGCAGGACTGAAGGATGCAGCAGAGGCAGGCAGGCGGAGCCGTTACCGGTAGCAACGGTGCAGGACTGAAGGATGCAGCAGAGCCAAGGTCAGACGAGCAATGGGTCATGGCAGGTGGCACAGCAACATAGTCAAGCAATCCGGGTCGGCAACAGGAGGTAGCAGGATCTCACAAAGTAGCAGGGTAAACCGCATGTAGGAGGAACAAACCAGAGAGCCAGTTCCAAGCAAGAGGACAGCATGAGCAGAAGCTAAACACAATACTCAAGCAATTAGTAACAGGCTTGAGAGGTTTGAATGTGAAATAGGAAGTAAGATGGCACCCAGCTGAGACACAATCCACCATCTTAACTGAGGGAGAACTTTAGGGCAAGACAATCTGAACAAAACAGACGTAGCAGGATGATTCCTGACAGTACACTGGAAAATGGATGAATCCAAGATGGCTGAGGCTATTTATAGGGCTGTGACATCATAGGGATGGCTGGCTGCTGATTGGCTGCATGCATAGCATTGTGGGTGATCCCTCGGTCACAGAGTTCTTTGCTCCATGTCCTAACATGTGCAGTATTCATTTTGCAATTCATTACCATGAAGCGTCAGGAAATTCAAATTCGGTGCGAATCCAATTTTTCCCTGAAATTCTGATTGAATTTCACTTCGTCGACTTCGATTCGCTTATCTCTAATTATAGTAATCTTACCCCTACACTTTCTTTTGTCACTATATTTCTTGATTTCTGGATGGCAATATCTGAATCCATATATAGTGTAACTCTGGAAACCTGTGCCTCCCTACTCCCGGTGGGCATGAACGTCAGAATACCCACTTATCCCTCTGTTCAGATCTCTTGGGGTTCTGTGCCTGCCATCATCTCCCTGCTCCTTTCAGGCAGGCATGGCTGCTAAAGGAGTGATGTTCCATTCAGGAATGCTCTTTACGTACAGTTCCTCTATCTGTCTGTAGGCTGAGCAAGTTTCCTCCACTCTTAAAGGGCTAGCACATGCTTCTTAATCTGCCATTTAGTGGCAGAGCCGTTCGAGGGTACTAAAGGTACCTTTCCCTATGGAAGGTTAATTGTGCAATTGGGATTCAAGCTTGCTAGTTCCCTACAAAGATGCGCTTCATTACATTCTGATCTACTGCAAAAACTGGTGTGTCTGCAGCTCTCACCTGTGTTCCTTTGCAATGAGCACGGACGCAGCCCTTGGAAAGTGCTGGCAATCACGAATTCAACAACTTGAAAAAGTCCAGCTTCAATTGCCAAAGTAGAGAAAGGTAATACCAATTGTCATGAAGAAGGACCCCCACTAAACTGGTCCAAAACGCGTAACAATTTGTCCTGTTATTTTTACAAAGTCGCTGAAATAAAGATACCTTTCTCTACTTTGGCAATTGAAGCTGGACTTTTTCAAGTTGTTGAATTATGATCTACTATACCAGACCTTTGCCCGTTTACTGGATTATATGAACTCTGCCTGCCTTGACCTTGGACTGTTCCTGACTATGGTTTTTGCCTGATCCCTTGGTGCTCCACACCAGTGCCTCTTACCTGTGGGACAGCAGTCACTAGCTATCACTGAACAGAGACTGTTCTAGGGGATAGAGGTCTGAATGTTCTCCTGAAGCCTGGTCCATATCCTTGTATAGGGCTGAAGACCAGGGGGCCGCCAGGACAACACCCATATCAGTAATCCCAAGCCAAATCTGTAGATCTCTAACATTAGGCCAATGAATATTAACATTCATTTGTATATTGTGCTTCTTATTAGTAAAATACATGTTTCCCATACAATGGGAAATAGTTTCATATGACACATTCTTAATATAAGGTAACAGGCACATTTGCTACATCAATATGGGGAAGTTTACCATTAGGTTTATTATTGTCAGGAACTTACCCACCTATAATAGAGCACACGGCTGATCTAGGAGAGTTGCAATGCTGACCAGTCAAGCCCCGGCTGGTCGATCTATCTGTAAGAGGGATGCTGAGCTAATCAGGTTCCTGGTTTAGTGTTCAATCCCAGAGCTAGGCAGGGAATTTAAGACTGGCTGCTTGTCAGTGTCTATGATTTGCATGTGTCTTTCGATGCCTGCTTAGAACTCTTGATGAACTGACTTTGTATTGTCTCTGGATTAACTCCTTGTTTACTGATTTGGCTTTAATTGACTCTCCTGATGAACTGACTTTGGGTTCTTTCCCGATTACGAATCACTGCAAAAAATGGCCCAGAATGATACGCAACTGACAATACTAGCCAATTCCTCAAGCCGATGTTCAAAGCTGAGAACTTTGCCAATATCTTCCAGTCAGGAACACATCAGAGCCCCTCATGCACCACGTTGCGGTGTCTCAGCACACATGGGGTCCTACCACTTAACTGCCTGTGGTGTGTGAACAGGGCCTGAACAGTGCTAGAATCAACTCACAGACAGACTCTCACATGCCTCCATAGTGGTATCACCAATGCACTGTGAGGTAGGATAAAGCCGTGAGCCGCACCCACAACAGACCATGTGACACAGAAGCCACCAGGTGCAAAAGAATGTTACCAACAAAATAAAGTGGCACATTCCATACACATAAGGACAAAAACACACTGAAAAAAGTGGCCTAAACGGGAGAAAATGCTCCAAACCCAGACACTGTAGCGAGTCTATAACCGGGGGAGCAATTCCTCCGCATGCGGTCCGCAGATAACGGCAATACCCAGCAAAAAATGCATACAATGGAGGATGCCAGGGCGGACCACATGCACCACAAGAACATCTTACACAAAATGATGCATTGTGCAGATGAAAAAATATACATACACAAATCACTGTCTTCATGTGTATGGAATGTGCCACTATATTTTGTTGGTAACGTTCTTTTGCACCTGGTGGCTTCTGTGTCACATGGTCTGTTGTGGGTGCCGCTCACAGCTTTATCCTACCTCACAGTGCAGTGGTGATACCTCTATGGAGGCATGTGAGAGTCTGGTGTGAGTTGATTCTAGCACTGTTCAGACCCTGTTCACACACCACAGGCAGTTGAGTCATTTTAGTGCATTTTTTGCAGTGATTCGTGTATGTATATTTTTTAATCTGCACAATGTATCATTTTGTGTAAGATGTTCTTGTCGTGCTTGTGTTCCGCCCCGGCATCCTCTATTGTATACGTTGTTTGCCGGGGATTGCCGTTGTCTGCGGACCGCATGCGGAGGAATATCTCCCCCGGTTATAGACACGCTACAGTGTCTGGGTTTGGAGCATTTTCTCCCGTTTAGGCTTCTTTCCCGATTAACCCATTGTTTACTGATTTGGCTCTAATTCTCTTTCCTTGATTAGACTTTGGCTTGTACTTGTCTCCTTCTACAGCTTTGCATCTGATATGTCTAGTAACTGTGAGCTTGCACCTGTTTTCTGCCGCCAGACTCTGCAGACATGACCTGGGTCCCTAGCAGTCAAATCCAAATTGCCTTGCAGCAGGCTCTGATGAACATATAAGGTTAGCCTTAGATCTACTAACCAGAGTGTTGAAGGAAGATTAGTGTTGGGTGAGCATGCTCTGCCGAACACTAATTTTACTCGAGCATCGCAATGCTCAGCACATCGCTGTGTTCAGCCGAACACCGCTTGTGCTCGAGCGCGATGCTAGTCTCCTCCCTACACGTTTGTTGGCTGCTACACAGCCAATAAACTTGCCCTGAGGTACTGGCACTCATTGTAATACCATAGCCATGTTGGCTACTGGCATTACAGTGATTGGCTGGACGGAACGCGGCATCGGGTGCTATATAGCACCTGATGACACGTGTTCGGCTCAATCTTAGTCAGGGAGAGCTGTGCTGAAGAAGGGACAGATAGTGTAGGGAGTGAAATAGTAATATTTTAGCGAAAGAACTTGTTAGAGACCCAAAAATTCTTTTAAGGACTATTGTTGTATCTGTGAGCAATATAATTATTAATGAAACCTGCGCTAAATTGCGTGGAATTTTTAGAGACCCAAAAGTCTTTTTAAATACTATAGTTGTATCTGGCTGCAATATACAGGGAGTGCAGAATTATTAGGCAAGTTGTATTTTTGAGGATTAATTTTATTATTGAACAACAACCATGTTCTCAATGAACCCAAAAAACTCATTAATATCAAAGCTGAATATTTTTGGAAGTAGTTTTTAGTTTGTTTTTAGTTTTAGCTATTTTAGGGGGATATCTGTGTGTGCAGGTGACTATTACTGTACATAATTATTAGGCAACTTAACAAAAAACAAATATATACCCATTTCAATTATTTATTTTTACCAGTGAAACCAATATAACATCTCAACATTCACAAATATACATTTCTGACATTCAAAAACAAAACAAAAACAAATCAGTGACCAATATAGCCACCTTTCTTTGCAAGGACACTCAAAAGCCTGCCATCCATGTATTCTGTCAGTGTTTTGATCTGTTCACCATCAACATTGCGTGCAGCAGCAACCACAGCCTCCCAGACACTGTTCAGAGAGGTGTACTGTTTTCCCTCCTTGTAAATCTCACATTTGATGATGGACCACAGGTTCTCAATGGGGTTCAGATCAGGTGAACAAGGAGGCCATGTCATTAGATTTTCTTCTTTTATACCCTTTCTTGCCAGCCACACTGTGGAGTACTTGGTCGCGTGTGATGGAGCATTGTCCTGCATGAAAATCATGTTTTTCTTGAAGTATGCAGACTTCTTCCTGTACCACTGCTTGAAGAAGGTGTCTTCCAGAAACTGGCAGTAGGACTGGGAGTTGAGCTTGACTCCATCCTCAACCCAAAAAGGCCCCACAAGCTCATCTTTGATGATACCAGCCCAAACCAGTACTCCACCTCCACCTTGCTGGCGTCTGAGTCGGACTGGAGCTCTCCGCCCTTTACCAATCCATCCATCTGGCCCATCAAGACTCACTCTCATTTCATCAGTCCATAAAACCTTAGAAAAATCAGTCTTGAGATATTTCTTGGCCCAGTCTTGACATTTCAGCTTGTGTGTCTTGTTCAGTGGTGGTCGTCTTTCAGCCTTTCTTACCTTGGCCATGTCTCTGAGTATTGCACACCTTGTGCTTTTGGGCACTCCAGTGATGTTGCAGCTCTGAAATATGGCCAAACTGGTGGCAAGTGGCATCTTGGCAGCTGCACGCTTGACTTTTCTCAGTTCATGGGCAGTTATTTTGCGCCTTGGTTTTTCCACACGACTCTTGCGACCCCGTTGACTATTTTGAATGAAACGCTTGATTGTTCGATGATCACGCTTCAGAAGCTTTGCAATTTTAAGAGTGCTGCATCCCTCTGCAAGATATCTCACTATTTTTGACTTTTCTGAGCCTGTCAAGTCCTTCTTTTGACCCATTTTGCCAAAGGAAAGGAAGTTGCCTAATAATTATGCACACCTGATATAGGGTGTTGATATCATTAGACCACACCCCTTCTCATTACAGAGATGCACATCACCTAATATGCTTAATTGGTAGTAGGCTTTCGAGCCTATACAGCTTGGAGTAAGACAACATGCATAAAGAGGATGATGTGGTCAAAATACTCATTTGCCTAATAATTCTGCACGTAGTGTATAATATTAGTGCAACCTGTGCTAAATTGCGTGCAATTGTTAGTACCGCTTCTGATAGTGACACAACCTCTGCTACATCTTTTATTTTACATTTGCTCAGCCTAAATATCTGTGAAATTCAGCGTAATTGTTTGGCTGCTGGTGACAGCGACATTACCAGCGCTACATCTCCTGTATAACGTTTGCGCATCCTAAATATTTATTGACATTAATTCAGTGTAATTTTTTATTAGCCGCTATACATTACTTGTGCTATACCTCCTGTATAACGTTTGTGCATCCTAAATATCAGTGACATTCATTCAGTGCAATTTTTTATTAGCCACTGGTGACAGCGACATTACTTGCGCTATACCTCCACATGAAATTCAGCTCAGAACAACATCTAAACAAAACTGTGTCGGCAAACTAGATTTTGCTGAAACCACTGCAGCTTTCTGGATTTCAGTTACGGTATCTATCCCAGATGAGGTATTTGGGTGGGATATACACACCTCCCAGCACTTATACTGTACATATCACAAGTGTTACAGCAGGGATTAGAACCTGAGTATTACAAAAGGAATTAAATCTTCAAAATCAGGGCTATCCCAGGTACATAACAGTGGTATTAGTTGAGGTTTCTTCATTCTTTGGGTTTGGTGCGGACACATTGATTTCCTATCCTTAAAGGGATATTCCCATCACATTGCTAGGATATGCCCCCATTGTTTGATAGGTGCGAGTCCCACCTCTGGGATCCGCACCTATCTTTAAAACGAACCCTAACATGAGGTCGGCCACCGCCAAAGCTTCTAATTGGCCCACTGAAAATAGCCGAGCGGTGCACTTGTCTATTTTTTTAATCCCAATAGAAATGAATGGGAGCACACTGCTCTTTTGCGGCCACTGCTACCATTCATTTCTATAGGAAAGGTGAATGAAAATCAAAAAATTAATGGAGGACAGCCGCGCATGTGCGCCCTCCAGGACTTTGCCAGCTTTGTTTACAAGAAAGGAGCGGGTCCCGAGGTGGGAGCCACACCTATCACACAATGGTGGCATATCCTAACCCCCTATCTTTTGAGATGACACAACCCTTTTAAGGCATCAATGTCAATTCTAGGAATACAGAATCAAATGACAATGTCCTCAAATAGGATTGATTTAAACTATGAATAGAATTTAATAAAATGTCCTGCACTGAAGCGTAGAAACCGTTCACATTTAACCATACAGTAGGTGCAGACATGCTTGGTTTTGCTGCATGCTTCATTGTGTCAGCTGTTTCTTATGGTTGCCTTGGCAAAAGACTGTTATTTGTTTTACTTATCAGTGAATATTGGCTGACACTATGTAGTCTGTTACTAAGGAGACCATGGCAAGGAGCTGACAGACTTCAAATAGTGTGCAACATAACTGAGCAAGAGCAAACCTAGGCTTAAAAGAATGGAAATGATGTAACACGGAACCAATTTAACCCTTTTTAGGATCTGGCTGATTTTGGCCTTCAGAATAACAGTGCAGTCTGTATGTAGCTTCTTTTTTATGGTTTTATAAAGTACCAATTATTACAAATTCAAAATTCTTGGCTGCTACTAATGTAAATCACAAGTTGTGAAGCCGGAAGGGTTATGCCTAATCTTTTTATTTTCAGTCTTGTTCCTTTTCTTTCTCTAGTAAATTTTAATATATATTTTTTCCATGCTTCCTTATTGGGGTCATGGCAACGCTCCATGCCCACCACCATCCCACTATCCCGGGTGTGCAGAGAAGCAGCATCACTCACTTAGCTTCTGCCCAGGACTGGCCACCAGACTCCTGTGTCCCATGTTGCAGGCTGCCATCTGACTGCTAGGTGGTCTCTTTCTGTGTGTGTATTCATTGAACCTCTCCTTGCAGCATTGCAAGAGTTGATTTCCCTATGTGTTCAGCCGTTTGAGTTATGCGCTCATTAACCCTCCTATATATGCTGGTTTGCTTGCTCTACCCCTTGACTAAGCAATCCATTAGATTACTTTTGTTTTCACTTGGTTGCTAGGCCCTGCAAATGAGCTATAATCATTTGTCTGTGCACTGACTTTTGTCTGTTTCCTGGATGCTTACCCCCTGCTGCTTGACCTGACCTGTGTTTGTTTACCGTACTGACTCTGAGCCACCTGCCTTGACCTCTGGACTGAGATTTACATGTATTCTGCCTGCCTTGACCGCTGCCTGTTTCCTATGAGTATTGCCTGATCTATGGTGTATGGCATCGGTGTCTCTGACCACAGTGGGTCACCAGCCAAATACTATTTCAAGAGATATCGGCCTAGTGTCTCCCCCGTAGCAAAGGCCAGATTTCTTTATAGAGTTTAAAGAGTAAAAAGCAGTGAAGCTTCAGAACATCACCATCAGGACTAGCCCATAGCAAGGTCCACATTTTTTGCCTGTATGGGCAGGTACTTTCTGGTGTGAGTCGTGCTGTGTACTTTAATGTCTCCACCTGCTTCTCTTTCCTCCTTTCCCCTCTCATAGAAAGGAGAAAGCAGAGAAACTATTATATGATCCCTCGACCACTTCCTTACCCTGTCAAAGTGCACTGTCTCACTACTGCTAATTTTCTTTCCTTGTCTAATATTTAATACAGTACTTTAATCTAGATGAATTTTTTAACAATGTTTTTTAAACACGTGTGGTGGATCTGCTATGGATTTTTTGCTGCAGAAAAGCATGCTGAAAATGTGGAGTATTTATGGTAGCAGAAAGCGCCGGCTTCCCCATAACTTTAGCGGATCCACTGCGGCTTCTAAATGTAAGACAGCTTCCTTGCTGTCTTACATTTCGACCATTATCTATGCCTAAAACAGGCATAAAAAATAAAGAATGAGGCGGGCCTTATGGTCTTCCCCCTTCCCCGCCCACACCACAATTTTAGACCTGGCATGAGCAGGGCGAAGTCGCAGATAACGGCGCAACTAATCATTGCGCCACCATCTGTACCTGAAATACGCCTAATTTAGGCATAATTCAGAATAGCAAATGACCCTCATAATTTTAAATCTGCAGCATGTTGGTTGCTGCAGATTTTTGGCCGCAGATTTCACCCTTCGCAATGCATAAGGCAAACCAATGCTTTTATGCTATGATTCCATTCACAACAAACTCTGCACCACTTGGAGTGGATTTTCCTGCTGTGGAATTCCTTCAGAACATATGTAGCAGACCTGTCCCAGATTTGCATATTATAAAGCATCAATATTCTCAAGAATGTGGGCACCTAGGAAGATGGGACCAAAACCATGATGTTCAACTGTCAAGTTCACATGACTCAGGTGACATGGTTTTATTGCAATGTATCTGATGACAGAAAAAAATAATATTCTTAGACTTTCAGTCAGCAATGTCATAGTTCTGTCTTTGTAACCCTTCAAGAACTCATAAACGTGAAATGATAAGATGAAATTATTTCAATGGTGATCCAAGCTGTATCTTACACACCCTTATTGCACCCATAGAAGAGATTGCTTTGTTCTGCAAAGGGATTAGATAGATCCAACTTGTATATTCCATTTTCAAGCATCCTGTAACGGAGTAGAAAATAAGATGACGACTGTATCTCTAGTGAACAATGCATACCAGTCATACTTGTGTCCAAATCAAGGGATCGTTCTCAGCACTCTTTTATTGACAATGCACTTCTTAATTCAACCATTTCAATTACAAGTCTGAAAATGCCCACGTAACCAATGTATTCTGTCTCAGCTATATAGTCGTGTAGCTTTCTGTATGGCATTTTGCAATCACGGGTATTCCCCAAAGAGTTTATCATTTAATTTTGATGTATGAGGCACCGAAAGATGATGTCACCAGGGTCACAACAGATCAGAAAAGGTTTGCTACATCTCAAAAACATTAACCCCACCAAGGGGCCATTCATTTTCTTTTTTTATGTGCCTCTGATTTGTGTATTTGACCTTGTGGAAAGTAATATTAAAATTGATGGAGAGAAGAAAAATGGGAAGAACAGAAGCTTGATGTCCCAGGAGCTAAGGATGATGCACCTGCAAATGTATTTTAAGCTGCTAATGTAGGGCACATTTGGGTCGAAGTGAAGGAAGCAAATATAAGGAAGGGAAGGTAAAAGCCAAGGAATATTCATATTGTCTCCTGTAGCTTTCAGCTAGCACAGCCAACATACACTGCGTGACATTTGTTATTTGGTTAATGCAGAGAATGCTCCAAACTGAAGCGGTTGACCTTTTAGTTTTTCTCACAGGCTTGCTCAAAGTCACTTATAGCCGGTTTCATCCACTAATTAATGTTTCGCCTGAGCTTCTTTTACCTCGCAGGCATCTTGATTAGCTCCTTTTGCCCTGCAATATCAGCTCAAGTCAGTCTTTAGTGAAGCATTTGGATGTACAGAGCTCATATTAAGACTGAATTTAAGACCTAATTTACACGTACTCAGCATTGGCATATAGGAATAGTGTATTGTTACCGTCCAATACTCTAGAGGCTACTACTGCTTGGGAAGAAGCACCTATGTTTCTGGGACCAAACTAATTGTTGGATCTCATTTTTGTATAAAGGGGGACTATTTTTTAAAGTGCAAAATTTTTGATATTATTGTTTTTAACCATGAACATCCTTTCACACACCAAATCAGCACCACAAACAACCAAAAAAAATTGGGCAATGATGGCTAACATTGGCAATCCAGCTGTGGTAAAACTACAACTCCCAGGGTGCCCCCCTTGCTTGGCTGCTCTCAGAACTCTATAGAAATAAATGGAGCATGCTGGGAGTCGTAGTTTCACCACAGCTGGAGTGCCAAGGTTAGCCATCACTACCCTAGGGTCTTCAGGCTGTCCAATATTTTAAGTGGGTGCAGGAGACCTTTAGTTCTGGTCCACCAGACAAGATCAATTCTCGAGAAGACATCACAACACTCCGAGAATTATGCAGTCATTCATCTTTATTTCCTTGAGCATTAGCCATGTTTCAACACCCACCTGGGTCTTTTTCAAGCAAAAATAAAGTGCTACAATACATGTAGATAAAGTCACATGAGATTAAAAATCAAGTAATGATGTAATCATGCAACCTCATAAACAACCACAGTGCTGTATACAGATGTGCATAGACTACATTGGTGATATCAAAAGTGCAGCAATCTAATACCCATAGGTATTAAAAGAACATGCCTCATGTCTAGACCATAATCTGTGAAAATAACAATGTACTTATATTAAAAACATTATAAATAGCTTCAGTGATTCCCCTACCACAATGTCTGGAAGTGATCTACTGCACAAGCGTGAACAACAAAGCATCATATAGCCTAGCAATGAAGCGTTCTTCCCTATAGTGTATGGAAGAAGGGGCTGCATTGGGGCAACAACCCCCCCACCCACTCTCTAATCCCTACCTCATATCCATGAGCTCCATCCACCTACTAAACTCACTGATGACAATGATTATTATGAAGCACTTATAAATGAAATCAGACATCACCTTTATCTAGGGGGGTAAATGGTCACAAAATATATATAAAATAAAGGGAAAAATAGAAATGTCATCCATAAATATATAACATTGCAATTGGAGTTAAAGGGGCTATGCCACCATTAAATAATATTTTACATAATTCAGCATGAAAAATAAATTACGTATTTTTCACCCTATAAGACGCACCGGCCCATAAGACACCTAGGTTTTAGAGGAGGACAATAAGTAAAAACTATTTTTCATTACACCTCAGGTCAGACCACCAATCAGACCCCCAATGTTAATCAGACCTGAGCTGACAGCCCCAATCAGACCCCCAATGTTAAATGACCCCCAATCAGACCTCAGATAAGAGCCCCATGCCTTTCATCAGCTTCATGCCTCTTATCAGCCCCCATATCAGCCCCCATATCAGCCCCTATGCCTCTCATCACCCCTATATCAGTACCCATGCCTCTTATCAGCCCCCATATCAGCCCCTATGCCTCTCATCAGCCCCCATATCAGCCCTTGTGCCTCTTATCCGCCCCCATAATCAGCCCTGATGCCTCTCATTAGTCCCCATTATCAACCCTTTTGCCTCTCATCACCCCCAATGATCAATGCTCTTGTGCCCATTTTGCTTTTAGTATTGGACAGGGGTCAGCTACACAGCATCATACCCCGCAAGCTGCTATGCGCTATGTGTTCTGAAACATTGCTATCATAGCTAGCAGTATATTTTTTAGAGATTTATGCTACCGTAGCTCTTCTGTTGGATTGATGCAAACATGTTAGCCTTCACTCCCCTCGCCCATCAATAAGTCTGAGGCACCCTATTGCATGTAAACCAGTGTTCCTTTTTTGGGCCACTTTTAGACGGTACTTACCACTGTGTTTGGGGATCTTCCCACAAGACCCACCCTTCGGGTATGCTCTGAACCAACTGTCTAGTCATCAAATGGAAATTTCTGGTCTGATTCTGGTTTCACTGTGAATTCTGAGATCAAAATAGGCTTGACACGGCTTAGGTGCATAAACGTTTACTAAGATAAAATAGATACATACAAATGATAATATACAGAGTAAAGTAAGTAACAGTTACCCAAGCTCCCCATTGACCGGTTCCCAACATAGCATCTGACATCCATATGATACAAAAACAGGTGATGATCACAAGATGCATCTTTTCCTGATAATGTCCTCAATGGAGCTCAGTGCTTTGTCTACAATATTTTGTAGCTTCCTGTCCCCTCCTAGCCCCTTTTAAAGGTCTTCCGTGTGCAGTACACATATACAATTAATTTAGATCTTAGAAATGCAGCCTGTTATTTGGTATCACTACCCAACTATATTGCAAGGAATTCAACGGGAAGGAACCACTAAAAATGCAGCTGGCTGAGCATGTGCACTGATAGTCTATTCATCTCTATGGGAGTTTTGGAATTAGCCACGTGCTGTAATCCCCAGTGGATAGAGGATATCTTGATACAACATTTTATATGCATTGGGACATTTTATATGCAAGGGAATACCACTTTAAGGGAGGTTCCTATTTGGAAAACCCCTCTATGAGGTCTTTATGCAGCCCCTTACTTATCATCTATATCTATTGTTATTATCTGCATGCATTTTAGTGCACGTTGCTTTAATAACTCAGAGTTTTGAATTAATACAATTAAAGAGGTCATTCCATGATGAATGTAAAAAATGAAAACTAGACATTGCATAGTAGATATCAATCTCAAACATAGCTAGAATCAACCCTTTATCTAACATGAAACCAGAGCTCTCTCCATTTACTGCACCTACTACTCTGCTAGATTTCCTTTAAGATGGCATCTTAGGTGGCATGAAACCTGTCTCAGGGAGTATGTGGAGCAGCTCTCTCCTTGCAGCTGTACAAGAAGACCTGGCTGGTAGCAGTTGAAGGATAGAACTGAGCATGTTTGACCATACTGATTCAGCTCAACAGCAAGATGTGCACATTACGATGCAGAATAAACAATGGGGGCACCATTGTAATGATGAAAAAGGGAACAACATTTTTGTAGCAGAAAGTAATTTAGAAAAAATTAGTTGTTTACATTTGTTGTTGATTAGAGTTGTGAGGACACCTGGATGTTCGGATTAGACGGGTTCAGCCGAATTTCACAAAAAAGTTTGAGTTCAGGACCTGAACTTGATCCCGAACCCGAACCCCATTTAAGTCAATGGGGACCCGAACTTTGGAGAAATAAAATGGCTGTAAAAAAGTCATGGAAAGGTCTAAAGGGGCGTAAATGGCAGCAAAATGTTGTTAAGAGCATGGCAAGTACTCTGAAAACAAATGTGGAGAGGGAAATGACTTAAAATATCCTCTTGATCTTGGAGGACGAGGTCCATATGGAGTAGGAGGTTGAGGAGGCAGTGGATGTGGCGGTGTGGGTGGAAGCGACGGTGGAGGATGAGGAGGTAGCCTACACTGCTTTTTGTTTTGTTTTTTTTGTTTAAATTAGGGTACACCCCAAAAAATTGGGAAATATAACCTGTGATAACCCCCTCCAGCCGTGCTAAACAAACGTTCGGACAATACACTGGCTGCAGGGCAGGCCAGCACCTCCAAGACGTAAAGGGCAAGCTCAGGCCATGTGCCCAATTTGGAGACCCAGAAGTTGAAGGGGGCAGACCCGTCATTCAGTACATGTAGGCATGTGCACACATACTGCTCCATTATGTTGCTGAAATGCTGCCTCCTGCTAAGACATTCCATATCAGCTGGTGGTGCTGGTTGTTGTGGCATGTTGACAAAGCTTTTCCACATTTCGGCCATGCTAACCCTGCCTTCTGAGGTGCTGGCAGTGCCCCAGCTGCATTGGTGACCTCTTACTCCTCCTCTGCCTTCACATTATGCTTCCACTGTGCCCCCGCTGTCAGGTGGGAATGCCACCAGCAGGGCGTCTACCAGCGTGCACTTGTACTTGCGCATCTTACGATCACGCTCCTGTGATGGAATTAAGGACGGTACGTTGTCCTTGTAATGAGGATCCAGCAGCATGGCCATCCAGTAATAAGCACAAGTTAGAATGTGGGCAACTCGGCGGTCGTTGCGGAGACATTGCAGCATGTAATCGCTCATGTGTGCCAGGCTGCCCAGAGGCAACGAAAAGCTGTTCTCTGTGGGAGGTGTATCGTCTGTGTCCTCTGTATCCCCCCAGCCACGCAACAGTGATGGCCATGAGCTGGTTTGGGTGCCACCCTGCTGTGAACATGGTTCCTCCTCCTCCATCTCCTCCTCCTCATCCTCCACCTCATCATCCTCCAGAACTGTGCCCTGGCTGGACAATTGTGTACCTGGCATTTGTGGGTGCAGGAACCCACCCTCAGAGCCACTTGTGAATGACTGGCCAGAAACACTATGAAATGATCTCTTTTCCTCCTTCTCCTCCTCCTGCCACATCCTCTTCCATCATCGCCAGAAGTGTTTTTTCAAGGAGGCATAGAAGTGGGATAGTAACGCTGAGAACGGCGTTATCGGCACTGGCCATGTTGGTGGAGTACTGTCATGGTCTTACCTTCTCACTGTTCTCCTTCGTTTGACATGTGCTGGCGGCCATCTTGGTTTCTGGGTTTCTTGTAGCCTCCCACCCTGCGGCTCCTCCTTCCCACTGGGAGGAGCTGGATGCCTAGCTCATATATATAGAAGGTCTGTGGCTTCAGTTCCTTGCTTGGTCCTCCTGTGTGCACATGCTTCAAAGACTGCTGCTGCTTCTGGTTCCTGATCCTGGCCTCGTCTGACTACCCCGTTGGTTCCTGATCCTGGCTTCGTCTGACTACCCCGTTGGTTCCTGATCCAGGCTTCGTCTGACTACCCCGTTGGTTCCTGATCCTGGCTTCATCTGACTACCCTCCTGGTTCCTGACCTCCGTCTACGCAAGACCCTGCTTCGGTTTAGCCATCCGTTTGGACTTTAGCTACGGCTTGATTTTCAATAAAGCCTTCTTATTTCCACCCATCTCTTGTTGTACGTCTGGTTCATGGTTCCATGACATTAGGACCAAGCCATGAATTCTGACGGTACAGGGCCATCCTCGCTACCTACGCTGGTTGCCAGACTTGATCAGCAGGATCACCTGTTGGGTCGGTTCGATGTGGCGTTACAAACCCTGCTTGAACGCACGGCTCATTTAGCTTCCGTTGCCGATGGGTCGGTTGTCGCTCCTGGGCCCGCTCCTACTGCCGCTCCGGTTGTTGCGCCAGAGTCTACCCCGACACCTGTTTCTGCGCCTGCGGTGTTTCGGGGTATGACCGGTTCTGCCCCCCTTCCACAGCGCTTTGGGGGAGAGCCAACTCAGTGCCGAGGTTTCCTTAACCAGGTGGCCATTTATTTCGAGTTGCTGCCACATGCCTTTCCTACTGAGAGATCAAAGGTGGGCTTCTTGATCTCGCTGCTCTCGGACAAGGCCTTGGCCTGGGCCAGCCCTTTATGGGAGAACAACAATCCGGTGGTTGCCGAGTTTTCCGGTTTTGTTGCTTCTCTTCGGAAGGTATTCGATGTGCCGGCTCGTGCTGCCTCTGCTGCGAAGCTCCTTATGTGTCACAACCAGACAGCTGAGAAGCTCTGACAGAGGCCTTTCAGAACCTCCTCCTTGAGTTTCTGTGTTGTGGTATTCAGCTCCTCCTCTCGTCAGCCTCTCTCAAGCTGTCATGTGTTGGACTAATTGCTTCCCTTTAAATTCTTACCCAGAAGGCTTTTCTGAGCGGCTTATACTTCTTCCTGGAGTGTGTGTGCACGCTGATCTGTCCTCCTGTTTGCTTCAAAGCTAAGTTTACCTTTATCTGTTAATATCTGTTTGCTGGATCCCAGGTGACCCTGACTCCCTCCGTATCTTGTGTAGGGAGCCGGTGGTCGTGTCCCCTCACTATTGTAGGGTGCTCAGGGCTTTATAGTCAAGGTTCGTGGATATGCAAACCTCCACCATTCGGATCTTTGCATAGGCTGAGCAGCCAGGGAAACTGCCAGGTCTTCTGCAGGGGTCTCCCTTGGTTCCTTAGTTTTTGGATCCAGCGAGTTGTTTATACATGTTGCTTTGCCTTATTTGCTGTACACCGTCCGTGACATTATAAGCCGCCGTAACCGTCTCAAGCATGGATCCGGTTTCACTTTTGGCTGAACGCCTTCAGGGTCTTTCATTGGAGGTAGCTGATCTCCGCAGGACTTTTTCTCAGCTTCAAGTGACCGGTTCAGCTGGCGTTCATGGAGTTTGCTCTGAGCCTAAGATCTCGCTCCCGGATACGTTCTCCGGGGGTAGTGAGAATTTTGTGCGTTTTAGAGAGGCTTGCAAACTCCATTTTCGCCTTCTTCCCCATTCTTCTGGTGATGAGGAACGGAGGGTGGGGATCATTATATCGCTGCTCAGGGGTAACGCTCAGTCCTGGGCCTTTTCGCTGCCGGAGGGGGCACGGCCCCTCCGTTCAGTGGATGAATTCTTTTTAGCCCTGGGTCAGATATATGATGATCCGGATCGTATTGCTCTGGCGGAGTCTAGACTACGTCTCCTATGCCAGGGTAAACAATCCGCAGAAATATACTGCTCAGAATTTCGGAGATGGGCAGTTGATACTGGTTGGAATGATGCTGCACTCCGAAGTCAATTTTGCCATGGTCTTTCAGAGGGATTGAAAGATGCATTCGCCTTTCATGAAAGGCCTATTTCTTTGGACTCTGCTATGTCTCAGGCCGTTCGTATTGACAGGCGTCTTAGAGAGAGAGGAGAGATCTCTCCTTCCTGTCATACTCGGTCCCAGGACTGTGCAGCGGTTCCATTCTCTGCGCAGGGGTCTCAGTCGCTGTCAGCCCCTTCTGAGCAGGAGCCCATGCAGCTGGGGTTGATTGCTTCTGACAATAGAAGATTCAGCCCGCATGGGAGGGTTTGTTTTTGTTGTGGAGGTATTAATCATTTGGCAAATATTTGTCCCTCTAGGAGATTCAGGCAGTTCTCTGGGTATAATAAAGAAACAAAGAGGAAAAAATCTTAGAAGAATGTTCCGTCTGTTACTATTGGCAGGGTTGAGGCGGAGATTGAAGGTTTTCCGTTTGCTTGTAGTTCCCGTTTTGTCCTGCCGGCTAGGGTGGCGCTAGAGAGCAAGAACATTTTTTGTGAGATTTTTGTGGATAGTGGAGCAGCGGTCAATCTCATTGATAATCACTTTGCGATAACTCATGGTTTCCAGGTGTGCGCTTTGAGAAACGATATTCCTGTGTTTGCTATCGATTCCACTCCACTTTCTCAGAAGTCATTAAAGGGCATAGTTCACAATATCCGTTTAATTGTGAGTGATGCTCATGTTGAGGATGTGTCATGTTTCGTCCTTAGCGGTTTGCCGACTCCTCTAGTGTTGGGGCTACCCTGGCTCACTAAACATAACCCCACCATTGATTGGCAAGCGAGGCAAATAAATGGTTGGAGTGACTTTTGCAGAGAGAATTGCCTCATGACATCTGTTTCTGAGGTTGCTACTAAGACTGTACCATCTTTTCTCTCTGAATTTTCGGATGTCTTCTCTGAGAGTGGAGTTCAGGATTTGCCCCCGCACAGGGAGTACGATTGCCCTATTAATCTCATCCCAGACGCCAAGCTGCCTAAATCTCGTTTATACAATCTTTCCCAACCTGAGAGGATCGCTATGCGTGCTTATATCTCTGAGAGTCTGAGAAAGGGACACATACGACCCTCAAAGTCACCTGTTGCCGCTGGTTTTTTCTTTGTTAAGAAAAAAGATGGTTCTTTAAGACCTTGTCTGGATTTCAGGGAGCTGAACAGTATCACTATTCGTGACCCTTATCCGCTTCCTCTGATCCCGGACCTATTTAACCAGGTTGTTGGGGCTAAAGTCTTTTCCAAATTAGATTTAAGAGGGGCATACAACCTGGTCAGGGTCAGAGAAGGGGACGAATGGAAGACGGCCTTCAATACCCCTGAGGGCCATTTTGAGAATTTGGTTATGCCTTTTGGTTTGATGAATGCCCCAGCCGTTTTTCAGCATTTCGTGAACAGCATTTTTCATCATTTGATGGGAAAATTTGTATTGGTGTATTTGGATGACATTTTGATTTTTTCTCCCGATTTCAAAACTCATAAGGAACATTTACGTCAGGTCTTGCTCATCCTGCGGGAGAATAAATTATATGCGAAACTGGAAAAATGTGTGTTTGCGGTTCCAGAAATTCAATTTCTGGGGTTTCTTCTCTCCGCTTCTGGTTTTCGCATGGACCCCGAGAAGGTCCGCGCTGTGCTTGAGTGGGAGCTTCCTGAGAATCAAAAGGCGCTGATGCGTTTTTTGGGCTTTGCCAATTATTACAGGAAGTTCATCTTGAATTATTCTTCTATTGTTAAACCACTCACTGATATGACCAGAAAGGGGGTAGATTTTTCTTCTTGGTCAGTAGAGGCGCGTAAGGCTTTTTCTGATATCAAGGAGAGTTTTGCTTCCGCTCCCATCTTGGTGCAACCTGATGTTTCGTTACCCTTCATAGTTGAGGTTGATGCTTCTGAGGTGGGTGTGGGGGCGGTCTTGTCTCAGGGTTCCTCTCCTGCCAATTGGCAACCGTGTGCCTTTTTCTCAAGAAAACTCTCCTCCGCAGAGAGAAATTACGATGTGGGAGATAGGGAATTGTTGGCCATCAAGTTGGCTTTTGAGGAATGGCGCCATTGGCTAGAGGGAGCCAGACACCCTATTACCGTATTTACTGACCATAAAAATCTGGCCTACTTGGAGTCAGCCAAGCGTCTGAACCCGAGACAGGCCAGATGGTCGTTGTTCTTTTCTAGGTTTAATTTTGTTGTCACGTTCCGCCCTGGAGTTAAGAATGTGAAGGCAGATGCCCTGTCACGTTGTTTTCCGGGAGGCGGGAATTTTGAAGACCCGGGTCCCATTTTGGCTGAAGGTGTGGTGGTCTCTGCTCTTTTTCCTGAATTGGAGGCAGAGGTGCAGGCAGCCCAGTCAGAGGCTCCTGATCTTTGTCCTCCTGGGAGGTTGTTTGTGCCTCTCGCTTTAAGACACAAGATTTTTAAAGAACACCACGATACGGTCCTTGCTGGGCACCCGGGGGTAAGAGCCACACTGGATCTCATCGCTCGGAGATTCTGGTGGCCTGCACTTCGTAAGTCGGTTGAGGGTTTTGTGGCAGCCTGCGAGACTTGCGCTCGTGCCAAAGTCCCTCATTCACGGCCATCAGGTCCTCTCCTTCCCTTACCCATTCCTTCCCGTCCTTGGACACATCTGTCCATGGACTTTATCACGGACCTGCCTCGTTCCTCGGGGAAGACTGTGATTCTGGTGGTGGTGGACCGTTTTAGCAAAATGGTGCATTTCATCCCTTTTCCTGGTTTGCCCAATGCTAAGACGCTGGCGCAGGCATTTGTTGATCACATTGTCAAATTGCACGGTATTCCTTCAGACATAGTCTCTGATAGGGGCACGCAGTTTGTTTCCAGATTCTGGAAGGCTTTCTGTTCTCGCTTGGGGGTTCGGTTGTCATTCTCTTCTGCTTTCCACCCGCAGTCGAATGGCCAGACAGAGCACGTCAATCAGAATCTGGAGACATATCTGCGTTGTTTTGTGGCGGAGAATCAAGAGGATTGGTGTTCTTTTTTGTCCCTTGCTGAGTTTGCTTTAAATAACCGTCGTCAGGAGTCCTCTGATAAGTCACCATTTTTTGGTGCATATGGGTTTCATCCACAGTTTGGGACTTTCTCGGGAGAGGGGTCTTCTGGTTTACCTGATGAGGACAGATTCTCCTCGTCTTTGTCATCTATTTGGCAAAAGATTCAAGATAATCTAAAGAGCATGAGTGAGAGATATAAGCGTGTGGCTGATAAGAGACGTGTGCTTGGTCCGGACCTGAATGTTGGTGATCTGGTGTGGTTGTCTACCAAGAATATCAAATTGAAGGTTCCCTCCTGGAAGTTGGGTCCTAGGTTTATTGGGCCTTACAAAATCCTGTCTGTCATCAATCCTGTTGCCTACCGTCTTGATCTTCCTCAGACTTGGAAGATCCATAATGTTTTTCATAAGTCCTTATTGAAACCTTATGTTCAACCCATTGTACCCTCGCCTTTGCCTCCTCCTCCGATTATGGTTGATGGGAATCTTGAATTTCAGGTATCTAGGATTGTGGATTCTCGTCTTGTCCGCGGTTCTCTTCAGTACCTTGTTCAGTGGGAGGGGTATGGTCCTGAGGAGAGGATGTGGGTCCCAGTGACGGACATTAAGGCCTCTCGTCTCATCAGGGCTTTCCATAGGTCCCATCCTGAGAAGGTGGGTTCTGAGTGTCCGGAGTCCACTCGTAGAGGGGGGGGTACTGTCACAACCAGACAGCTGAGAAGCTCTGACAGAGGCCTTTCAGAACCTCCTCCTTGAGTTTCTGTGTTGTGGTATTCAGCTCCTCCTCTCGTCAGCCTCTCTCAAGCTGTCATGTGTTGGACTAATTGCTTCCCTTTAAATTCTTACCCAGAAGGCTTTTCTGAGCGGATTATACTTCTTCCTGGAGTGTGTGTGCACGCTGATCTGTCCTCCTGTTTGCTTCAAAGCTAAGTTTACCTTTATCTGTTAATATCTGTTTGCTGGATCCCAGGTGACCCTGACTCCCTCCGTATCTTGTGTAGGGAGCCGGTGGTCGTGTCCCCTCACTATTGTAGGGTGCTCAGGGCTTTATAGTCAAGGTTCGTGGATATGCAAACCTCCACTATTCGGATCTTTGCATAGGCTGAGCAGCCAGGGAAACTGCCAGGTCTTCTGCAGGGGTCTCCCTTGGTTCCTTAGTTTTTGGATCCAGCGAGTTGTTTATACATGTTGCTTTGCCTTATTTGCTGTACACCGTCCGTGACATTATGTCCATCAGACAGGGTTCACGATCCGTAGCGGAATACGCCATTGAGTTTCGTACCCTGGCAGCAGAGGTGGGCTGGAATAATGAGGCTCTGGTCGCTGCTTTCTCTCATGGTCTCTCGGATGCCTTGAAGGATGAGGTTGCAGCCAAGGACCTACCAGTGGAGCTCGAGTCCCTTATTTCTTTCCTGATTTTGATTGACACCAGACTCAGGGAGAGACCTTCCTTTAAGGAGAGCCTGCGGAGGCCTTCTAACAGATTGGCGCCTACGTTTGCTGTCCCACCCGTGCCTCCCTCTCCTCCCACGCCTCCTGGGGATGACTGGTCTGGGGGTGAACCTATGCAGCTGGGATTTGCTCGCCTGTCCTAGGGGGAGAGGGTACTCCGGAGACGCGAGGGCCGATGTATGTACTGTGGTCTCGGTGGGCATTTTCGGTTGGCATGCCCGAACCGTCCGGGAAACGCTCGCACCTGAGATCCTGTCGGGGGCAGATCTTGGGTGTAGTCTCCTCGTCCCCGGTTTCCCGTGTTGACAAACCACTGATTACTGTTGTCCTCTCCTGGGTCGGGGGCTCGGTGACGACCCAGGCGTTGGTGGACTCTGGTGCTGGTGGTTTGTTCATTGATAGTGTGTTCGCTGCCGCCAATTCCATTCCTCTGCAGCCTCGAGGTTCCCCACTGGCTCTTGAGGCGATAGACGGCAGACCCCTTCTGCCACCACACGTGACTCAGGAGACCCTTCCAGTGGGGATGGCCATTGGTGCCGTTCACAGAGAGTCGGTCTGTCTCCAGGTTATTTCGTCTCCACACTACTCGGTGGTCTTGGGGTACCCCTGGCTCCAGAAGCATAATCCGACTTTCGATTGGAGATCGGCCGAGATCCTCTCGTGGTCACCGCAGTGTGGGGCTAGTTGCATCCATGGGCCTGTCAAGTTGCTGTGTACTTCCTCGGACTCTCTGTTGCCTCCTGAATACGAGGAGTACCGGGATGTATTCGATAAGGTGCGTGCGGTTGCCCTACCTCCGCACCGCCCATACGATTGTGCCATAGAGTTACAATCTGGTGCCGTTCCTCCTCGTGGCAAAGTCTATCCACTGTCGGTAGCGGAGAATGAGGCCATGGAGGAGTACGTGAGGGAGGCGCTTTCACGCGGACACATTCGCAAATCCTCGTCCCCGGCAGGGGCTGGATTTTTCTTTGTGAAAAAGAAGGGCGGTGAGTTGAGGCCTTGCATCGACTACAGGGGTCTCAATCGCATCACGATCAAGAACGCTTACCCGATACCCTTGATTTCCGAGCTGTTCGATCGCCTCAAAGGGGCCACGGTCTTTACCAAACTCGACCTGAGGGCGGCATATAACCTGGTAAGGATCAAGGCGGGCGATGAGTGGAAGACCGCGTTTAACACCAGGACCGGTCATTATGAATCCTTGGTTATGCCCTTTGGGTTGTGCAATGCGCCCGCAGTCTTCCAGGAATTCATCAACGATGTTTTCCGTGACCTGTTGCAGCAGTGTGTGGTGGTCTATTTGGATGACATCTTGGTATATTCTGCATCCATGGAGGCCCACATTCTGGATGTCAGACGAGTGTTGCAACGCTTACGAGAGAACAAGCTGTTCGGTAAGCTTGAGAAATGCGAATTTCACCGATCCCAGGTAACCTTCTTAGGTTACATCATTTCCGCTGAGGGGTTCTCCATGGATCCTGAGAAGGTTTCGGCTGTCTTACAGTGGCCCCAGCCCAGTGGGCTTCGTGCCCTGCAGCGCTTTTTGGGCTTCGCCAATTATTATCGGAAGTTCATCAGGGACTTTTCCATGCTAGCCAAGCCTCTCACGGATCTGACCAGGAAGGGCAGTAATCCTCAGGTCTGGCCGCTCGAGGCCATCCGAGCTTTTGAGGCTGTAAAGTCCGCCTTTGTGTCGGCTCCGATTCTGTCGCATCCCAACCCTGGGTTGCCTTTTGTCCTCGAGGTGGACGCGTCTGAGACGGGAGTAGGCGCCCTCCTGTCTCAGCGTAGAACACCAGAGGGTCCTCTGCTTCCTTGTGGGTTTTACTCCCGGAAACTGTCTTCCGCGGAGTGCAACTATCAGATTGGTGACAGGGAGTTACTGGCCATCGTGCAGGCCCTTAAAGAATGGAGGCACTTGCTCGAGGGCTCGGTGGTTCCGGTTCTCATCCTGACGGACCACAAGAATCTGACCTACCTCTCTGAGGCCAAGAGATTGACACCACGTCAGGCCAGATGGGCTCTGTTCTTGTCACGTTTTAATTACGTGGTCTCCTACCTACCCGGCTCCAAGAACATCAGAGCGGATGCCTTATCACGGCAGTACTCCGAGCTGTCCGGGGAGGAGTCGATTCCGACTACGGTCATACCCCCGAATCAGATCCTGGCCGCTATTCGCACCAGCCTGACCTCTCCTCTGGGTGAGCAGATTTTGGCGGCTCAATGTTTGTTGCGAACCTACCATAACTCCAAGGCCGCGGGGCACCCTGGAAAGAATCAGCTGTCCTGGGCGGTTTCACGTCTGTTCTGGTGGCCTTCTCTACGTTCCGACATCGCCGCATATGTAGCGGCATGCTCCGTTTGTGCCCAGAGTAAGTCCCCTCGGCACCTTCCGTTGGGCCTTTTGCAACCCATAGCCACCGGGGAGCGTCCATGGTCACACCTGGGGATGGATTTCATTGTGGACCTCCCTGCATCCCGAGGCCATACGGTCATTCTCATGATTGTGGATCGGTTTTCCAAAATGTGCCACTGTGTTCCTCTCAAGAAGTTACCCTCTGCACAAGAGTTGGCCTCGATTTTTGCCAGGGAGGTCTTCCGGTTGCACGGTTTGCCCAAGGAGATTGTGTCGGATCGGGGGAGTCAGTTTGTGTCCAGGTTCTGGCGCGCCTTTTGCTCCCAGTTGGGGATTCATCTCTCTTTCTCCTCGGCCTACCACCCTCAGTCCAATGGGGCCGCAGAACGATCCAATCAGGCCTTGGAGCAATTCCTTCGTTGCTATGTCTCCGATCACCAAGACAATTGGGTTGACCTCCTGCCTTGGGCTGAGTTTGCCAGGAACACGGCGGTGAACTCTTCCTCTGGGACGTCTCCCTTCATGGCCAATTATGGGTTCCAACCTGCCGTGTTACCGGAGGTATTCTCTCCCCAGGATACTCCGGCTGTGGAGGATCACCTTTCCGTCCTACGTACTTCTTGGGTACAGATCCAGAGGTCCCTTGAGGTCTCTGCGCAACGCCAGAGACTCCAGGCTAATCGCAGACGAGCGCCCGCTCCTTCCTACCAGGTCGGAGACCGTGTATGGTTGTCCACCCGCAACCTCAACCTTCGAGTGCCCACTCCCAAGCTGGCGCCTCGCTTTGTTGGTCCCTTCCGAGTGCTTCACAGGGTAAACCCGGTAGCCTATGCCCTTGCGCTTCCTCCTGGCATGCGGATCTCCAACGTGTTTCATGTCTCCCTGTTGAAGCCATTGGTGTGTAATCGTTTCACTTCCTCGGTTCCTCGGCCCCGTCCGGTCCAAGTGGGCAATCGTCAGGAATATGAGGTGAGCAATATCCTGGACTCACGCCTGGTCCGCGGTCGGTTGCAGTTTTTGGTCCATTGGCGTGGTTATGGTCCAGAGGAGCGTTCCTGGGTTCCCTCCGCAGATGTCCATGCTCCTGCATTGCTCCGAGCCTTCCACGCACGCTTCCCTCTGAAACCGCTCCTTACTCCGCGGAGGAGGGGCCCTTGAGGGGGAGGTACTGTCATGGTCTTACCTTCTCACTGTTCTCCTTCGTTTGACATGTGCTGGCGGCCATCTTGGTTTCTGGGTTTCTTGTAGCCTCCCACCCTGCGGCTCCTCCTTCCCACTGGGAGGAGCTGGATGCCTAGCTCATATATATAGAAGGTCTGTGGCTTCAGTTCCTTGCTTGGTCCTCCTGTGTGCACATGCTTCAAAGACTGCTGCTGCTTCTGGTTCCTGATCCTGGCCTCGTCTGACTACCCCGTTGGTTCCTGATCCTGGCTTCGTCTGAATACCCCGTTGGTTCCTGATCCAGGCTTTGTCTGACTACCCCGTTGGTTCCTGATCCTGGCTTCGTCTGACTACCCTCCTGGTTCCTGACCTCCGTCTACGCAAGACCCTGCTTCGGTTTAGCCATCCGTTTGGACTTTAGCTACGGCTTGATTTTCAATAAAGCCTTCTTATTTCCACCCATCTCTTGTTGTACGTCTGGTTCATGGTTCCATGACAAGTACTCGAAACAGCGCAACAAGGAACACAGGTCTCTCATGGAGGCCCAGTCATTAGTGGTAAAGTGGTGCTGTTCCGCAGAGCGACTAACCCGTGCGTGCTGCAGCTGAAACTCCACTATCGCCTGCTGCTGCTTGCACAATCTGGCCAGCATGTACAAGGTGGAGTTCTACCTTGTGGGCACGTCGCATATGAGGCGGTAAGCGGGAGGGCCGAAGTTACGCTGCGGCACTGACAGGCGAGCAGCAGCAAGGTGAGAATGCCAAAACTGCGCACAGATGTCCTGCACTTTCTGCGGCAGCTCTAACATATTGGGGTAATTTTTAAGGAACCTCTGCACCACCAAATTCAGCCAGGCAAGGGATGTGCGTCAAACAGGCTAGTCCTAGAGCTGCTACGAGATTTTGCCCATTATCGCACACCACCAGGCCAGGCTTGAGGCTCACTGGCACCAACTACTCATCGGTCTGCTGTTCCATGCCCGTCCACAGCTCCTGCACGGTGTGGGGTTTGTCCCCCAAACAGATAAGTTAAAACTACCTGCTGTCGTTTACCCCTGGCTGTGCTGAAGTTGGTGGTAAAGGTGTTACGCTGACCTGATGAGGAGGCAGTAGAGGATGAGGAAGCGGAGTAGGAGGAGGAAGCAAAAGGAGGCAAACTGAAACACCCTGCAATCTTCGGTGGTGGAAGGACATGCGCCAAACTGCTATCCGCCTCAGGACCAGCCGCCACTGCATTTACCCAGTGTGCTGTTAGGGAGATATAACGGACCTGACCGTGATTACTGGTCCACGTATCCATCCATAGTTAGGTGCACCTTGCCACAGATGGCATTGCGCAGTGCACACCTTATTTTGTCCCCCACTTGGTTGTGCAGTGAAGGAATGGCTCGCCTGGAAAAGTAGTGGTGGCTGGGCACCACGTACTGTGGGACAGCCACTGCCATAAGGTTTTTAAAACTCTCCGTCTCCACCAGATGGAATTACAGCATTTCAAAGGCCAGTCATTTTGAAATGCTGGCATTCAGGGCCAGGGATCACGAGTGGGTAGGGGGTACTTCCGCTCCAGTGCTTGGGAGATGGAGAGCTGAACGCTTCCGTGGGACATTGTGAAGATGCTTGGTGACCCAGGTGGTGTTGTTGCTGGCAGATCCTCTGTTTGCGGGGTGGCAACTCCAGAGGTGGATGAAGAGGCCAAGACTGCAGCAGAAGAGGAAGCAGGAGGAGCCAGAGACCTTTCTTGGTTTTTGAGGTGTCTACTCCACTGCAGCTCATGCTTTGCACTTATATGCCTGGTCATGCAGGTTGTGCTCAGGTTGAAAAACGTTTATGCCTCGCTTCAGGCTCTGATTGCACAGCGTGCAAACCACTTGTGTCTTGTCGTCAGCACATTGTCTGAAGAACTGCCACGCCAGGGAATTCCTTGGAGCTGGCTTTGGTGTGCTCAGTCCCTTGCTGCGTTGGGCAGTAGCAGGCGTACTGTCTAGGGGACGGCCACTCCGCTTTTGCACCCTGCTCCCTTTTCTGCTGTATTGGTGGCTCTGTGCAACCACTGCCTCTTCCTCCGAACTACACAGGTCACATGACCTTGATTCCATGTGGGGTTGAGGACCTCATTGTCCTCCACATCATCTTCCACCCAGTCTTCACCCCTGCCCTCCTTGTCGGTCTGCACACTGCAGAAAGCCCCAGCAATTGGCACCTGTGTTTCGTCATCATCCGAGACGTGCTGCGGTGGTCCTCCCATGTACTCATCCTGAAACATAAGTGGTTGGGCATCGGTGCACTCAATCTCTTCCACTTCTGGGACAGGGCTATGTGAATGGCCCTGGGAAACCCTGCTAGCAGAGACATCAAAAAGCAGGAGAGACTGCTGCATGACTTGGGGCTCAGACTGCTTGGCTGATTTGCAAGGGGGTGAGGTGAAAAACTGATGGACATTGGCTGCAGGTGCTAACTCTGATCTTTCAGCAGGAGACTGGGTGGGAGACAATGTGAAGGAACTGGAGGCACTGTCAGCAACCCAATCTACTATCGCCTGTACTTGTTCTGGCCTCACCATTTGTAGAGCCACATTAGGCTGGACCAAATAGCGCTGAAGGTTCTGTCGCCTGTTTCACTTGTGTGTGTAGCTCTCCCTGCAACAGGAGTTTCACCAGCAGCACCACGACCAGGGCCACGTCCCTTATTCGATGCTCTCCTCATTCTCCGCAAATTTAGGATCTTGCCCTAATGCGTGTATTTCACACTGACAGATGCAGCAAAGGCTGCAAATTTAGTATTTGGCCCAAAATGTTTTTTTTTATTTTTTTATAACAGAATATAACAGCAGTATCTAACGCGTGTATTTCACACTGACAGATGCAGCAAAGGCTGCAAATTCTGTATTTTTTTTACGAAAATGGGTGTTTTAAAAAAAAACACTGAAGATAACAGCAGTATCTAACACGTGTATTTCACACTGACAGATGCAACAAAGGCTGCAAATTTAGTATTTTTCAATAAATGGGTGTTTTTTTAATAACAGAAGATGACAGCAGTATATAACGCTTGTATTTCACACTGACAGATGCAGCAAGGGCTGTAACATTTAGTATTTTGCCCAAAAAGGGTGTTTTTTAAAACCCAGAAAATTATTGCAGTATTTCAAGCTTAAACTGTCAACTGACAAATGCTGCATAGGCCCCAGATGGAGGGTATTTCAAAAAATGGGTGCTTTTTTAAAACCACAAAATTATTGCTGTATTTCAAGCTTGTATTTAACAATGACAAATGCTGCAAAGGCCACAGATGTAGGGTCTTGCCAAAAATAGGTGATTTTTTTAAACCCAGAATATAATAACGGTATTTCAAGCTTCTATTTGACTGTCACAAATGCACATCTGCTGTGCTGGTGCAGTGAACTTGCAGAAAATGGCCGCCGCCATCCACCTGACTAACAGACGGATAATAGTTATTTTTCTGTGTCACTGGGCTCAGGGCAGGGTAAAAAGATTGTGCACTGCACCCACAAAACAAAATCTAGGTAGATCGCTGAGTTAACAAGCACTTCAGATTAAAAATTCTGTCCTATTCTCTCCCTCACAGCAGCAGCATCCTATCCCTACACTAATCAGAGCAAAGTGACGTGCAGCGCTACGTGTCCCCAGCTTATATAGAGGCTGGGTCACATGCTGCCCTTTCCAATCACAGCCATGCCATTAGTAGGCATGGCTGTGATGGCTTCTAAGGGCACACGAGTTAAACGCTTGTTGATTAGCTTCTCTGCAGCCATTCAAAAAGCGACATTAAATCGCAGAACACCGAACCCGAACTTTTACTGAAAAGTTCGGGTTCAGGTCCGGGGTCCAAATATCCTAAAGCTATACATGTACCGCAAATATCGAGTGTTTAAAGACTGGGATCGTCTATAATGTCGATTGCAGACATTTTATCCCTCACATGCCATGGTCAGTTGTGACCACGGAAGCTCAGGCGACTTTTCCCGGGAGCGCTTTGATCCCAGGGCCTGAATGTCTTCCCCATGCTGAGATCGGGGAAGCTGTTCATTGGTGGTGGTAGGCTTGAGCCTGCTTGAGGTTATCATGCTTACCACAGGTACATTCCTATAAAGGCCTGCAGGTGGCAGTGCTCCGTAGGAATACATTGAACCTCCCATAGGCTGCATTCATACATAAGTGCAGTCTATGGGTGGGAGTAGCAATCGAATGATCACATGTTAAAGTCCCCTAGAGGAACAAAAAAAAAAAGTTTAAAAAAAGGTTTTGAAAATATTTTAAAAAATAAATAAATATATACAAATTCATATCACCCCCCTTTCCCTATATTTAAAATAAAATAAAACAAAAAAAGATAATTTGCACTGCCACGTCCAAAACACCATACTATTAAAATTTAAATGTAATATCCTGTAAGGTGAAAGCCGTAACAGAAAAAAAAATATATCAAAATGGCTAATTCACCATTTGGTGCTTTGCCCCCCCCCCCCCCCCCCCTAGAAAAAAAGAAGTTAATAAAAAAAAGTTCAAAAAGTCATACACAGTCCAAAATGGTATCAATAAAAAGTAGAGACTACCTCTTAAAATATGATTCCTCACTCAGCTCCGTAGATCTAACTATAAAAAGGTTATGGGGGTCAGAATATGGCAATGCAAATTTTTTATTTTTTTTCCAATGCTAAATCAGAAATAAAACTATATAAATGTGCCATGGCAGTAATTGTACTGACCCATGGAGTGAAGCTGACGTCAGTTTTGCCATAAAAACGGTAAAACTGTGACGAAACTTTTAACAACGTGTTCCACAAAAAAATTACATGCCCTTATACGCCTATGTGAACGGAAAAATAAAAAAGTTATGGCTCCAGGTTGGCAAGGAGTGAAAAAAACACAAAAACGAAAAATTGTCCGGGGCACTTTAGGAAATGTACACTACAATGTATGGTCATAACACAAATATGTTATGGCAAGTTCAGCTAAATATCACAAAACATTTCAATGCTTGTTAGCCGCTCAGCCATTGATCAATGGACGAAAATGCCAAATTTTTATTAAGGTTTCAAGTTTGTGTGCCCAGTGGAGCTTTGACTGTTACATATTGTACACTCCAACAAATGTCATAGTGGAGAAGAGTAAAAAGCAGAATATGTCAGAAAAAAGCAGAATATGTCAAATTAAGGGTCCGATTGGCATTCTCTATTCATCATGTTTGATTGACATGTAGAATAAGTTTGATGTTAGGGCAAAGAGTAGGACTGAAAGATGCTTAATATGGGATCAGCTGGTGACATTAATGGAGTGATCAACAAGGTTCACTTCCACTACCTTCATGTTGTCAATAGGTTCACATCCAATGGCATGGACGTAATAGAATCTTTCCGTGTGGAGTCACACACCCAATTAGAAGACTGGAAGCTCGTCAGTGTGTTTCCCTTTCATGGTAAAGTTTTCCAGATACCAACAAGATGAAAACTGAAATGAGCTTGTGTGCCGCTAATGTGAATAGCTTTTACTTTTATGGAAACAAGTAAGCAAGTAATGCTCTGAAGATTGTTGCGGTGACTGTTGCTTAAAGGGGTTATGCCATGATTGATTTGAAAATAAAAAATAGATAATATATAGTACATGACAATATCTGTCTAACAAAGCTAGAACCAGCCCTGTACCTCACATGGATCCAGAGATCTCCACATTCATTGCTCTTATACAGTGTTCCTTAAAGGGAACCTGTCCTCAACTTTATGCCGCCCATACTAATGGCAGCGTAAAGAAGAGACAGGTGAGTTAATTTCAGTGGTCTGTCATTTACTAGTTAAAAGTAAGTGGTTGCCGAGAACCAACATCACAACCATTGCAGACTGGGCCTGGAATAGAGTCACGGCCACCTGAGAAGAGTCATGGTTATTCATAAATTCCTGTTCTCCCTGCACCCCGGCTGGTGATTGACAGTCTATCTAGCTTTCTCCCTTTCTCTCTAGGAGAGAACTGCCAATCATCATCAGATGGATGGGAGAGTAGGAGATTAGGAATAACCATGACTCTTCTCAGGTAGATTTGACTCTTTTCAAGGCCTGGGCTGCAATGATTATGATGCTGGTTCTCAGCAACCACTTACTTTTAGCTCACGAGTGACACACCGCTGAAATCAGCATTTCTGTCAGTATTTTATGCTGCCCTCAGTGTTCCCTTTAACTCCAGTCCTCAGGGCCCACCTGCTGGTCATGTTTTCAGGATTTCCTTAGTATTGAGCAGGTGATATAATTCATGCAAGGGCATCAGGACTTACCACAGTTATTCAGTCTCTGGGTTAATCTCAAATCATGACCAGCAGGTGGGCCCTGAGGACTGGAGTTGAGGAACACGACTCTACAAGATTATCTTCAGTCGGGCAGGTCAGGGTGTGTGTCCTTTCTGATGCAGCTCTCTCCTTGTGTCTGCCACAGCTTCTAACAGGACATATAGCTGGTGGCAGTTAAAAATTTAAACTGAGCATGAGCGACCAGCTCAGTGAGAGGGACAAGAAATGAGGAAAAGAACAAACAGCAGGTGGTGCTATACAGATACATTTTATTGAATAGCTCACTGACTATACTACATTTTTTATTACATACAGTTACAAAAGTATTAAGGTCCAGATGTTGGTTTGAAAAATGTAGAATACGATTTCTAACACAACCTCTTTAAAGAGCTAAAAAACAACAAATAACACTCAGCTTTCAGCAGTCTTCACCTTCCCCCTTCACGACCTTGTTCCTCGCATACTGGCAGTGGCTTGGTCCCATGACTGCTTTGTCCAATCACTGGCTTCTGGGTTCATAGGTGCCAGAAATGCACTTCACCACTAGTCACAATTGTTTTTTTTTTTTAGTTGACATAGGTTCTAAGGATTGGGTTTATCTGCTCCTAGGCCAGATAACCCCTTTAACAAGATAACACCTATGAACCAAAATTAAGGGCTTAAGGTAGTTTTCCAGGCTCCAGATTTTGATGACCTATCCATTCACTTTAATTAGTGCTGAGCTGCAGTAACCAGACACTTCAATTTAAATGGAGCTGTGCTTCCTGTTCCATTCAGTGTCGAGAAAGCTGAGCGGTGGATGTGTTGGGTGTAGGACCCTCACCTTCAACACTTTCCTGCACTGCATATATATATATTCAATGTACCACACCTCAACCAGCCTATGTTCATATAAAAAACTTGTTAGATTATTTATTATATTTTAATGTATCTGTACGGTTGGCCCCCAAATATATATTTTTACTGGTGGGCCCTAGGTACCCCAATCCGACACTGTTAATGACCTATCCTGAGGATGTTACATCAATATCAGGAGCCTGGAAAACCCCTCTCAACATCCACTTGGGTAAATTTCTCTAGGGGTGTAGCTAGGGGTGGCAAGTGGGGCACGTGCCCCAGACCCAGAAGGTTGAGGGCACACCCAGGCAGTTTATTTACCTGATGAAGCAGGGGGCAATCCTAAATGGGCACAAAGAGAGTATTACTACTCTGAGGGGGCATAATATGGGCATTTAATTACAGTGAGGGGCACAATGAGGGCATTACTACAGTGAGGGGGAAGAATAAGGGCATTACTACTGTGAGGGGGGCACAATGTGCTGGTATAATATGGGCATAACTACTGTGAGGGGGCACAATGTGGCCTTTACTACTATGAAGCAGACACACTGTGAGCATTACTACGGTGAGGGGCACAATGTAGGCATTACTACTGTGAGGGGTGCAGGAAAGCTTAGCTACACCTCTGCTATATACACGATTTTTGTAAACTAAATCACAATCTAATCATAAGTAATGTAGGGTGATTGTTTCTTAGACACATATATAAACAGATAGACATAGACATACAGAACACTGCAAGTTATAGAATACACCAAGGGTAAATTAAGCAATATGTGCGAGGGATCACTGATACAGTAAGTCTTTGGCTTTTCCAGTTTCACCTACTTTTAGACTAATTCCTTTATAAAATCAAATGCGTAGTTTTTTATGTGACTGACCTAAATTTCATAATTGTGGCTTGATTATCTGATTTTTCTTTGCAGATCTGAAGTGAACATAGTGCAAATTGAGTATTCACTGCAAAGAAGCACCATACAGAAATGAAATATCTTTTTTTCTGAATGAGAATTCAGCTACATTTATAGTGATAAGATAGTTACAGCTGAAAAGTGCCCTTCCTATTTTGCAGTCAAGAACTGAGTTGCTAAGTTTAGAAGAGGACATTTTGAGTGCTGAAGATGAACAATCTTCAAGGAGACCAACTCAAAAATATAGCAGAAACCCTGGTGATATTCCAAGAATGAGTAGGCTATATTATGAGGTTTTAGACATGAGAAAGTTGGCGTTGACATTAGTGATGATGAGTAAAGTATTGGAAAATCGGTTGATTCACCGAACTTTAAAAAAAAAAAAATCACATTGTGATGAATTTCTTTGTCACAAAGCACATTTCTTTATAAGTAGTGGGTGCAATGACAGGGAGCAGCGATTGCGGCGCTCCCCATCATTGTACCCCTCAGATGCCGTGTTCATACATGATCATGGCATCTGATAGCAATAATCTGGTGTGATTTTATTTTTTTTATGAATAAAAATCATAGTTACCCTCATTCATTTGCTTGCGAAGAGCCGGCCACCTACATCTGTCATAGACGTTCCCGCAAAAGGTGGCAGGAGATCTGTGAGACTGGCAACACGTGGTTTGATCTAACATGTTTTCCGTTTGGATCAAATGACATCTGTGTTGTTTCTGGTGCTTGCTACACCTTGTTTCCCCAGGTGTGGCTATTATGGTAATTTAACCTTCCCTATTTATTATTGTTTCTCCCACTATGTTATGCGGTTTATAGCTTCTGTTGGAGTTGTGGATAGCTGGTGTGTGGATCCTGGTGCTGCCATAGCTACTTGAAGTTAAGTGTTTCTTTCCCCCTTTGTATTTTGTTTGGGTTATTTTGTGTGTTGCATTTCCCTGTCATTTGTATTAAAGGGTTTCTACCACCAGAAACACTGTTATGTAGCTGACTGACATTAGCGATGCGCTAATGTCAGCACTACATAACAGTATGTTTTTTATCTTTCGCCCTGCAGCTGTTTTGGTAAAAAAAAAAGCACTTTTACAATATGCTAATGAGCATCTAGGTGCTATGTGGGCGTAAAATCAGCACCTAGAGGCTCTGTCTACTCACCCTTTATCACGCCCAGGTCCTCTGTTCTGTCCGCCCCGCTCCTCTTGGTCCGCCGCATCGCTGACGAAATCCCGTGCCTGCGCCGTTCACTTCTTTATTCTGCGCAGGCACAGTGAGTGAATGATGCGCTCCTGCGCCGGATTCCTCACTGCGCCTGCGCCGACTACGTCACAGTGAGGAAGCCGGCATCAGGAAAGCGGCCTTCCCTCACTGCGCCTGCGCCGAATACAGAAGTGAACGGCGCAGGTGCGGGATTTCGGCAGCGATGCTGCGGACCGTGCCATCAATTAAGAGGAGCGGGGCGGGCAGAACAGGGGACCTGGGCAGGATAAAAGGTGAGTAGATGGAGCCTCTAGGTGCTGATTTTACGCCCACATAGCACCTAGAGGCTCATTAGCATATTATAAAAGTGCTTTTTTTTTACCAAAACAGCTGCAGGGAGAAAGGTAAAAAAACATACGCATCGCTAATGTCAGTCAGCTACATAACAGTATTTCTGGTGGTAGAAACCCTTTAAGGCCTGAAGGAGACTCCTGTTCTTCCTTCCTTTTGGAGGAACAGGTTGTCTCAGCCCTGACATTAGTACCAGGGTCCTATAGGGTGATTTAGGACACTAGGTATTCCTGTGTATGAACTCACCTACCTCTGGGGTCTGTTCATACTGGTAGTTAGTCAGGACTTTGATTAGAGTTTCCAGGCCTTATTCCCTCACCCCTTTCCCTCCTATGTTTGATGTGGTGTTTCCCTTCCACAACCAAACGTGACAATATAAACCGCCAAAACCGTCATTTTTTTGCTTGTTTCAGTACAGCCATGGATCATATTTGCTGCACTGGCCAGACAGCTGCAGGGGCTGTCTTTGGAGGTAGCTGACCTCTGCACGACCGTCTTGCAGATCCAGAGACCACAGGCTGCTGGTCCTGGTGGTGGTGGTTACCAGGCTCGAGCCTAAAGTTACCCTCCTGGACAGATTCTCTGGGGAAAGTGATCATTTTATTTTGTTTAGGGAGGCTTGCAAATTGTTTTTTAGGCTACGTCCACACTTATCTGAGGATAAGATTCAGAGAGTTGGTGTGGGTATTTCTTGGCTTAAAGGGGACGCTCAGTCATGGGCTTTTTCTCTGCCCACCGGATCATAGTCTGTCATAGTCATAGGAAGGAAGTGTGTTTTTTCTGTGGACAAAAGGGACATTTTAGCCATGTATGTCCATGCATTCAGCATAAAAAAAAAAAAGGGAAGTCTAATTCCAATCTGACTATTGGAGGGGTGAGAGGAGAGTCAGAGAACATGCATTTGTCTTTGACTGGTAGTACCTGGTTTCTCCTGACTGTCGAGGTCCAAGAGTCCAAGACTGTGGATTGAGGTGTTTGTCGACAATGGGGCAGGGGTGAACCTGATTGATTCTCAATTCGTCCGTATGCATGGGTTGTCTCCAAGTGCATTAGAGAAAAAAAAATCCATTTCCAGAATGGTTTATCTCAGATGGTGCATGACATCTGATTAAGATACTTTCATCAGGAATTCATCTCATGTTTTGTGTTGGAGGGTCTCCCTGCTCTGTTGGTTCTCGGTTTACCGTGGTTTAAGCAAGCACAATGCAACCATTGATTGTCAAGCTACACAGATTCTGGATTGGGGTGATAATTGCATTGACAATCGCCTGAATACATATTTTTCTGCTTCAACCACTAAAACATTACACTTTTTTAAATCTGATTTTGCAGATGTATTTTCTGAAAGTGGATGCCAAGATTTACCTCCGCATTGGGAATATGATTGTCTTATTTGCCAAAATCTAGGTTGTATAACCTTTCTGGACCTGAAAGAACGGTCATGAGAGAGTATATTTCCAAGAGTTTGGCTAAAGGACACATAAGACCTTCTTAATCTCCAGTGGAAGCAGGGTTTTTCTTTGTTAAAAAAAAGGACGGAACTCTTAGGCCATGTCTGGATTTCCGTGAGCTCAATCGGATTACTGTCTGTGATCCTTACCCCCTTCCTTTGATTCTTGAGGATCAAGGAAGGGGATGAATGGCAGACAGCTTTTAATACCCCAGGGGATCAATTTGAGAACCTGATCATGCCTTTTGGGTTGACCAGTACTCCTGCTGTTTTCCAGCATTTTGTGAATGACATTTTTCATCACCTGGTGGGGAAGTTTGTTGTCGTGCATTTGGATAACATACTAATTTATTCTCCAGACGTGGAGACTCATAAGGATCACTTTCGACAGGTGTTACAGATCCTAAATTGCACACAAAATTTGAGAAGTTTGTTATTGCATAAGGTGCAATTCTTGGGCTACCTACTGTCATCTTCGGGTTTTCGAATGGATCCAGAGAAAGTCTGTGCTGTATTCGACTGGGATCGACCGGAAAATCTGAAGGCTCTTATGTGGTTTCTGGGGTTCACCAACTATTACCGAAAATTTATTCTGAACTATTCGACAGTGGTGAAACCCTTAACGGACATGAATAATAAAGAGGCAGATGTTTCAGTGTGGTCTGATTCGGCGTTGTGAGCCTTTTCTGTGGTTAAGTAGTGCTTCAATTCTGCCCCTATATTGGTGCAGCCAGATGTATCACATCCTTTTATTGTGGAAGTTGACGCGTCCGAGGTGGGGGTAGGAGCAGTCTTATCGCAGGGCCCATCATCTGGTAAATGGCACCCATGTGCATTTTTCTCTTAAAAAAACTCTCTGCCAGAGAAATGACGATGTGGGTAACAGAGAGTTGCTGGCCATTTTGTTGGCTTTTGAGTAGTGGCGTCATTGACTGAAAGCGGCAATTCATCCGATCACGATGTTCACAGATCACATGAATCTGGCTTACGTGGAATCGGCTGAACTGAACCCGAGGCAGGCCAAATGGTCTTTGTTTTTGACCAGATTCAATTTCATTGTCACTTATCGTCCTGGGGTTAAGAACATCAAGGCAGATGCCTTGTCACAAAGTTTTCCTGGAGGTTGTGATTTTGAAAATCCGAGTCTGATACTGTGAGGGGATGGTGATATTATCTCTATACCCTGACCTAGAGCTGAAGGTGTTAGAAACTCATGTAGACACACTCATTGGGACACCCTGGGAGTAGATCCACAAATGAAAAGTCTATAAGGGAATATTTTATGTGGTTTTTTTTTTTTGCAAAAAACATGAAGTCATATCATGTGTTCTACTTGCTTTTCTGGCTCTTACTCCATTGCTTGGCACCGTAAGGAGTCTTGATTGACTTTCTCAGCCAGATCATTCTCTCCGACCAGAGAGGGAAAGAGGATGGGTGACTTAAATAAAGCCTCATACATTACACTGATACGTTCAATGCTCTTTTGGGGGCATCTTTATTTACACGTAGGTATGTAAAGAGAACAATAGAGTTGTCAGCAATTTAAAAACTAATATTAATAGGAAGAATAAACCTTCAGATAACATTTTCCCTTAACAGCAATAGTAAACTGGTATTGGATTACCTACTGTTATTGGAGTATCATTTATCAGTGCTGACTGCTACAGAAGGAGACTATTTTGCATTTACATTTAGTACAGCCAAAATGAGAAAGTAAAGCAGCCCCAAAAAAGTTTTCTATTAATACAGAGTCTTAAAAATACCCTTTTTCTGATGCAAGTATCCCTTTAGTGCAGCTTTGCATCAGTGACTTTAAGCTAAACTTGTATGAGAACTCAACTTTGTGTCTAAAATGCTTACTTAAGCTGATCCCTGTAGTATACAAACCAAATATACACCATAGATGCAAATTTAGTGAAAGCATCTTTTATACAATACAAAATATTCTTAATTCCATGAAAAGAAGTAAAAAAGAAAAAATGCACCTTCATGCAGCTTTGCACAGTACAAAAATATAATTTAAATTCAAGTTTATTACTAGGGCCCACAGTCGCTAAAAGTCATACATTAACAATAAACTTAATACCACCTGGAACCCTTCCTACATTTAAAAATTAATCAATTGTTTCTCCACAATAAACTTGGCCTTGCTACACAGATATTTCTTATTAAAACATGAGACGGCAAGTCTTACCGGAGGGACCTGTTAGTGTCCTTCTTACTTACAGTTTGTAGACTCATTCACGTTTCATAGACTAATTAATTCCAAGATGGAACCTTGACCATATGTAATATTCAGGACCAGAGGCTTGTATGGTTTTCATTTTAAAGCACAGGATAAATGTGTATACTTCTCCATAGGGAGGGACCAAAAGGCATACTTGTCCCTATAAAGTCCCTCATCTACCCCTGCCGACAGTCAGAGCATTCGCCCCGATAGGGGCGACCCCACCTCTCAGTGGCTAAGCCCTCTCTGATCTCTATTGATGCCCTATCTCTGATAGCCTATGGTCCCATATGGACAAAAAATGATGAAATGTGACAAACTGTCGAAAAATTCATAAAAAGACTTAGATAAGTCTAAAAAGAGAAAATGCTTATGAGGAAGTAAATGCCCCTTCTTAAATTTGTCCCAGGCCTTAAGGTAATGGTCCTGAAATAGGGTCCACTGTCACTTATCAATAATCAAAGCGTCCCTCTTTAGATACATCCCATAAATCAAAAAAGAAAGAAAAATTGCTTACGGACATCCCTTCTTTGATACATTCAAGATTATACAGTGACAATCCAGGAGTGGGGTAAATAGTCACTTGTAGGCAATCAAAACGTCCCTCTTTAAATGCGTCCCGACGCTGTGTTTCCCCAGCAAAATACTGGTTCCTCAGGGGACCAAAATATATCCAATACTATTCCAGTAGAAATCTTCTAGATGCTTTACATAAAGATGACCCTGTTACAGATAATCCAAACAGACTCATGCCCTCAGATAGGGGCCCTCCAGGAGACCTGGGCTCAGATGTGGGCCATGTATAGCAGATGCCTGCTATAGTATAGTTTTTCCTCTGTTAATACTGAAAAAAATGAAAAACCTTTCAAAAATATAGTTTTTTCATCACCATATTCTGACCCCTAGAACTTTTTTGTACTTATATGTATGGAGCTGTGTGCTCATTTTTTGTGGGGTGATCTGTACTTTTCAGTGATACCATCTTGAAATGTGTGTGTCTTTTTGCTCACTTTTTATAAAAAGAATTTGGAGTAGTTGAAGTGACAAAAAATGGCAAATTGGTTGCTTTTATAATTTTTTTCTGTTATGCCATTCGCCATATGGGATTAATATTGTTATATTTTGATAGTACAGTTGATTTCGCATGCGACAATGCCCATGAGGCTTATTTCTTGGGTTATTTTGATTTTGGGAAAGGGGGTTGATTTGAACTTTTTTATTTGACAATTTTTTTTATTTTTTTTTAAAGTTACCCTGGGTGACTATAACTGGCAATCATTAGATTGCCCTTTGTGTTCATTGATGGCTATATAGCTATCATTGAACACTCCATTTTTTATATACAGTGCTGCCACCTAGTGGCCTGTATTTATATATTCCACTAATAGCCACCAAAGCCTGCTTGAGGCTTTGGGCTATTAGTATACTGTAAGAGGTCCGCCAATCTCAGCTGGGGAGAACTGTTACGGGAATGGGAGCACGCTTCTAACGCTTCTGGACTGCTCAGATGCAGTGGTCACTTTTGACAATAACATCTCAAGGGTGAAATGTATGAGATCAGCCGTATGGTATCGCATACATGTGCCATGAGTTTTTGCTGTTTGAAACAGCAGAAACCCAGCAGCTATGGTACCTGCTTCATAGGCAAGTGGGCACCATGTTTAAAGACACAAAGGGGTTAAAAAAAACAAGTGGGATGCACAGTGTTTTTAGTAGGAGAGGCTGATCACATCTCCCTTTCTCAGTGGCCATTTTCAAGATGGCAGTGGTATCAGTCCTTACGTTTTAATGACATAAAGCACAATTCGGCATGCCACAGATGAACATGTAATAAATAAAGTTGAGCGAATCATTCAAAATTCAGCTTTGATTTTCCAAATCAAATCTACTCAAATTGAAAATGCTCCAATTGGCCAGAATATAGGGTATGACTCCCTGGGGTTTCCTAGGAATTATATTTTTTCTCTCATTTCTCACTTAAAAAAAAAACAAAAAAAACTTCTATAAATGTTCTCTCTCTAACATTTTCATGAATTGAATCAAAATTCTGCTTTAGAATCAATTTGCGCATGTCTAGTAATAAGCTTATATTAGTAATTTGCATATATTGATCACATTAGTTAAATTAAACTTAAAGCAACCAACCTCTTAAAGGGGTTGTCCGGGTTCAGAGCTGAACCCGGACATATCCTTAGCTTCACCCCTTCGCCCCCCCTGACATGAGCATCGGAGCATTTCATGCTCCTATGCTCTCCCTGTGCTGTATCGCGCAGGACAAGGTCTTTTTTGTTTAAATTATTATACTGCTAGACAGTGTTCCCGGTGATGTCACCGGCTCTGATGGGTGGGCCTTAGCGCTGCCCTAGCCGTTTTACAGGCTAGGGCAGAGCTAAAGCCGCACATTAAGACTCCGCCTGGCAGTCCTCATGGAGAGCCCGGTACGTTACCGGATCTCTTAAAAATTTGAAATGCTCCGATGATCATACAAGGGGGATCAGAGGGGTGAAGATGGGGATATGTCCTGGTTCTGAACCCAAACAACCCAAACAAACTTGGGGGCAGTGCTCATGTATGATATGAAGCATACCTTGTTGTTGTCTCCTTGGTTAATAATATTATATCACTAGTGTGCACTGTCCATTTTATCGCTTATAGTGTATATTGTGGAGTGTTAAAAGTAGCTTTGATATAACACTAAAGAAATAGTTCATAAAACAGTTTTATAAAACTTTCATATTGATCAAAACACCCTGCTGAAACTGCATTAGAACACTTAATCCTCAATTAGAGTCTACAAAGGGCAGCAAAAACGGTCAAGACTACATTTGCCAAAATGTCAACTACGTCTTTCAACAACCTATACAACTGAATAGATAGCATTTGCTGTAACACAATGGCATGCTGTGTGCTGCACAAATTCATTTTTATAAAGAAATCTCATGTCACAGAAGATACTTTGTAGCATCACATTGAATACATGAATTAGACTACTCCAATCTCCAACAGATTTTTTTTTTCAAACTGTTTTGTTAGTTTAAGCTAGAGATTTTCCTCGTGCTTCATGACAGCGAATCGATTTAACCTGAAATAGTATAAAAAACAAAAAAATTCAAACTTACCTCCTCCATTTGCTCGTGACGAGCCACCAGCCTCCATATTGCTTGAAGATCTCGGCCGAAACCCAGTGCGGCGTGAGATTACATCATCACGCTGGCTGGCATGATGACGTCATACGTCACCAAGCCAGCCGGCGTGATGACGCAATCTCGCGCCGCACAGGATTTCGGCTGAGATCTTCAAGAAAGATGGTGGCGGCTGGCCCGTCTTGAGCAAATGGAGGCAGTAAGTTTGATTTAATTTTTTTTTATTGCTAATTTTACACTCAGATGCCGCGATCATGAGGGATACAGTGACAAGGAGGGGGGCCCTATCGCAGCTCCCTGTCATTGCACCCACTACTTACAAAAAAATGCGCTTCGTGACGAAGTAATTCGTCACAAAGCGTATTTTTGTTGTAAAATTCGGCGAATCAGCCAAATCGAACTTTTAAGAAATTTGCTCATCTCTAGTTTAAGCTATTGCTTAGTTTCTCTTCACATTTGAAGCAAAGGGCTCGTTCACACGAACGTATTTTGAGTTCCGTATACGGGCCGTTTTCTGCATTCCCCATACGGTCCGTATACGGAAACATTCATTTCAATGGGTCCGCAAAAGATACGGACAGCACTCTGCGTGCTGTCCGCATCCGTTGCTCTGTTCCATGGCCCCGCAAAAATTATGAGTCCTGTCCTATTCTTGTCCATTTTGCGGACAAGAATAGGCATTTCTATAATGGGCCTCCTGTTCCGTTCCGCATATTGCAGAAGGCACACGGGCAGCATCCGTCTTTGTGGATCCGCAATTTGCAGACAGCAAAAAATTGGCACGGTCGTGTGAACAAGCCCTAACAGTGTGTTATATTTAGTTTTACTAGCATTCTACTATAAAAAGCTTTAAAACATGCCTAAACTGTTATATTATTTTTCATAATTTAATAGTAGAGATGAGCAAATCTATTCAAAATAAATTGATTTCGACCTGAATTCTGATTTTTTAGAAATTAGATTTTGGGTGAATTTTGTAAATAGGGAAATTATAAAAAATAAAAAAAAAGTGAGAGACAAGAGAGGAGACATCAAAGTGTCAAATTAAATAATTTCCAGACCATTTGGAGCACTTTCTCCTTGGGTATAATCAATTTGGATCTAAATTCAAGCTGTTGATTGATTCAGCTGAATTAAATTTGAATCAAATTTTGAGTGATTCGCTCAAATGTATTTGATCGTAATAATGTTGAGTTCTGCAATATATTTTATTAAAGAAAAGTGTCTGTTTCTATACTAATTTCTCTCCCCTTCCCGCTCCTGTTCTAATCAATGTCTCTGAGTAAATCCATACACGGAAGTGTCTCCATAGCCCGTTGAACTGTATGGGGCGAGAGGAGGAAAATATGCAGCAGAGGCAGACAGAGACAAGATGAAACGGCAGCTGATTCTTCTCTAACCAGAGGTGGATTATCAGGTGAAAAATGATCAATCTCTGAAATAAATCACTCACTTGATGCTGCAGCAGGGTCTGATTTCTCTTTGTCCACCTTCTGTTCTAGGCTGATCTCTCCCGTGTACAGACTTCCATGTGCATATTTGATTTGTGAATTTGGAGACAGAAATCAGAGCAGTATTGAATGGTGGGAGCGGGAAGCAATGAATGCAGAAACAAGTACTTCCCTTAATAAAATATCATTCAAAATCGACTAAAAGTTAATGCTACATACGCACTTTCCTAGCACATGAAGTCGGTAAAACTTCAAGCAGTCATTGTATCTTCACTTACTGAGACTTGCACTTACTTTCTACTCAGGCTGCAAATTAAGCATAAAGCACACCCCAAACACAGTCCATGCGCCCCAAATACATGCTGCAACTAACAGCCAACAATTTGTTAATCAGTTAACAAGCAAGTATTGTACACACCAACATTTATGAAACACCCTTAGAAAGGCTATGGGATATCAGAGCAGACAATGGCTAAACATAAAGTTTAAATCTTTAATACAAAAAGGTACAATGGTACAGAAATATAAACAGAGGCAAAATAATACCACATACAAACAAGGTAAAAAATAACAGGGGACCTAACAATAACAAGTCTTCTATTGTGGATTCATACCTCTGCCTTGACCAGACCTAATTTTTCTTTTTATTGTTTTATATTTTAAGCCTTTGGCTTGCGTTTCAGAGCTACCCTTCTGATATCTATGGAAGGTGACTGGACAGTCAATTAAATAGGGGACAAGTATCAGACATAGTAAATTGTACATTGTCCTTTAATTGAACTCACTGTATGGGAAAAGGGGACATTAGAATAAGCAGTAATGATGAGCGGCTGGGCAATATTTGAATTTGCGATCTTTCGCAAATATTTGGGCAAATATTCGTCATAAATTCGCAAATTCACCATTATTTTCTAGAATGCGAAAATCGGCAATGTAATATGCGTGTATTGCGCGCGCAATACAGGCGTGGGTCACTTTTGCTACATTTTTTTAAGCTGCTAGAAGTTTCCCGAGACTGGAAAAAATGGTTGGCATGGAAGAACATTACAATAGCTTTATATGCAGATAGAGTGCTCCAATATATTCATGATTGTGCAAATCGGCAATTAATGATGCGCATATTTTGATGCAATATATACAACTTCACATTTTAGCAGGTCTGACTACATATTACTGATTGGTGCACTAAGTATTGTTGTGAACTTATCACAGCACTATGTATGTATGTATGTATGGACAGCAGAACCATATCAGGATATAACCTACACTGACTATCTCCCACTAACTATATATATATATATATATATTTGTGGTCATGGCTACGGCCAAGAGATATCCGAAGAACCCTAGGGAGAGAAACAACGGGAACAACCTAACCCAGCTAGGCGTGTCTTAGCTGACCTGACTAAATGGCTTGTTGTGTGCCCTAAGCCATGATCGTGGGTAGGCCTATAAGTGGGCATACCCTGTGGAAATGAGAAGATAAGGGAGGGAGGGTGGGGCACCTGAAAACACACGCCTGTGAGTGAGGGTGTGGCTTGTATATGAAGAGCCTCTGCCCCTCCCACAAATGCAGGCTGACTAATCAGCCTTACCAACTTGTGGTCATGGCTACGGCCAAGAGATATCCGAAGAACCCTAGGGAGAGAAACAACGGGAACAACCTAACACTGCTAGGCGTGTCTTAGCTGACCTGACTAAATGGTTTGTTGTGTGCCCTAAGCCATGATCGTGGGTAGGCCTATAAGTGGGCAAAAAACCAAGCCAAGTAGGGTAGAAAAGGAATTTGAATGGGATGTGCAAACTAATCCCCAAGCAAGGCGTCCGGGATCTAGAGTGAAAATTCGGGGTATATGAGGCAAGACCAGTAAGAGACCTACAACCTATCTTGTGGATGACAAGGCCAGAGACAAGATGCTCAATACTGCGGATACTGCCCCAAAGCGGAATGGAGGACCGGGAATACGTTGTGAAATGGATCATAAAAACCAACTGAAACTTGTAAAGTTTGGTTCTAGTGCAAGTACTGGCAATGCCCTAGCATCAGGAGATCGTGGGACCGAAACCTAACTGCCTAGACTATGCAGGAATGAGGGCCAAAAAGAACCATGTAGATTGGAAGAGAATCCTTGAATAGTTCCCCAGACAACAGCTATCTGCGCGTTGTTCTACTGTGCGCCCCTGAGAATTGTTTTTACGCTTGAGACGTGAAGATCGACCTACTGTCTGAATCTTCTACTGTGAGGAAATGCTGGACCTTGTCCAAAATCCGATTCAACGTGGTTGTAGGGAGTCGGAGGTTAGTGCGGCAAGAAGCTATGAAGCCATAATATACAAGATTCTGTCTATGCCCTCCCATGAGTGAGGGAATGCACTGCAATGATGCTACTGGCAAAAATGAATTCCTGGCCGTTGTAAAAAGGCAAAGACTTTGCGCGGGGACCCGGTTGACAAGATATGATCGACTACGATCAGAGACTGAAATGCTAGAGGGAATTGCCCTACTTGTTCTTCCTCTGGCAGGACCTGAACGAAAGCATGAACAATTAAAGACTAAATATCTGCGTAAGACATGACAATGATGCTGTAGGGCGAACCGGATCAGTTTGCGGTCAAAACATAAAGTGAGTGATCAACATGGATTATTAGGAAATGAGGGAAGCAGGTATGAATGCGATACATAGGGGCCAAATCAGCCTAGATGCACAGATGGACAACCAACCAGGCAATCAGCCCAGCAGGACTGAAAACAGTCGTCGGGCCCCCGAAGCCATGGGGCCGAAGCTTTCGTCGGGCCCCCGAAGCCATGGGGCCGAAGCTTTCGTCGGGGCCCCGAAGCCATGGGGCCGAAGCTGTCGTCGGGCCCCCGAAGCCATGGGGCCGAAGCTGTCGTCGGGCCCCCGAAGCCATGGGGCCGAAGCTGTCGTCCGGCCCCCGAAGCCATGGGGCCGAAGCTGTTGTCGGGCCCCCGAAGCCATGGGGCCGAAGCTGTCGTCCGGCCCCCAAAGCCATGGGGCCGAAGCTGTCGTCGGGCCCTCGAAGCCATGGGGCCGAAGCCGTCGTCCGGCCCCCGAAGCCATGGGGCCGAAGCCGTCTTTGGGCCCCCGAAGCCATCTTCGGGCCCCCGAAGCCATGGGGCCGAAGCCATCATCGGGCCCCCGAAGCCATAGGGCCGAGGTTTTTTTGTTTGTTTTTTTAGAATTATAACTATAAAAAGTGACCTGAATAAGGTGCAGGTGAAATTAAACCATGAGCCTGACCGATGTGGCAGGCGATACCGAAGATAAACTACGTGACCTGAATAACATGCAAGGCGAAATATCATTAGGAACGAGACCCCTATATGAGTTCAACTGCATGACCTAAAAAGACGAAGGGAAACATGACAGAATATGGAGATAATAACGGACATTAACTAAAATTAATAACATAAGCTGGCAAGCAGAATAACATAAGCTGGCAAGCAGGTAAAGATATAAGTCATTCAAAAGCATAGCTGCACAGGTGGACAGACAACCATTGGTCAGACCCCTGAAGCCATGGGGCCGAAGCAACCACCAGGGGCCCATGGGGCTGGACAGCCGCCGGGATGCAAACCTTAGTATTAAGGACGGCTGGGGAAAAGATTGGGGCTTAACCCAACGGGTTTAGTAAGCAACCGGGACTCGATAACCTAGAAAGACAAAGACATGTGGTAAAGCTTCTTAATGAAATGAGGCTGAAATGAACCGCAAGTACTAATCTGTAAAATATAAATGAGCAAAAGAAAACTTCTGAAAGGTGTGCCATGGAAAATAGTATCAGATGGCCGTATGACCTACCAATGTCGATGACAATTGTAAAATCCTCTAAGCCAAGAGCCACTCCAGCGAGCCCCTTATGGCGGGAGCCATGCGTGAGAGCCCCTTATGGAGGGACCAGTATCAGATGACCGTGCAAACTACGAATGACGATGCCAGTCGTGAGGTCCTATAAGCGAAGAGCCACTCGTGCGAGCCTCTTATGATTATTTTTTTATTTTTGAATAAACCACTTATGCAGCACCAGAATGCCTTGGGGACTCGCATAACCATGACCGCCTCCAACAGCAAACCTGGGACACTAACCAGCCTACAACCATGTCGTACCCTTAACAAACAAAACATGAAAAACGGGCATGGGGCCCCCGGAGCCATGAGGCCGGATCAGTCATAGGGCCCCCAAAGCCAGAAGGATGACGTTGCGGTGACGATAAGTAATTAAAACGTAAGCCGGACCTGATGGCATATGAAGCGACTTGAATGATTGGATTGGCTAGAAGGTGGCCTAAGGAACATGACTGCCAACAGGCGTTAAAAATATAGACATTAGTAATCCGAAGCATGTGCATACATAAAACATTAACCACCGCGAACCATAAACGTAAACATGAAATGCCTGGGGCATTGCAAGTTCGCTAAGAGAAGTCTCTTATGGTGACAAACAAATGAACATCTTGTGAAAACATAGCAGGAAACTTACTGGCCCACTGACCTCCGCTGAGGAGCTGTTTGGTGAACTGGGGCAGGAGACCAATCTGAGTGAATACGAACCAGAAGTAAAAGGAGACCAGTCTGAGTGAATACGAACCAGGATTAAACAGAAAGTAGGCCTATGAAATGTAACAGACCACCGAGGAAGGGAACGTAAGCCTGAAAAGAATGCAGTTATGTTTGTCAGGAGAGAGGTACCACAGTGGTGGGTGCAGACTGCCTCGGTGAGATTGAGCAAAACCATGATGTAGCAATAAACAGGAGAATGCAGCTTTGAGTGGGAGCAGAGTACAACACATGATGTAACAACAAATGGGTGAATGCAGCTTTGGATGTGAGTGGTACCTAAAAACATGGTATAGGCGCAGCTCCGAGTATGGGTAGCGCATGAAAAGCATGGTTTAAAGCAGACGTATAAATGCAAACTGAAAGTGAGCAGAGTATTGAAGTGATGCGAAGGCAGACACGTGGACACAGCTCTAGTAGTGAAAGGAGTATAGGACAAGATGTCAAAAGCAGACATGCGGACGCAGCTTTGGATGTGAACGGAATATTAACTTGATATGACAGCAGACATGGAAAGCGGCTTTGGTGAGTGAGGTATACGACCTGGTGTAGCAGTAGAAGTGTGGACACAACTTTGGGTATAAGCAGATCATGAAATTTGGTATAAACGCAGCTCTGGTTGTGAGTGGAGCAAGGTGGGAACACCAGGGTGGTGCGTCCAGAGCATGAAAATGAGCAGTAGCAGCTATGGCTGTAAGCCGAGTATACAACATGTAATAACAGGCATGTAATGCGGATCAGGCTGTCGGCTGTGACATCTCATTCCATCCCCAGCCGACAGCCGGTGAAGGCAGCTTGAATGTGAGAGCAATCTGAGTGAATACGAACCAAGAGTAGAAAAGCGCAGTACAGTAAGGACATGCGGATGCAGAATAAAACATGAAATAAAAGCCGAAAGTGTAAATGCCGCTCAGGATAACAGCAGAGCATGAAAGTGTGAGATTGTGGATAAGCTCTGCCTGAATATTTATGTTTAAATTGTATTGGAGCTGTCATTTGGCATTCCGGGCACTAGAGGCCACTGTTTTGCAGCACAGTCAGCATGCTTCTGTGTGAACCAGGAAGTGTTGATCTGACATGGTGAAAGGATTGTGCTGTGAGGCTCTGAATCCGATTCCATCCTGGCTTGCGGATGTCCGGCAGTGAATGGACACTCAAAGGAAGGAGAGTATCTGCTGTCCCCTGTCTGGATCCAGCTCTTTGAAAGAGAGGTTGTCCCAGGAAGACCAGTTCCAGTGTATGGACAGAAAACCTTAGCTTTAAACAAGGCCGCACGGTTGCTGAGAGCTTGGTGGCCATCCCGGGTAAGCGGCATCCTAGGGCCCAGAATGGACGCAGGTCAGTACACTTGATTACCAATTGTACTTTACTGTTTGGCGCCTAAAGTAACAGAGACTAGCCTAGGCCTTGTATTAGCTAGTTAGATAGGGTTATAGCTTTGTTAGGCCTTACTGTACTGGACTGCAGCGCAGTAATTGACTTGCAGGCTCTGCTGCATCTGCCACCGGTTAGGTGTGCCCTCTATAGCGGCACAGTACGACTTGTAGGCTCTGCTGTGTGCGCCAACGGGCTAGGCCTGTCCCTCTGACAGGGACGGTGACTGTGGGCCTGGGGTATTACTTATACTGTTTGTACTTGTGTTAATACTGTTTCCAAAGTAAAGTTTATATTCTTGCATATAAAGCTGGTGTCAGTGACGCTTTCCTTGTCTGTGACTTTGCTGTATCCTGGGGAGCCCACCGCGGTACACGGCTTACAAAAGTGAAATACATGAAGTCTAAAGATGGTGGTAGCGGGGGGAGACACATGGCAAGGTACAGCTATAGTAAGAGGCCTAAACAATAAATGCTGCGTCCGATCTCCAAACATGACGTCACATGCAGCCCAGGTAACTCTTTCTTTACAGCAAACCGGCTGAAGTAACTTTTCATACGAGACGAACGAAGCAAAGTGAAACTTGTAAGATTTATAGGAACTAACTCCTATTACCAACAAACAAAATTGAAAAGAAAATGGAAGTATTTAGGCCCAACAAACAAACCTGAGGTAGCAGATTCTGAGGCAAAGCCTCCCGTTCGCTAGCGAAGTCGGTTCCGACCGGCCAGGAGAGACGGCCCCGGCCCAACCTATTTACGTAGTATGGCGCGTGCATGCTATGGTAGCAGAGAGCAAAATAACAAGCTCCATGCTGCAAAGAAAGACTCGTACCACCAGAGAAGCTAGTCTGCTAATGACACCCAGCGGCAGCTGTGCACCTGAAAACACACGCCTGTGAGTGAGGGTGTGGCTCGTATATGAAGAGCCTCCGCCCCTCCCACAAATGCAGGCTGACTAATCAGCCTTACCAACATATATATATATTTATAAGCTAACTAACTATCTATCTAATGTAATGACACAGTAAAGCACAGAGTACAGCAATGACACTGCTCTTTCTCTCAGAACTGCAAAAAACTGTAGAAAATGGCTGCTGGGGAGGTTCTTATATAGTAAGGGGTAGGCAACTTTCCTATTGGTTGCTAGGGATGTTGCTAAGCTTATACAAAGACATTATAGCCTTCTCATTGGCCCACAAGCAAGAAGCAGGGAGGGATCATGGGTTCAGATGAAGAAAAAAAAATTCTAGAATATTCGCGAATATGAATACATAACGCTATATTCTAAATGTTTGCGAATTCTCGAAGTGGCGATAATCGCGATTAAAATTCACAATTCGAATATTCGTGCTCAACATTAGTAAGCAGATGTCTATTTGCCCATTCTTTTTTGTTTGTACAAACAAGGCTTATGTATCACATCTCTCACTTTGCATTGGCTAAGGCTTCATGCACATGACCATGTCTGTATTTCAGTTTGCAAACCACGGATCCTCAAAATACAGATACCTTCAGTGTGCAAGCTATATTTTTCACTCTCCCATCTCTATAAGTCTGTATTCATTGTCTTCAATATGGACAAGAATGGGACTGCAATTTGTGGAACAGCCACGGGGGCCTGCAAAAGATGTGGATGTGAGCATGGCCCCCTAGAAATGAATGGGTTAGTGTGCTATCAATAAAAATGCAGATAGCACATAGATGAAAAATACATTTGTGTGCATGAGACCTTAGGGACAAACCCCCTCAGCTCTGGCCAAATTGTCCAGCATACACATTTTTTATATTTTTTTGCTTTTCTCCAGAAGTTTTGTGGTCAATGACATTCAGTTATGTCACAGTTTAATTAAAGTTAAGTTATCTACCCTCAAACAGTTTTTTTTTTAGCAGCCCTTAAGAGACCTTGTTTTATAGCGCCATTTTACAGAGCTGCAGAATAAGTCCTGCATGAGTGTCCTGTGCCATCCTGAAGCAGGTGAGTGGCTGCCCAATGACGCCTCTGCATTGCTTCTAACAAGGAAGACCAAAGCATGAGCAAAGTGTTCTCTGACCGAAAAGAGAAGTTTAAAAATAAACATTTCAAACAGTAATCATCTTATTAGAATAATAAAATAAATACTATAATAAAAGGAAAATAATTGAAAAATCCACAGCAAAAAAAAAATTAAGCAAGTGGAATTATTTAATATAATGTTTGTTACACTTGTAACTTTTTTTAATTGTGGAATCCTAAAAGGTCATTAGGGAACTAAGACATATTATGTCATATATATATATACAGTACAGACCAAAAGTTTGGACACACCTTCAAAGAGTTTTCTTTATTTTCATGACTATGAAAATTGTAGATTCACACTGAAGGCATCAAAACGATGAATAAACACATGTGGAATTATATACATAACAAAAAAGTGTGAAACAACTGAAAATATGGCATATTCTAGGTTCTTCAAAATAGCCACCTTTTGCTTTGATTACTGCTTTGCACACTCTTGGCATTCTCTTGATGAGCTTCAAGAGGTAGTCACCTGAAATTGTCTTCCAACAGTCTTGAAGGAGTTCCCAGAGATGCTTAGCACTTATTGGCCCTTTTTTTATTTTATTTAAATATATATATTTTTTTATTCGTTGCACTAAAAAATCATCTCAATGTTACATCCATGATATTATGAATTCCATAAGTCCGTCAATTCTAATTTATGAACATAATTAACAATAATTTCATATCAGTGTCCATGATTAAATAAATATTGAAAATCAAATGGGGATCTCACATGCTGGGGGAAAAGCAGGCTCCACCCCACGTCCGGAGCTTGCTCAAACGGACACCTGAAACCTCCCCCCTGACATAGTATTCTCTATACAAGGCGGGGATCAGAGGCCCGCACCCAGACGGCCGCTAGACAGCAAGCGCGCACCATGCGCGCCCACTTCCGAGCATGGGTGGGCACAATCGGCAGGATTAACAATCATATATCCAGTCACCTGATACACCAACCATGCACACCCAGCTTACAGCAATCTTTAATCCCAAACCTTTCATAAGGCAGTAAAGGGGGTCCAGCAGTCTTCTGTCACAACGGTGGAAAACCCACTCGTATATTTTACAGCCTCGTCCCCATATGCTTAAAAGTAGAATATTAATACCCTGCATAGCCGTGCCTCACGTATACTCAGATTAGTATCTCCTATGCCAGAAAACCCAGATCGAGTGTCACACGGCAGTCACTGACAGCAAGGAAAAAGAGAAAAATATGGGCAGAGACATAGCCAAACTGACTCTGTCCCATTAAAAGGACGCGTAGTAGCACCCATACCACACATGTGTCATATCTCTGCCCACAGTCCAACCCCATGTCTGACAGGAAGAGCCGCTACTCGGGTCACACCCGCTACCCAGCCCCTCCAGGTTCCTAGCCCCGGACCCCCGTCCATAAGCCACACAAACCCATAGAAAGATCAAGAAGAAGGATGAAGTATTAACCCTTTTCTTGGGTAACGGTGGGTCCTGCTATCCCCCAGCACTCCTAGAGATACTCCAATACTCAATTATAGTTTCACATAATTCAGATTTACAATTCCAATAGAAAAGACCAGACTAATGAGATCTTCCTCAACCTGACCCCCCCCCCCCCCCACCTTGCAGGGAAAAAAAAAGAAAAAAAAAAAAGAAGGGAAAATCCAAACTAATTAACCGTGTCCCAATCCTTCCACAGTTTAACCCACTTCAAGTAGGATCCTCTTTGTTTATACAAGATTCACTCGTAGCTTTTCACCTGCTCAACCAAGCTCAACCAGTTACTGCAGTCTGGAGCGGAGGGGGAAAACCACGACCTAGAGATAAGAAGCCTAGCTGGAAACATTACCTTGATCAGCAATCGTCATTTTATAGGCTGGTAGTTGACCTCCGATAGGTCTCCCAGGATCCATATCCTGGGGGACGAAGGAACGTCAATATAAAGTTTACGAGCCAGATTGATTTGAACCAATCTCCAGTACCTGCCCACCATTGGGCAGTCCCAGAACAAATGTAAGTGGTCTGCCTCAGGAGCACCGCAACGTGGGCAGTCAGAAGAGGCTCTAATTAATCTCCTATATAGCCATATAGGTGTCACATATATTTTGTCCAAAATATTAAATTGAACAACAGTGTGATTGAAATTATGTGAAACAAACTTTAAACCTTCCCCTATATTCTCCCAATCTAAAGGGCCCTCCTCTGAGAGTGAGGAGGACCAGGATCTCTGTCCTGGAGAGAGGACATCCGAGAATTTTTTTTTCATTAGGTGTCTATAACAATGTGATACTTTAACCCTCGAGACAACTTTCTTGCAAATTAAATCATGTCAAAATTCAGTAGAGTCTATAGTCAAAAGATGAGTGTTAGCCCCTTTGCCTTCACTCTGCGATCCAGCTCACCCCTAACAATCTCAATTGGGTTCAGGTCCGGTGACTGTGGAGGCCAGGTTATCTGGCGCAGCACCCCATCACTCTCCTTCATGGTCAAATAGCCCTTACACAGCCTAGAGGTGTGTTTGGGGTCATTGTCCTGTTGAAAAATAAATTATATGCCGCTGCAAGATGCTGTGGTAGCCATGCTGGTTCAGTAATTTTGAATAAATCCCCAACAGTGTCACCAGCAAAGCACCCCCACACCATCACACCTCCTCCTCCATGCTTCACGGTGGGAACCAGGCATGTAGAGTCCATCCGTTCACCTTTTCTGCGTCGCACAAAGACACGGTGGTTGGAACCAAAGATCTCAAATTTGGACTCATCAGACCAAAGCACAGATTTCCACTGGTCTAATGTCCATTCCTTGTGTTCTTTAGCCCAAACAAGTCTCTTCTGCTTGTTGCCTGTCCTTAGCAGTGGTTTCCTAGCAGATATTCTACTATGAAGGCCTGATTCACACAGTCTCCTCTTAACAGTTGTTCTAGAGATGTGTCTGCTGCTAGAACTCTGTGTGGCATTGACCTGGTCTCTAATCTGAGCTGCTGTTAACCTGCGATTTCTGAGGCTGGTCACTTGGATGAACTTATCCTCCGCAGCAGAGGTGACTCTTGGTCTTCCTTTCCTGGGGCGGTCCGCATGTGAGCCAGTTTCTTTGTAGCGCTTGATGGTTTTTGTGACTGCACTTGAGGACACTTTCAAAGTTTTCCCAATTTTTCGGACTGACTGACCTTCATTTCTTAAGGGAATGATGGCCACTCGTTTTTCTTTACTTAGCTGCTTTTTCTTGCCATAATACAAATTCTAACAGTCTATTCAGTAGGACTATCAGCTGTGTATCCACCTGACTTCTCCACAACGCAACTGATGGTCCCAACCCCATTTATAAGGCAAGAAATCCCACTTATTAAACCTGACAGGGCACACCTGTGAAGTGAAAACCATTTCAGATGACTACCTCTTGAAGCTCATCAAGAGAATACCAAGAGTGTGCAAAGAAGTAATCAAAGCAAAAGGTGGCTACTTTGAAGAACCTAGAATATGACATATTTTCAGTTGTTTCACACTTTTTTGTTATGTATATAATTCCACATGTGTTAATTCATAGTTTTGATGCCTTCAGTGTGAATCAAAATTTTCATAGTCATGAAAATAAAGACAACTCTTTGAATGAGAAGGTGTGTCCAAACTTTTGGTCTGTACTGTATATATATATATATATATATATTTTTTTTTTTCTCTATTGCATTATATCTGTTGTTGTGTGGAAGATAAGCTAAGGCAATGATTAACACTTAAAATTGTGAATTGTTGTTGAATGTTTTCTTGGAAATTGGCCCACCAATGAATTTGCTATTTGGCACAGCCTCTAACACAATAATGGATATCAAAGGCCCAGCAGAAGACAACCACAATTATATTTAATATAGGTGACAACTACTTGTCTCTAGGGTCTATTTCTGGGTTGATATGCTTTGCAAATGCACTGTCAATGACAATGTTGACTATGTCAGTAATACTGTTAAGACAAACTTGCAATAAGCAGAGTCAAAGAACAAAGCACCATCAGAACAGATAAAAAAAAAAAATGAAATAAATCAGCTTAAAAACAGTAACTAAAAGGAACTGATACTCTTAACAGAATCCTGCTTGTCCTTGTAGTAGACCTTGATGATCACATCAAAAGCAGCCCAGGAATAAGCTTTCGGTTCCATAACAACATAGCACTGCCCTTTTTTTTTGGCGAAAAAAAAGCTAAAAAAGACAATTCTGTATTTCCGAAGAGAAAAAATCGACCAAAAAGCGATAAAAAATACACGGGACATGTGTTACTAGTGACTTTTTAGTGACAAAAAGCCAAACCAAATTCATATGTGAAGGAGCCCTAAAGTAGTTGCATAGCTTTAGAAAGCTTATTCTAACGTTAGCTCCATGCCTGGCCACAGGTTGTGTGTAGTATTGCAGTTCAACCACAGTAACTTCACAGAAGCTGAGTTGCAGTTCCAGGCACAACTGGTGGAGCTGTCCCAGGAAAAATGCAGCCATGTTTTGCTAATACTGGACAATCCCTTTAATTATAGTCAAAATCTACAGATCAATTACCAATATCAAATGATCTTGAATAAAATGCCTTTAACTATGTAAAGGTTTTCCAAACCAGGACATTTATATTACTGTATTCTACTTATTTTGGGCTAAACATAACATTTTTTCAATTGACCTTTATTAATCATTTTTAGCATTTTTTTCTCTGCTGCATTCATTTTCACGGCATCTGCAGGCTGTTACTTTTCCATCTCTTGGAATCTGTCTGAGGGGATAAGGGCCCTGATGGGATAGAGAAGCAAACGTCTCCCGATGCAGTGAAACTGAAAGCTACAGAAGAAAAACTAAAAACATTGTTTTATAAAGATTAAATGAAAACATGATTTGTTGCCCAAAAAATCTTCCCAAAGTTATCCATGACCTTTAAGGACTAGTCTATTTTGGGCTGGACAAAGATTTTTTTTTTCTTTTCCATTGTCACATTCCAAGAGCCATAGTTTTTATTTTTGTGCTGATGTTGCTGTGTGAAGGCTTTTTTTTTGTGGGACATGTGGTATCTTTCAATGGGGCCATTTTAGGGTCTATATAATTTATTGATTAACTTTTATTCATTCTGGGATGAGTGAGATCAATAAAAACAGCAATTCTCTCATTGTTTTTAGAATTTTATCACTACTCATTTTGTAGTAAAAAATAATGTCAACCTAATTCCTCAAGGCAGTTAAAATCTGGCAACACTAAATATGTATATTTTAGTTTTGATACCTTGTACTATAAAATATTGTAATGTAATTTCATGTCATTACATTCTAATAACCATAACTTTCTTTCATTTACTGTCTTTTTTTGCGAGATAAGTTGTATTTTTTATTCTTGGAGGTAATTTATTGACAAATTTTTATACATTTTTTGGAAAGGGGAAAAGAAAAACTGCAAATCCCCTTTTTTACACCATGAACCTTGTGGTATAAATAATAAGTTAACTTTATTCTAAGGGTTGTTACAATTGTCATAGTATCACATATGTAAATTCATCGACACCCAGTGGACATGGACACAGAGAATCTCCTATTTTGTAAAAACGCTTTAGATACCACGGCCAGTATTTACCTGCTGTAAGTGATGCTAATACAATGCACTGCAATGCTATTAAATATGGTTATGCTGTTTGTTTGTGTAGATGCCGAAGGATGTGAAGCTACGTGTAGAGAACTGAAAATGCCGGGCTACAATGTTGTAGGCACAATTTCTAGGGATTGGTTAATAATTTTTTTATCTGAGATAACAGATTAGTCATATGCTGTCTTATTTACCTTTACATTACTCATGACTGGTTTGTGGCTGTTTGGTTGAATTGTGGCTTGTGGATATCTTACACTAATGACTCTCGGAGGATTACAAGAAAAAGTTATACTGTAGCTATGTAGAAGCTACTCATGATAATTGCAATATTGGGCCATTGAAATGCTCTTAATGAACTGGCTGCATTCACTAAATGGCAATTAAATGTTAAGACTTCTATGTGTGTAGAGGGATAAAATATTATTTGATCTTAACCTTTCTCAACGGGGAACCTAAAATGAATCAGACCGAAGTTTGTCTACTGGGACAATCCAATAGTACAATCTTCTTGTGGTAAACTATGTTCTGTCTAGGTTTCTTATAAATGCCCATAAATGCATTGGATTTGATAGGGCCACGCCAGAATGATATGCTGACACATGAACTCCAAGTTCCAAGTTAGCACCCCTGAAGATGTGTCGGTTACAAGGGTTATTTAGAAACTCTTGTGGTTATGTTGTAGGAAATAGGAACAAAGAGGCAGAGCTTCATGTGGAGAATCGTAAGAGTGTATGGATGAGCACGCTGTATGTACCATGCTTATGTCTATGTGTTGTCACAGCACCCTGAGAACCTTCTGTATTTTTATCTCACACAGTGAGCGGTCAGGTGGGGCAGTAGCCTCGGTTCCTCCATTGGCTTCACATTGTAGACGGAAGCTGCAAGCTTAAAGGGAATCTGTCACCTGCTTTTACCATTTTAAGCTGGCACCATCGCTATGTTGACTAACGTACCTTATTTCCAGGACTCTTCTTTTTACTTTATTTCGTTTTGTAGTTTTGATATAAAAGCGCTTGTTATGTTATGCTAATTAGGGTCCAAGGTGCCAAGAGGGGCGTTTTTTTCACTCTCCGGTGCCCAGTGACGCCCCCCTGCAGTGCCCAAGAATGCCTCCTGATCATCAAACAACCTCCCACAGCCCGGCAAACGGTTCCACCCCCTCCCCACGTCATAGTCTACCTTATAGAAATGCCCCGTCCTTCTTCCTGTCTGCAGCCAGAAAACTCGCGCAGGCGGTACTGGGCAACAGCCTCAAAAGTCTCACTGGGCATGCGCCGAGCTTAGTGATGTGACCTGAGCGCCGTTGCCCTCAGGACGTTGATGATCGCACAGGCCGCAGGCGGTACGCGAGTTTTCTGGCCGCAGACAGGAAGAAGGACGGGGCATTTCTATAAGGTAGACTATGACGTGGTGAGGGGGCGGAACCGTTTTCCGGGCTGTGGGAGGTTATTTGATGATCAGAAGGCGTTCTTGGGCACTGCAGGGGGGCGTCACTGGGCACCGGAGAGTGAAAAAAACGCCCCTCTGAGCACCTTGGACCCTAATTAGCATAACATAAAACGCGCTTTTATATCAAAACTACAAAACGAAATAAAGTAAAAAGAAGACTGCTGGAAATAAGGCACTTTAGTCAACATAGCGATGGTGCCAGCTTAAAATGGTAAAAGCAGGTGACAGATTCCCTTTAAACTAGAAGAATCACTGAAGAAAGAAGCACTGAAATCCAGACGCATGTCAACATGGTTCATCCATATGAATTTTCCTGATGAAGAGGGCTTTTCGCCCTTGAAATGTGTTAACAACCAAATAAAGCTACATTTTATATGTACCTGTCTAGACGTCTTCTGGAGAAAGCACTTGCATTTCGGTTCAGTTTTGTTCTGTTATTCTTCTTAGGCCTCATGCACACGACCGTTTTTGTAGTCCGCATCTGAGCCGCATTTTTTGCGGCTCGGGTGCAGACCCATTCACTTCAATAGGTCCGCAAAAGATGTGGCCAGCACTCCGTGTACTGTCAGCATCCGTTGCACCGTTCCGAGGCCCCGCAAAAAAAAAATATAGCATGTCCTATTCTTGTCCGTTTTGCGGACAAGAATAGGCATTTCACTTCAATGGTCCGCCCGTTCTGTTCCCCAAATTGCGGAAGGCACACGGGCGGCTTCCTTTTTTTGCTGATCCACGGTTTGCAGACCGCAAAACACACCACGGTCGTGTGCATGCAGCCTAGGATAGGCTTTTTGAACTCGGTATTGAGGTAGATTAGTACAGTATATAATTCATCCTCGACATAAGGGGTACTGTGAAGAATGAGGTGCTCGCTTAGACAATGCCCTTAGAGGAGGTAGGACACGTGGCACAGTGGGTTCACACCCGCTGGTTCGTCACATCATCATTCCTCCAAGTCAGTTTTCTAGCATAAAAAAGTCATAAACCCATATTATAAGTGTCGTTGTGACTTTTGTTTAGTCATAGTAGGCATATTTACACCTTCCTTGCCAGGTTTCTGAAAAGGGAAGGGGTGAGGGTGAGATGTAGGCCATTATCCTTAGCACCATAATTTATGCCAGAAACTGGTGTAAATATTGACTGAAATCTATGCCAGATTTCAGACGCGAGCATGGACTGCCGGAGATGGCATTTCATTTATGATGAGTGCTGCACAAGCTCATCTTGATAAATCAGGGCCTACATGATGGACGATACAGTATCAGTATCCAATATAAGTATATGTCAATACTTTTCATTAAAATTTCAGCTAACATTTAAGAACCTCTTTGTTTTGACAGCCTCTGGTTTGGTGCAATGAAAACCTACATAAGCTTTCTGTGTTCTTCATTAATGCATAGCCATGCTGAGTTTTCATATTAAGAATTGCCTGACATTAGCTACAGATGTGCGCATTATTTGCTTTTCAAGATGCTACGTGACATATTTTTACAACATTTGAAAGAAAATCAAAGGTCCATGTGTTACTTCTAGTATATTTTGGTGTGGTCAGATTTTTTTTCTCAAATTCTGTACACTTGAATTAATTAATTTTGTTATACTGGTTATCACTGGAAATTCTTATGTTCATATTGCTTACCTAATGCTTTTTTTAATCTTTTTGAACTTATTCAGATAGTACTCTTTTTGGGCTTAAAAGAGTTGTGCCAAGTTTTTAAGTTAGAAGATAGCTAGCTGATTGCTGGGGGAAGGGACTGCTGGGACCCCCATCAATCACAAGAACAGGGGTCCCGTACCTCGGCTCTGATGAAGACACAGATCAGGTATGTCCTTCTGCAGCTCCATTCATTCTCTTCGGGGGTGCTGGAGATACTGTAACTGAGCGCTGTACTTGGCAATTGCTGGCGCTCCCATGAAGAATGAATGTAGTGGCAGTGTGCATGTACAACCTGCCACTCCATCAGAACAGGGGAACGGGACCCTACTTCTAATGATCGGTAGGGGTCTTAATAGTCTTACCCCCAGCAAACAGCTAGTATTCGGGCAGTGAGAAGAGATACGGCTTCTAATGGTAGAAAAAAAACATTAAGTCTAGTCATCTATGATAGTTATGATTTGTTATAATTAGCGTGTAAGCACATAGGCTGTATTTTTATCATGCAAAGGCACAGTATGTCTCTAGTCAAAGCTTGGGCAAGCTTTCTTGGTATGGGAGGCAATCATTAAACACAGTTATCAAGCCTGCTTTACACAGTAACATAAAAAATATATGTTTTTGTTTAATTTATAACTTTTATACATCAACAGTATGTATGGTGGTGTCATGCACTGCTTGTAACATTTATATACTGCATTGAATGTATGCATGTGTGCTTGCATCATGCTTTTCTTTTTCAATGGCATCCTTTTGCCATAAACGGTTTATTTATATTGATGAATATAAGAAACTATGCAATATGTCTTTTTCTCCAGCTATCAGCTCTTTTTCTCCTACCCCAGCTTTCCTAAACAAACATTCACTCTAAATTCTCTTTTGAGACTGAGACAGACTGTCAGTTCACTCAAGAATCATATTACAGGTGCCCATAGGTCCATGGAGATGGGGGGCAGGTGGGAGTGAACTGCATTGAGTGAAACATATGTACAGGCACAAAGGCTGGTGCAAGGCTGTGTTCTATCTCTCCCTAAGTGCTTTATTTAAAACACTACTAATCAGAATTCTTTATAATAGGGGACAGAATCTCATGTATTGTCCATGTACACTCTATAGGAGAAATGACAGCAGTCTCTACCCACTAGCTCAGGGAGACATAATAGATCCTGATAGATATATAGCCTGCGTAACAGTGGTTGCTGACCGCTGATGTTCCCCTACTCACTGCTAGTGATCAGCGTCAGTGGTCATAATCGAATTCGCGATATTTCGCAAATATTTTGTCGAATATTCGCAAATTCGAATGTTCGTTATATTATAAGATTTTTTTACTTGAAAAATCGACAAGGTAATGATAACGTAATATGCAAATTTTCGTCATGCAAATTTTTATATCAAATTTTTCAATTGCCGAGCAAAAACATGAGCCATAGCACTAAATCGAATATATTCCTTTTTTTCTAATATACGTAATTTTCTAAAACAAGAATATATAGCAATACAGTGAATATTTAAAAAAAAAACTAATGTAGAGCAAAATTATCTAATATAGTGCTATAATCTTTTTTTTAAATAGCTGTAATTTTTTTTCCAATTTGAACTTCAGATGAGAAAAAAATGACAAAGAAGATTATAGCACTATATTAGCTAAATTGTTCTATATTCGTTTTTTTATATTCTCTATATTGCTATATATTCTTGTTTTAGAATATTATGAATATTCGAAAAAATGAATATATTTGTTTTTTCGAATATTCATAATATTCTAAAAAAAGAATATATAGCAATATAGCGAATATTCGAAAAAAAAATGAATATAGAGCAATTTAGCTAATATAGTGCTATAATATTTTTTTTCAATAGTTGAAATATTTTTCCAATCTGATCTTCAGATATCACGAATATTCAAAAAACTGAATATATTCGATAGTGCTATATATTTGTTTTTTAGAATATTCATAATTCTTCCCATTTAAAGTCATGATTCCTCCCGGCTTCTTGCTTGTGGGCCAATGAGTCTATGGCCCACAAGCAAGAAGCATGGAGGAATCATGTTTTTGCTCGGCAATTGAAAAATTAGCGATGAAAATTTGCATTTCGAAATTCGCTATAAAAAAAATCTTGAATATTCGAAATTACAAATATATATCACTATATTCTAAATATTTGAGAATTTTCGAAGTACCTATATTCGCAATAAAAATTTGCAATTCGAATATTCGTGATCAACACTACTCACTGCATTATGGGACAGGTAGCTGCGATGATCGGTTGCCGGTGTCTTCCCATTCAACATAGTGGTCCTGGGCTCTATCCTTGCAGGCATTGACTATCCTGGAATCTACTCTATGATTTCCTTCCAGCCCTGCACACTGCATGCCTTCCAGCCTGTTCCCTGTAGCACCTTGTTAAGGGCCAGCACGTGTCACTTCCTGTTGTTTAAATGTTTTGCACATGTGACCTGTGTGACCAATACCAGTGATCTATATAAGTGGTCCAGCGCCCTTCCCAGGTGACTGAGCATCAAATGTCCTTGTGTCCTGCAAAGGCGAATTTGTCTGGGCTTGAGTTCCTGTGTTCCTAACCCATGATTGTATTCTGGATTCCATTACCTGTCTAATCCTTGCTTGCTAAATCTTGACTCTTATGTTGCTGATCCGGATTGCCTGTCCTGTATCTGTGCCACCTGCCCTGGCCTATTGATTGTATGACTATGCCTCTGCCTCATCTCAGTCTTGCACTGTCGCTCCTGGTTACGACTCAGCCTGTTGATTACACCCATATCTTTGGTACCTTGCTCTGGTACCTCCTGGTTCACCTGGACAAGATGCTTTGTGTTCCAGTCCTAATCAAGAGGTGGCGACCTGGTGTTCCCCTTGGGAAAGTCTATCCCCCACCAACAGTGGTACTGTAAAGAAAGAGGGATTCACAGACAACGCCTTTAGAAGAGGTTGGTCACGTGGCACAGTGGGTTCACACCTGCTGGTTCATGACAGCCTGCAGAAGGAAAACTTAAAAAAAAATGTCCTATACAAGTCATATGATGTCTGGATATAGTGTTATACCAAATTTAGACTTACATGATAGCGTATTCGGAAAAATAATTTGAAAGTGCAGTTAAACTCTAAGTCCCTATGTGTTTTTTCATTTATTCATTAAAATGATCTGGCATGGTCATGCACTTCATGCATACTGGCTGGTCCAAGTGTCTGGGATGTGTAAGACATGTGCCCTTTTCCAATAGAAAATTCCAGAAATGAAATCAAGCGGCAAGTAAAAGAGCTTCCATTGTAATACACAGGTGAAATGTCCATCCCACTTTCCAGGTCTCATTAACATTAAATGACCCAAGACAAATATTTGCTTTCTGTTACTATTTTCATTCCTCCTATATGATGTGTTCAAAGCAAAGCTGACATCTCATCAAATTGCAATGTGTGTTTCTACATCCAGTGCATCAAAGGTGGCATTTTAACTGAAAATTGCGGAAATAATTGTATTTCTTTTAGTCACATCCATTGATGCTGATCTGACCTTTATTCAAGAGTTTCTATTAGAACTATGTTTACAGTTGTGACCAAAAGTCTTGAGACTGACACAAATTTTAGTTTTTAAAAATTCTGCTGCTTCAGTGTTTTTAGATCTTTTTGTTTCTATTGTGTACTGAAGTACAATAATACGCTTTTTATGTTTTTGTTTTTAACTGTTATTGACATACCATGCATTCAGAATCAGAAAGTCTTCAGACCCTTTACCCTTTTTTCACACTTAATAAAAAACGTTTTGCCCATCATTCTGCACTTAATATCCTATAATAAGAAAGTTAAAACAGAATGTTAGAAATCTTTGCTAATTTATTGAAAAGTAAAAACTAAAATATTGCATTGACATAAGTATTCAGACTCTTTAGTCAGGACTTAGTTGAAGCCCCTTTTGTCAGCGATTACAGCCTCCAGTCTTTTTCAGTATGATGTTACAAGGTTTGCACATCACAAGGCCGCAAGATAACATTTGAAAAAAGTGAAAGGGTCTGAAGACTTTCGGAAAACACTGTATACATCAAGTTTATGCAAAAAATTGATGTATACACCAGTGAGTACATTCGGGAGATTCATGGCCAACTTAACGATCCGCAGGTGTATAAACGGGTCGCACAGGATCCGAAATTTGGCTTACTAAGGGAGCTAAGAGATATTCTAAATCAAGCCCGTGAGGCGGAAATTATTGATGACAAGTTGTTCAGCTACTTGTATCGGGACAAGCCCTGTACACCTCTGTTATACACCCTGCCAAAAGTACACAAGGGGGTTTCGCCCCCGCCTGGCCGCCCAATTGTATCTGGGAGGGAATCCCTTTTTTACAACGTAGCGATTTTTCTTGATAAAATGTTGCGCCGTTTTGCTATCTCCACCAGATCATTCATCAGAGATACGGGTGATTTTTTGTCCAAAATAAATGATCTTGAGGTCCCTACAGGCTCGGCTCTTGTGTCATTCGACGTGTGTAGTTTATACACGTCGATTGACCATGAGCTCGGCCTGCAGGCCGTTGAGACGTGTCTTAGAAGTTCTGATTATTCTGAAATTTGTCAAAAATTTTTACTTTCATTATTAAGATTTGTTCTCACGAAAAATTATTTTCTTTTTCAGGACGATTTCTTTGTTCAGTTGCGTGGAACCGCGATGGGGTCCAACGTGGCGCCCACTTATGCAAACATCTACATGGCCCACCTCGAGGAGTCGTCGATCTATGGCAGCCACCACTTCAGACATGTTCTGGGGTGGTGGCGCTATATCGACGATATCTTCTTGGTGTGGACGGGCGACACGTTGGACCTCCTTGCGTTCCACGCTTTTCTCAACGAAATCGACCCCACTGTGAAATTCACTATGGTGCAGTCCATGGATAAACTACAGTTCCTGGACACAGAGGTCCGGATCATGGGACGAGGTTTGAGCACTGATTTATTTGTTAAGCCTACTGACAAGAACACTCTGTTACGATATGACAGCCACCATCCTCGTTCCATGATCCGATCTCTACCCTACAGCCAGTTCTTGCGAGTACATCGCATAGTCAAGGACAGACAAGTGAGACATACTAGATTCCAAGAAATGAGTCAGAAATTTGCCATACGTGGATATCCGAAAAAGCTGATCAGAAACACCATTGATAGATTGGGGAATCAACCCACTGATACTACCGTTCAGAAAGAGGCTCAAAGTCCTCGCATTCCCTTCATCTCCCATTTCTCGACTGACAGCCCGCAAATTGCGGGTGTCATTCGGAGACATTGGAGATTGATAGGGAATAGTTTTCCCGAAATTGCGGAATTTAAATCACCCCCTCTTTTCTCCTATCGGAGAGAACAGAATGTGGGTGATAGACTGGTGAAGGCGGATGTGGGCAGTGCCAGGATCAATGTGAGGACAATGTGTGGTTCTACTCGTACTGGCTGCTACCCTTGCTATCATTGTATAAATTGCAAACTTATGATCAAAGGAGATACATTTTTAAATCCGGCCACTGGTGGGATGATGAAAATCACTCAATTCTTGACCTGTGACTCATCCTACGTGGTCTACCAACTTACCTGCCCGTGTGGGAAGTGGTATGTTGGTGAGACCACGTGGGATGTAAAGACACGATTGAATCAACATCGCTACTCCATCAGGAAAGAAAAGATGGATTTACCAGTGTCCAAACATTTTAAAGAGGCAGGGCACACACAGAGTGATTTGAGATTTCGTGTTTTGGAACAGGTAGAATTGGGGAGGCGTGGTGGAGATAGACAGGCTATCCTCAAAAAACGCGAGTTATACTGGATATATACGCTAAAGACGTTAAAACCTAATGGGTTAAACGTGGACTTTAGGGTGGATTAGTGTAGTTTGGCCCTGGCACTGCCCATATCTTATGCCTTCTCTACTCTGCAGGATCCGTATTCCTTTCTGTGGGTCAAATGCACGTGTGTTTCTGCATTTGAATGATTATCTTGAATCAAGTATAATTTTCTCTTTTTGTTTTTAGATTCATTTTGATCTCACTGCCTTGGCGGAGACACTGCATGATGTGACGTTCATCCTGGTTCCAGTTGGCTCCCCAATATCTATTTACTTTATTCAACCAATATATGCCTGGTTCAGTGCTTTATTATTTGTGCGGAATTTGTTGTACATTGTTCTGGATGCCCCCGTGTACCGTTCATATAGAAAAATTTGATCCGTTTGACCATGGCACCTGCATTATTATGGTTGTTCTTCACCTTTTTTCCTTGTATTGAATGCTTATATTCAATTATGGATATCAATGTTGTTACTTTTTGAGAGAATAGTGGCGTGCCGTTGGGTTCCCCCTGCAATGTAGGGTTGTTTTCCCATTGTTCACGCCGACATCTCATTATTATGAATTGTCAATTAATATGTGACATTCATATACAAACCATGTAAAACAATTTTTATTATTTTGATTTTGGATCTTTGGGGCACTGTGCCCGACTACCATACGTGCTTTGACATGTGGGTGGCCGTGCGGCATTGCCCTAGGACCCATTCATTTATAATATCGGGTTCCATGGACTAGCAGCTTTATTGAGATCACTTTGATCATGTGATATGTGTTGGGTGGCACCCATTACTGCTCTGACATGCGCACAATGCATTTGATCCAGTTTCGTCCATCTTAGTTGTGGGCGTTAGCCAGCCGCTCGAAAACGGAGGAATCGCGAGATTTGATATATTCGCGCATGCGCTAATTACGTGTATTTTCGCGCATGCGCTAATTATGAGATTTTCGCGCATGCGCTAATTACGTATAGTATTTTCGCGCATGCGCAAATCATGCATGGGGACGCCAATGGAGCATGTTTAACGCCAACCATGCAGCTGCCCACCTGACAGTGAGTTTTTAATTCACCTTATTAGGGTAATCACTGACACTTATTATGATACATTCCATATAAATCACGATATGTGGAATTAATGTAGTTTTAATTTGATGTATTATTTTGGCCAAATGAGGCCAATTTGTCATATGTATTTTTCATGATCACATGTATTGTTCGTTCACTGTATATTCACTGTATTATGTTCAATTGATGTTAATCTATTTTTGATTGATGCCCTTATTTAAAGTGTGTCTGTAACACATGTGCACTGTGCTTGATAAAGACAGCAACAAGCTGTTGAAACGTCGCCTGATTTTGGGTCCAATAAACCATCTACTTTTGAATTGATTTGGAGTGCTGCTGGCTATTTTTCACTTCTAGTACATTGGACCAAGGTGCTGGTCCACACTGGCCGGACGTGCACCCCCTGCTTATACAGTGTGCTGCTTCCTCACTTTCTTCAAATTGTCTACTGCACCTGAGGTCGCTTTGCACCTAACATGGCTACATCGTCTGAAAACCTTGACCCAGATGTCTTTACCTACAGCAAGGAGGACGAACTGAGGATCCTGCAAGGTACAGAGAGAGACACTACCTTTTTGTTCACACCCACCATACTGGACACTAAAAAGCGTTTTGAGTATGACTCCAAACGTCTCATTAACCTGGAGCTCCATATGTTCACTCTGTGTGAATATCATCAAAATCACAGAATCCCACGTGGGATGAGGTCACAGTTGAGACCGGATTTATTTCCCAACAATGCTGATTTCTGTGCGAGATTTTCACAAATTTGTAATAAGTTTGCATTTGATATGATATTGCTCAACATTGAGTTTCTCCAGAAAGAGATTTTGTCTCTACAGGATGCTCTACAGATAACAACAACGGCATTGAAAAATTTATTGCCGGCTGCAGAATTTGATGCATATATTGCGTCTTGCGCACCACATTTTGAGAAACTAAGAGCTGAACTGCAAGATAAAAAACGCCAAAAATGGTCACGCGATATGGAGGACTATACACGTGGATTCATATATATATGGCAACGTGATCCCAAGAATCCTAGAGGAGGAGATAGGAGGCAGATTCATCCCTCTGACAAAAGACATACACGATCTCAATCTCAAAATAAGAGTCAGGAACGTGTAGAGGCCAACCAGCAAGCAACTTGTCCGAAATCTTTTTTAGGACTGGGTACGGATCCTATAGAACCAGGAGGGGCGGCAAACGCCACCGGAGATGGCGAGGACAGAAACAAAAACCTCAGACCTCAGCGCCAGAAAGTAGTGAACAAAAAGAGGACACAGTGGTAAATATCTCCTCTACGGTTCTAGATGATGCACAACTATCAGTCTTGAACAAGGGCCTGTCCTTTTGCCCTGTGTCCAAGACTGATTGGTTTAACATTGAGTTGGACTTACATAGATTTTTACGTAGTATCAAACTCAAGATTTGGTTTGCCACACAAAACCAAACTGTGAGAGGTGAAGTTAATAGATTAACAGAATTGTCTTTGCACAATACAGGTCTATATGTTAAAAGTAATTTTAACCCTGTGATTGATCATCCAGCTGTTGATGCCTTTTTTCTAGCCATACGCAGGGACCTAAATGAATTGAAAAGTGTCTCTGAACACCGTGATCTTAGATTTGCTAATATCACCTCTGACGAGATGACTGCAATGTGCTCTCTGGCCTCGGACCACAGCCTCACCATCAAGTCCGCGGACAAAGGTGGTGGGGTTGTGGTAATGGACACCAGTGAGTACATTCGGGAGATTCATGGCCAACTTAACGATCCGCAGGTGTATAAACGGGTCGCACAGGATCCGAAATTTGGCTTACTAAGGGAGCTAAGAGATATTCTAAATCAAGCCCGTGAGGCGGAAATTATTGATGACAAGTTGTTCAGCTACTTGTATCGGGACAAGCCCTGTACACCTCTGTTATACACCCTGCCAAAAGTACACAAGGGGGTTTCGCCCCCGCCTGGCCGCCCAATTGTATCTGGGAGGGAATCCCTTTTTTACAACGTAGCGATTTTTCTTGATAAAATGTTGCGCCGTTTTGCTATCTCCACCAGATCATTCATCAGAGATACGGGTGATTTTTTGTCCAAAATAAATGATCTTGAGGTCCCTACAGGCTCGGCTCTTGTGTCATTCGACGTGTGTAGTTTATACACGTCGATTGACCATGAGCTCGGCCTGCAGGCCGTTGAGACGTGTCTTAGAAGTTCTGATTATTCTGAAATTTGTCAAAAATTTTTACTTTCATTATTAAGATTTGTTCTCACGAAAAATTATTTTCTTTTTCAGGACGATTTCTTTGTTCAGTTGCGTGGAACCGCGATGGGGTCCAACGTGGCGCCCACTTATGCAAACATCTACATGGCCCACCTCGAGGAGTCGTCGATCTATGGCAGCCACCACTTCAGACATGTTCTGGGGTGGTGGCGCTATATCGACGATATCTTCTTGGTGTGGACGGGCGACACGTTGGACCTCCTTGCGTTCCACGCTTTTCTCAACGAAATCGACCCCACTGTGAAATTCACTATGGTGCAGTCCATGGATAAACTACAGTTCCTGGACACAGAGGTCCGGATCATGGGACGAGGTTTGAGCACTGATTTATTTGTTAAGCCTACTGACAAGAACACTCTGTTACGATATGACAGCCACCATCCTCGTTCCATGATCCGATCTCTACCCTACAGCCAGTTCTTGCGAGTACATCGCATAGTCAAGGACAGACAAGTGAGACATACTAGATTCCAAGAAATGAGTCAGAAATTTGCCATACGTGGATATCCGAAAAAGCTGATCAGAAACACCATTGATAGATTGGGGAATCAACCCACTGATACTACCGTTCAGAAAGAGGCTCAAAGTCCTCGCATTCCCTTCATCTCCCATTTCTCGACTGACAGCCCGCAAATTGCGGGTGTCATTCGGAGACATTGGAGATTGATAGGGAATAGTTTTCCCGAAATTGCGGAATTTAAATCACCCCCTCTTTTCTCCTATCGGAGAGGACGGAATGTGGGTGATAGACTGGTGAAGGCGGATGTGGGCAGTGCCAGGATCAATGTGAGGACAATGTGTGGTTCTACTCGTACTGGCTGCTACCCTTGCTATCATTGTATAAATTGCAAACTTATGATCAAAGGAGATACATTTTTAAATCCGGCCACTGGTGGGATGATGAAAATCACTCAATTCTTGACCTGTGACTCATCCTACGTGGTCTACCAACTTACCTGCCCGTGTGGGAAGTGGTATGTTGGTGAGACCACGTGGGATGTAAAGACACGATTGAATCAACATCGCTACTCCATCAGGAAAGAAAAGATGGATTTACCAGTGTCCAAACATTTTAAAGAGGCAGGGCACACACAGAGTGATTTGAGATTTCGTGTTTTGGAACAGGTAGAATTGGGGAGGCGTGGTGGAGATAGACAGGCTATCCTCAAAAAACGCGAGTTATACTGGATATATACGCTAAAGACGTTAAAACCTAATGGGTTAAACGTGGACTTTAGGGTGGATTAGTGTAGTTTGGCCCTGGCACTGCCCATATCTTATGCCTTCTCTACTCTGCAGGATCCGTATTCCTTTCTGTGGGTCAAATGCACGTGTGTTTCTGCATTTGAATGATTATCTTGAATCAAGTATAATTTTTTTATGAGAATTACTAAAATTTTCTCTTTTTGTTTTTAGATTCATTTTGATCTCACTGCCTTGGCGGAGACACTGCATGATGTGACGTTCATCCTGGTTCCAGTTGGCTCCCCAATATCTATTTACTTTATTCAACCAATATATGCCTGGTTCAGTGCTTTATTATTTGTGCGGAATTTGTTGTACATTGTTCTGGATGCCCCCGTGTACCGTTCATATAGAAAAATTTGATCCGTTTGACCATGGCACCTGCATTATTATGGTTGTTCTTCACCTTTTTTCCTTGTATTGAATGCTTATATTCAATTATGGATATCAATGTTGTTACTTTTTGAGAGAATAGTGGCGTGCCGTTGGGTTCCCCCTGCAATGTAGGGTTGTTTTCCCATTGTTCACGCCGACATCTCATTATTATGAATTGTCAATTAATATGTGACATTCATATACAAACCATGTAAAACAATTTTTATTATTTTGATTTTGGATCTTTGGGGCACTGTGCCCGACTACCATACGTGCTTTGACATGTGGGTGGCCGTGCGGCATTGCCCTAGGACCCATTCATTTATAATATCGGGTTCCATGGACTAGCAGCTTTATTGAGATCACTTTGATCATGTGATATGTGTTGGGTGGCACCCATTACTGCTCTGACATGCGCACAATGCATTTGATCCAGTTTCGTCCATCTTAGTTGTGGGCGTTAGCCAGCCGCTCGAAAACGGAGGAATCGCGAGATTTGATATATTCGCGCATGCGCTAATTACGTGTATTTTCGCGCATGCGCTAATTATGAGATTTTCGCGCATGCGCTAATTACGTATAGTATTTTCGCGCATGCGCAAATCATGCATGGGGACGCCAATGGAGCATGTTTAACGCCAACCATGCAGCTGCCCACCTGACAGTGAGTTTTTAATTCACCTTATTAGGGTAATCACTGACACTTATTATGATACATTCCATATAAATCACGATATGTGGAATTAATGTAGTTTTAATTTGATGTATTATTTTGGCCAAATGAGGCCAATTTGTCATATGTATTTTTCATGATCACATGTATTGTTCGTTCACTGTATATTCACTGTATTATGTTCAATTGATGTTAATCTATTTTTGATTGATGCCCTTATTTAAAGTGTGTCTGTAACACATGTGCACTGTGCTTGATAAAGACAGCAACAAGCTGTTGAAACGTCGCCTGATTTTGGGTCCAATAAACCATCTACTTTTGAATTGATTTGGAGTGCTGCTGGCTATTTTTCACTTCCAAAAAATTCTAACTTATCCTAACCAATGACACCCAATTCTGGCCTAATCCGTGCTTGTGTTTATTACAATTTCTCACTTGTTTGTGCATCTACTTCTTCAGGATTGACTACAAGTTCTCAATGGGATAGAGCTCTGTGGAGTTTCCTGGCCATGGACCCAAAATTTCAGTGTTTTGTTCTCTGCAGTCCAATCCCTTTACTTCTTGCACAATGTCAGTCTGTCCTTGTTTTTATTGGAGAGAAGTGACTTCATTGCTGCCCTTCATGACATCAGACCATCCTCCAAAATCCTTTGCCTCACTGTGCATGCAGATGCACTCAGACCTGCCAACTAACATTCCTGAGAAAGCTCTGTACTCATGGTAACCCTATACTCTAGCACTAGCTGGACAGCAGTTGATCCTCTCTCCATGAAGTTCTTGATGATCTGATAAATGGCTGATTTAGGTGCAATCTTACAAGCAGCAAGCCCCTTGCTTGTGAAGTCCTTTTGCTGCAAAAAGACAATGATTTCAAACACCACCCCCTTTTAAAGCAACCAGTCTGCTTTTCTAAATCAGCCTTGTCCTTGTTAACACTTTCTCTTTAGCTAAAGAGCAGATCACTTAAATTATGTAGGCAGGTCATTTTGTAGCAGTTCTGAAATGCAGTGGAAATGGAGTTTGTGAGATAAAGATAATTTGGTAAGAAATTACTTTGCCATCAATTGCTATTAATCTGATCACACTTCATAACAATTTAGAGTTGAGGCAATTAAGACAATAAAACTGAAGAAGCAAACTTAGTGGAAAACTAAACTTTGTGTCTCAAAACTTTTTGCCATGACTGTAATTTAGTTGTATAATTCATCTCGGCACAAAGAAACTGAGACAATATGTTAGTCAATCTAGTCTCTCTCTATATACTGTATGTATACACTCATTGACAAAAAGAAAACTAACACACCAACAAGGAGTTCTTAGAAACAAATACAACTTTATATGTCTGAATGTAATAATTAGAAATGAGTGAATTTTTTGAAAAATTTAATTCGGCCAGTTCGCCGAATCTTTAGAAAAAAATTGGTTAGATCAAAATATATTTGTGGCGAATCGCATTAAAAAAATGTCTATATCCTGGCTGCAGAGAGCCTTTATAGTGGTGTAGAACACTGTACCTTGCAGTAACACATATGGGGAGTCTGCTGTGGTAGTAAAATAATACTGGGAGTTAGTATGACATGCAGATGACAGGCGTCACACTTCACTTATTTGGGCAGTCACGGGGCAAAAACTGACCAAATAACTCACGTATGAACTCAGCCTTACAGGTTGATGTTAGCACCAAGAAGCGCACTCCTTTAACACCATCATCAGCTGATTCCACATAGATGTCTACAGAACCTGTTCTATTAAACGCTTATACAAGTAGAGCCCTCCGACAGAGTGGAGAGGGTGTCAGCAGTAAGTTAGTGTTGACGTCACTGATTATTTTGCTCTTCCTCTGATCCGTCAGAACAATAACCCCCAAATAATGGATCCTGTCTGTTGAGCATCTGCCTTCACTCGCTCAGCATTTGGTCAGTAAACCATCAGTATTACCAATGACAAAAAAACAGGAGTGGATCCAAGACAGAGATGACACGTTAATGGAATATTTGCAGGTCTTCTGTGTTTTGTACCCACTCCTGCTTTTGGCTACCAAATCACAAGTCAATTCTGAAAGGACTATACAGTCCACAGAGTGGCCCTATGACATAGTGGTGAGGTGGAAGCATCAGGAGGAGGGCACAGAGTGGCACAATGACAGTGTGGAGGTGGTGGCAGCATCAGGAGGCCACAGAGCGGCACAATGACAGAATGTGAAGGTGGCAGCAGCATCAGGAGACCAGAGTGGCAAGGTGACAGTGTGGAGGTGGCAGCAGCATCAGGAGACCACAGAGTGACCCGGTGACAGAGTGGGGAGGTGGGTGGCAATACGAGTACCAGTTGAAGATGGTGGGTGAAAGAAGGAGCACTTGGCATCAGATCAGTGGCATTAGGCAGGTGGCAGCATCAGAATAAGGCAGGTAGCCAGAGGAAACCGGTCTCTTTTGTCAAAGTGTTGGTGTGGCACCATGGATGATCAAGTCTGATGCATCAGGCATTGGTGGGTGAAAATCCTGGCTGATCCACACCTGATTCATCTTGACAAAGGTTTTTATTGGGGTAACTATGGCCCCTGCCACACTAAACACCCGCTCTGATGCCACACTACTGACTGGGCAGGACAGCTTTTCCAGGGCAAACTCTGCTAGTTGCGGCCACTAATCCAGTTTGGCTGCCCAGTAGTCCAGAGGATCTTCAATGTGAGGTGGCAGGGTACTGTCCAAGTATGCCACCACCTGCTGGTTCCAGTCCTGCTCCAGGTCATGCTGCTGCTGGTGAGTAGTTTCTTCACTAGGCGGGTGAAGATAGCTGCTCATCAATGGCTCTAGACTTAAGTTGCTGCTGATGGATCTGGAACTGCTCCTACCCGCCACCACGCCACATGGCAGAGGGACGTGAGCGCAGAATGCCTCCCAGTCAGACCTGCGAGAGGATGGACGATAGAGCAAATAGGCAGCGGCCAACTCACTGCATAGGATGTCTCAATAGTAGTTCAGTTCAGTTTGTCCTCCCTCTCAGCAGGTGTTAAAAAGGCCCTAATTTTGGACCAGTAGCGAGGGTCCAACAAGGTGGAGAGACAGAAGTCATCCCTCTGCCGAATGGTGACTATTCGGCTGTCACTACTAAGCAAGTGAGCATGCATCGGGCCATTTTTGCAAGTGACTCGGAGGGACTCCCTGCCTCTATCTCCACTGCATACTACCACAGTGTGTCTGGGTCCTCTGCCTCATCACGCTTTAGCTTCTCTGGCTGCTTCTGTTCCTCCTCTCCTGTCACCTGTGTGCAGCCATTTCGCTACACATTGCTTGTACTCCAATGTCCTCCTCCTCCTCCCAGTTCAGCCCCCTCAGGGCTCATGTGGTCGTAAGATCCAGGCGCCAAGTCTCTAGCCCCCAGACCAGCCAGATTTACCAGCATCTGTTCCAGGACATGAAGCAGTTGAATGACGTTGTTCAGCCCATAGTCCTGGCGTCTGACAAATAACGTGGCCTCCTCAAAGGGCCTGAGCAAACGGCAGGTGTCACGCATGAGCTGTCACTGGCTGACAACGAAGTTACACAGAGGAGTACTCCTGTCTGCTTGAATCATCAATAAATCATGCATGGCCTTTCTCTTTTCGCATAGTCAGTCCAACATATGGAGGGTGGAATTCAAACGGATGGAAACATCGCATATCAGCCTATGCTAAGGGAATCCGTTCTGATGCTGCAGCTCAAGGGGGGTGTGCTTGGCAGTGTACGAGTGGCTTAAGTGCATGCATAGTTTCCTGGCCATTGTTAGGATGTCTTGCAGATAGGTGGAAGACTTCAGGAACCGCCTGACAACCAGATTAAACATGTATGCTATGCAGGGTGCATGGCTCAGCCATCCTTGATGCAGCACCGACACCATGTTCTTCCCGTTGTCAGTCACCATGGTTCCGATTTTGAGTTTGTCATGGAGAAAACCGGAATTCAATTTCTTGATGAAGGACACGGAGCAGTTCCTCCCCTGTGTGACTCCGTTCGCCCAGGCAGTGAGGAAAATTGGCTTCTACCTCACAGTTTTTTTTTTGCCTTCCTCTGGATCAACTTGCAGGATGACAGGCCGAACTGGATGGACAAATGTCTTTTTTCGGCCTTATGTACTATGTTACTGTCCCTAGCGCCTTCTGACGTCTCTCCCTGCACTAAGTACACTGGAAAATGGCAGAATCCAAGATGGCTGTGGCTATTTATAGGACATCACAGGGCTTGCTGGCTGCTGATTGGCTACATGCATGACATTATGGGTGATCTCACATTCCCAAAGTTCCTTGCTCCATGTCCTTACACGTGCAGCAGCCATTTTAGGAAAAAATGCGATTAGTTACCACAAAGTGTGAGAAAATTCGGTATCAGTGCAAATTAAATTTTTCCTGAAATTCGGATTGAATTCCACTTCGTCAACTTTGATTCGCTCATCTCTAGTAATAATATATGTAAGTGATTACAATATTAGAATGAAAGGATATGTTTGGGGAAAACTGTTCAATTGAAAGAAGTCTCAAACATCCAATTAAGCAGCCTCTAGCCTGGATACAAGATGATATGCAGTTGGACATGGAGGAATATAATTCCCTAATGGTATTCTTTGGCATATTTGTCCACAAAAGTTGTAGCTAGGCCTGTAGATCATGCACACTTGTAGGTTGCCTAAGCTGGCATCCCAGTTGAACCCATAAATGCTTGACGGGCTATATATCTGCCCATTGGAAAAGCATTGTAATCTTGCTGAGACAGTCCTGGGCAATCCTTGCTGTGTGTGTGGGCAAGCATTATCCTGCTGAAAAATACCATTTGGAAGCTCTGCCATGAGAGACAACAAATGTGGTCTCAGGTCACCCGCCACATATCGCTGAGCTGTTAGTGTCCCTCATATAACTACTAGGGGTGACCGACTGCCACATGCAAATGGTTCCCTAAATCACCACACCAGCAGTTGGGATTGAACGCACACCATAAAGGATCCATACTCATATCCAGCCGAAGGCAGATTACAAATAGAACCTGGATTCATCACTAAAGACAATACGGTTCCAGTCTGTAGCAGTCGAGGTTTCTTATTCACGACACCACAGCAAACAAAGGCAACTGTGGCTGGCTGTTACTGGCAGGAGACCTAATGGGTGCCATGACACAAAATTTCCTTCTGTTAAGGGCCTGGAAATGTTCCGGTCAGAGACAGGGGTGTGTAATGTACATATCAGCCTAAGGGTACTTTCACACTTGTGACAGGATGGATCTGACAGGCTGTTCACCCTGTCGGATCCGTCCTTCCGCTATTTCGCCGTGCCGCCAGACCTCCGCTCCGACTCCATTGCCTATAATGGGGATGGGGCGGAGCTCCAGAGCAGTACAGCAGTTCACGGTGAGAGGCCGCTGGACTAAAAGTCGGACATGCAGGACTTTTAGTCCGACGGCCTTTCGCCGTGCACTGCCGTGAATTATACCAGCAAATTCTAAAGGAAAGTGTCAGGACATCTGTTTGTAAGCTGAATATCTAAAGAACGTGGGTTATGCAGCAAGACAACAATCCTAAACACAAAAGACATTCTACCAAAGAGTGGTTAAAAAAGAATGACGTTAATGAAATGGTCAAAATCCTGACTGTAATCCAATAGAAATGTGGTGGAAGGACCTGAAGCAAGCAGTTCATGGAAGAAAACCCAATAAAATTCCAATGATGTGAAGGACTAAAGAACAATTTACAGAAATGTTTATTTGCATGTTTTGCTGCAGAAGGGATCACAACAGATGCTGATAGCAAAGGTTCACATACTTTTGCTACTGTGGGGTTTTGCTCTGATAGATAGGGTAAGTGGGCACAGTACAAAGGCAAAATACAAGTTCTTAACTTAAACGTCAGTGTTTATTCACACTTGAGAAAATTGCACAAAACAGCATATAACTTTGCAGTCTTGGTGTTAATTCACACACAATGGAAAGTTCATATAACACAAGTCACCTTGCTGGCAGTTCTGCCTCCAGCATTCCACAGCAGGCTTTAGGGGCCTGTTTCCCTAGCATGCAGCTCTCAGCCCTCCAGCAAGGCACAAAGCCTCAGATCCCAAAAACAGAGACATCTCTGCTGAACCCAGCTGCCTATTTAAGGACAGCCAGGTGCTGCCAAAACCCGGACTGGCATTTTAACTCCGGTCCAGTATTTGACCTCACCTGGCTGGAAACCAGCCTAGCCGCACATGTTGGGAGGAAAATACCTGCCTTGCCAGACACAACCCCTCACTGTGTCACACTACTCACAGTCACATTTGTTTAATTTGGTTATCTTTGCCTACTTTTAGGACTTGTGTTAATATTTTATGCAGTTTCCTGTGAAATTTGTTCTTTGTGAGCAAATTTACATGCACTTTTTTGTCAGTGAACCGTATTTTTGCAGCAGGTGAATAAAAAGTTACAGTTCTTTATCTATTTTATTAGAAAACAAATTTCTTAGAACTTAAATTCGTTTCAGTCGAATCTACTGTCCGATTAGATTTGGCTCCAAATAAATTTGACCCCAATTAAAAGTGCTCTGATTGCCTGGAAAAGTCTCTATCTCTGTTCCAAATCAAATCAAATGAAACAAAATTCGGGTTATGTAGAATGAGAACTTTTTGGAAAAGTTTTAGGTAAATTTCCAAATTTTCAGTGGGTGTTCATTGCAATATAAAACTGCTCAAGGTTTTTGGCGCAGATTTGCACCAAAAATTATGCAGAAAATGCACAGAAATGCATGGAGCAATTTTTTTATGCTTTCCATTCATTTCTATGGGAGATTCAGTGCCAAAAGGGCATGCTGCTTTTTTTCCCCCATACTTCTTTTTTCCACGTGGAAAATAAAGCAAGAGCTGTTATACATTGAAACGAGTGGGAGGCTGTTTTGAGGACTTTTTATGTGGGTTTTGAGGTAGAAATACTCCAAAATCAGAGCCAAAAAACTCAGTTTGAACTGGCCCTAACACTAATTAAAAACAAAACTAATAAGACAAACCAAAATGTGATTACATATTCTGTTATCCAATCAAAGCAAAAGTAACAATCGTGTAAAGAAAAGGAAAAATATAGCAAAGGTCAAAGGGAACAATAACATAAAGGAAAACAAGCAATAAAATGTGAAAGTACATAATTGTGCATAATTAATGAATCATTGCAGAGGCTGTAGCACAAAGCTCTGAGAGTTACACGGGAAATGTGTAAATGACAAATGGAGATAATTCTGTCGACATAATGGCTTTCCTATTTAAATTTTGCAAGGCTTTAATCAGTTAGGCACAGCTGTGCAGGATGCACCATAAACTATCCTGAAAAATAAGTCGACATGTACATTTTTCTGCTGCAAATTAAGTTCGGTTAGAGGTGGTCTTAATGGGGCACGTAGCAATCATTACAAACATAAATTTAAAGCTGTCTCTGTGCAGTGATTCTACTCATGAAAAAATGAAGACTCATCCCTTTTTGTTCTTTGTTATAAATGAGAGTAACCTTAATTTTCTAAGCACTAATAACCCAACAATTCCTCACGCTAAACCCAACGTCATGTATAATGCAGGCTGGCATACTTATAATCGTCTAGAATCTGTTTCCTAACATTCCAAGTTAAATCATCTTAGCCCCGTGTCACTAAAGCAATTAGGGTTCTAATTATTACATAATTCATTGTCATGAACCAGTGCACCCTAGAAAATGTTGCTCTGTTGCATCATTTCTCACTTCATGTTACATCATGTAAACTGTTCCTCAATGCCTCAAATCCTTTTAGGAATGTTTTTGAAAGGCTTGCTGATAAGAACACCTTAGCTTGTTTCTATTTTCCGGTATTGAGATCCGTCATAGGGTCTCAATACCAGGAAAAAACACTTCCGTTTTGTCCCCATTTATTGTCAAATGGGACAAAATGTAACTGAACAGAATGGAATGCTCCAAAATCTATTCAGTTCTGTTTGGTTGCGTTACATAGTTACATAGTTAATACGGTTGACAAAATACATATGACCATCAAGTTCAACCAAGGGATAGGTGGGGATTCGAATCCCAGAAGGAAGTGAGACACGTTTTCATAAGCATTAATGTTTTTTACTTTTAAGAATTCTTCTAAACCCTTTTTGAAACTGTCCACTGTTCCTGCTGTGACCACGTCCTGAGGAAGCCTATTCCACAGATTCACAGTTCTTACATTAAAGAAGCTTTAACGCTTCTGGAGACTGAACTTTTTCTTCTTCAGTCGGAGGCAGTGCCCCCATGTCTTTTGAGCACATACCTATACAAGTATATAAGTATACCTATACAAGTACTTTTTGAGCACATACCTATACAAGTATATAAATGGGCCACACAAAAAATACGGCGAAAAGCTGTTCCATGTATACATGGAACAGCTTTTCGCCGTATTTTTTGTATGGCCCATTTATATACTTGTATAGGTTAATCATGTCCCCCCTTAGACGTCTCTTCTCAAGACTAAATAAATTCTATTCTTTTAATCTTTCATAACTAAGACCCTCAATGCCCCTTATCAGTTTAGTCGCTCTCCTCTGTACTTTTTCCAGCTGCAGTGCATCCTTTCTATGGACTGGTGCCCAGAACTGGACTGCATATTCCAGATGAGGCCGCACCAGTGCTTTGTAAAGTGGTAGTATTACATCCCTGCCCCGCGAGTCCATGCCTCATTTAATACATGACAATATCCTGGTGGCCTTAGAAGCAGCTGATTGACATTGTATTCTATAATTTTATCTACCATCTACAAGGACACCCAAATCCTTCTCTATAAGTGACTCTCCCAGTGTTACATCACCTAGGACAGAGCTGGCCAACCTGCGGCTCTCCAGCTGTTGCAAAACTACAATTCCCACCATGCTCTGCTGTAGGCTGATAGTTGTAGACAGTCTGGGCATCCTGGGAGTTGTAGTTTTGCAACAGCTGGAGAGCCTCAGGTTGGCCATCCCTGACCTAGGACATATGAAGCACAGAGATTATTACTACCAAAATGCATAACTTCATTTGCCAAGTTGATGCCCAATCACTCAGAGTGTTCAAGTCAGCTTTCTCATACCAGAGAGCAAACCACAGCATGCTGCTGTTTTCTTCCCGTCATGTTATGCGTCATGACCCATAATGCAAGTCAACGGGGACGGATCCGTTTAACTCTGACACTATCTGACACACCCTGTACCCAAGTGCTATGCCAGGATTAGCTGAGCAGAGTGGGCTCCTGCTTCTGCCTACTTCGCTAAGCTAATAGCTGACAGTGGTGTACAGAAATGTGAATTTTAAGTGCACGGGGAATGGTGCACTTTAGGGAGTGGAAACTGTAATACAAATACAAAATGCCTTAATAAAGAATATTAGAAAAATTATTATTAGGGCATTAAAGTTTAGTTACTCTTTAAAACACAAAATATGTCAATTACAGTAGAGTGCTAAACAAGAGATAGCTGCAGACCTTTTAGGACCTGGTCTTTTTTTTTTTTTTTTTTCTATTTTTTACTCCTGGCCTTCCTGAAGTAGTAACTTTTATTTTTAAGTTCACATAGTCATATGAGGGCTTGTTTTTGCAAGATAAGTTGTACTTTGTTAAAGTACCATTTAATATTTTTTTAAATAAAGTCGGAAACGATAAAGAAATTCCAGAGTGGTATTTGGAAAAAAAGCAATCTTGCCACAGGTTTATGTTTTGAGTTTTGTTTTTACTGTGTTCCCTGAGGGTTTAAACTGTCCTGTGTCCTTTTTGTACGATTATAGTAATACCATATCTGTTTTTGTTGTGTTTGAATTCTGAAAAAAATCTAAACTTTGGGAAAATATTTTTTCTTTTCAACTCCATATTATGATCCCCATAACTAGGTCTACGGAGCTGTGTGGGAGCTCATTATTTGTGGGATGATCTGTAGTTTTTATTGATCCAATTTTAGGGTGTGTGTGACTTTTTCAGCATTCTTTATTGTTCAGTATTTTGGGGAGGTGAAGCAATGAACCAATGGTGAATCGGCCATTTTGATTTTTTCTATTACGGAGTTGGCCGTATGGTATGTTTATATTTTAATAGTACGGACGTTTTCAAATGCAGCAATGCTTATGATATTTATTATTTATACTGTTTATTTTGATTAAAATTTTGAGGAAGAGAGTGATTTGAACTTTTAAATATTTTTTGAATTTGTTTATATATTTTTTTATTTTATTTTTTTAACTTTTTTAAAAGTTCGCCTAGGTCAGTGATGGCGAACCTTTTACGGATCGAGTGCCCAAACTGCAACGCAAAACCTACTTATTTATCACAAAGTGCCAACATGGCAATTTACCTTGAATACCAATATAGTATATCTTCCATGTACTTTATCCTTTACCTATAATAGCCTGCCTACATTCAGTGCGCTGCCTGTGCTGTTCATAGTGCGCCCTGCGCTAGTGAATGGCAGGAAATGTCTAAGGCATACTGGTACACAAGGGTGCGGGTGCCCACAGAGAGGGCTCTGAGTGCCGCCTCTGGCACCCGTGCCATAGGTTCGCCACCACTGCCCTAGGTAATTAGAACAAACGATCATTAGTTTGTTTTCATAGACTGCAATGTATTAGCATTGGATTCTGTAAGAATTTCAATATTGCCATAGGCAGTCTCCACAGGAGCATAGCTGCGGCAGCCTCGTGTTTTTCCAGAGGACTGAGGCTGCCACATAAAATATTGCCTCCCATGATTGATCGCTGTTGGGAGCTGTTGCAGGCCTGGTATTGTGTCCTTCCTTTTTTATTGTCTCTCTGATGCCATTGGCATGTTTGACCATGACATTTGAGGGGATAAATGTCTGAGACTGCCATTATCGCTGATCGCAGATATTTGCTCCGGGTGTCTGCTGCACTCAGTAGTGGGTCGGGTGCCAACTTTAAACCCTGGACTTTCATCATACATGTATGGTTGCAGTCCTGAAGAGGTTAAAGGGACAATTCATAAAAAAAAAATAACATGCTAGCAACTTATATGTGAGAATTGTGTGCATTTTTATAAAAAAAAAATGGCTGGATATAATTTTTCAGTTTGTGTATAAGTTACTTACCAAAGTCTTTAACCTCTTACGGACACAGGGCGTACAGGTACGCCCTGATGTCCTGGTACTTAAGTAAAGGCAGAAGTCTGATCACACTAAGTGTAAAGGGAAAATACAGTACAGTACACTATACTATGTAGTGTACTGTACTGTATTATACAGACATCAGACCCACTGGATCTTCAAGAATCAAGTGGGTCTGGGTCAAAAAAAAGTAAAAAAAAGTAAAAAAAAAAAGTAAAAATTAAAAAACACATTTATCACTGATTAAAAATGTAAAAAAATGCACTACACATATTAGGTATTGCCGCGTTCGTAATAACCTGCTCTATAAAAATATCACATGACCTAACCCCTCAGGTGAATACCATAAAAAAAAAATATGGTGTAAAAAAAAGCCATTTTTTGTCACATTACATCACAAAAAGTGTAATAGCAAGCGATCAAAAAGTCATATGCCCCCTGGCCAGACATGGTGAGCCGAATCCGGATGGAGTAGATGGGAGGTGGCTGGATCCTTACTCTGCCGCCGGGTGCCTCCGGCGAATATCGGGCGAATATCGGGCGAATAACCGGCGAATATCCGGCGAATATCCGGTGGACTTTCGTGCGCCGCGTGCCCTGTGTCCTGGCCTGATCTCCTGCTTTCGGTCGGCTGCAGGTGGGACTTGCTGTTTGCCAGCTGAATGGCGCTCCGCTGTCCTGGAGGTGCTGGGCGTTGGGCCTAAGAGCTGGTAAGCCACTTGGTAGATTGCGGACCTGGCTTTTTCCTGCTGTCTGCTGTTTGCTGATACCTGGGGACCTGCTCTACATTGCCTGCTCTGTCATGTTTGCTCCGTCATCCGATGCTCATTTTTCTGATGTGATCTACTACATGCTATCTGTGATGTGCTGGATGTCGGCGCTAAAGTAAGGCCTAGATAATTGGGCTACAACTTGTATGGATGGAGTAGGGGTTCGGTGCCAGATGCTTCGCGGATGAATTGGATGTCCTACTCCGATTCCGAATCTGCGATTCTACGAATTTGCTGATGTTATTGGTGATTGCTGGTGGATATCTCTGAGCCCTGGGGCTATCGACTGTTTTAGTTTCTGGTCGTTGGAATTTGAGGTTGTGTCCTCAGTGGAAATGCCCCCCCCCCCTTTCTCTATGGGATACGACAGGGTATGATGGAAAATAAAGGGCAGCAACTACCCTCTGTGCTCTACAAACCTCATTGGGCCCTGCTCCCTCTTTTAGATGAACTGGCCCTCCAACAGCCAAAGTGTCAGTTGGAAAATTCTTGGGGCGCTCCGATATTGCTTCTGAGAGGGGAAAAAGCCAAACTTTGGTGTCTCCAGACTGATCTTTAGAAGATGTGCCTATTGGGCATTCAGCAGGAAACATACTCTTCAAAGCTGAGTCTTGATAATACGTCTGGACTGTAACTGGGGTGTGTTCCATCTATATCTGTATTACCGCTACATATTGGTTTGTAATTATATTTTACCCTGTTACCTGGGGGGAGTAACCAGATAGTTTGTACGGCCCAAGGGCTCCGGCTTTTTGCATTGTCTTGGCACTCATGTTTTTGTCTGTCCTGTATAGTTGATAAGTATCTGACCCTCCTAACTTTGATAGGTGGGGCTCTGTAATTATTTATATGAGATATTGTTGTTTGGGAATTTTCTATGTGGTAGCAATATATTGTCAGAGATAGGAATGCCGCCAAAATATCGTAAATCAGCTGGACTGACCTCCCCAAAAGGTGGATCTGGGGGGACCCCACAGGCTCGATTAGATAAATTTTTGAAGTCACCACCCCCCAAAACTAGAGGAGGGGTACAGAGATCTGTTCCTCAGGTGGAGTCAGGTTCAGACAATACGGATCGGTTAGAACAGGTATTATTAAAGACCAGCTCCCACCATAGTGAAGGCTTTGAGAGCATTAATAATAAATTGCAGGATATACTGGGAGTGGTAAACGCTACTAGTATTTCGGTTGCAGACCTGGCCTCTTCCCTTGCAGTGGTACAAGGGGACGTCACTATAATAAGAGACGAAATGACGAAGCTGAGGTTAAAGGTTAAGGAATTGGAAACCACAGTTAACTCTGTTACTGTAGAGAATGGGGTATTAAAGAACAGACTAGAAGAGGTAGATGAAGACCGTGCTTGGTTAAGAAGGAAAGTGGTAGAGCTAGAGGATAGGTCTCGTAGATATAATCTGAGATTAGTAGGCTTCCCAGAAGGGGTAGAACAGGATAACCCGCCGAATTTTGTTCAGAAGTGGTTGGTAGAAAGTTTGGGTTCAGACTATGACGTAGCCTCCTTTTGTGTAGAAAGGGCCCATAGAATTCCTTTTAAAAAACCTCCCCCAGGTGCCCCCGCTAGAGCAATTTTAGCAAAATTTGTATGTTCTAAGGATCGTGATTGGGTTCTTAGACGCAAAAGAGAAATTTCAGAAATATATTTTGACAGTAATCTGATATCAATATTTCCGGATTTCTCCCGAGAGACCCAAAACAAAAGAAGAACCTTTTTTGAAGTTAAAAAAAGATTGATTTCAGCTAAGATTAAGTACTCAATGCTATATCCTGCTAAATTAAGAGTGGTACACAATGATTCTGTTCACTTCTTTATTACACAGGCGGAGGCGGCGCAATGGTTGGATTCTAGGTGTCTATGAAATAGTATGAAGAGGGGGGGAGGAGGGGGGGTAGTGAGGGGAGGTGGCGGGGGGGAGGTTTGGTGGTAGGTGAGAGGTTGATGGGTATTGTAAAATGCCTTCTCAACCATGCAGGGGGCTGTTTGGGGGTGGGTTTTAGGGATTGGCTGCTGTTCTCTGTCATGTGGTTTTGCGTGCCTCTCCGCTGAGATTAGCGATACCTCTACTCATATGATATGCCGTGTAATATCTTATGTTGGAATGTGAGAGGGCTGGGAGACAGAGTGAAGAGGACGGTGGTCTTTGACCGTGTGGTCCGCCATCTGCCCGCAATTGTGGCACTAATAGAGACCCATGCAACAGTTGATAGGATTTATACATTGAAAAGGAAATGGGCCTCTTTGGAGTACCACGCTTGTTATTCCTCTTATGCAAGAGGTGTTAGTGTGTATATTCATCGAGGGATGGAGTTCCAGCCGCTAGATAGTTCCATTGATAAAGAAGGGCGATATGTATTTTTACATGGGTATTGGAAAAGACAGGAGGTGATATTGGCGTTTATTTACATCCCCCCTCCATTTAAAGCAACGGTCCTTTCCCATTTAGGTCAATATATATCTACCAAAAATCAATGTTCTTTATTGGTGGTGGGGGATTTTAATGCAGTCCCGGACCCTGAGTTGGATGGGTTCTCTACACTCTCTGGGCACGGTCGCAGTGGGACCCCGTTAACTGCTGTGTGCCAGGAGCTGGCGCTGGTAGATATCTGGCGCTACCTATATGGCAATAAGAAAACTTTCTCATGTTTTAGCCAGTCATACGGGTCTATGTCCCGTATTGATTTGGCTTTTGCAAGTTGGGACCTGTGCGGTCGGATCCAGAGGATGAGGTATGAACCCCATGGAATCTCGGATCATTCCCCAGTTCTGATTGTGTTTGTGGAGGCTCCATCCGTAGGAAGAACTTTTAAATTGAATTCGCATTGGCTTGAGGTGATTGGGGAGCAATCCCGAATAGACCAGGATATTCAGGAATTTTGGGGCTTCAACGTAGGCTCAACTCATATTCATCATGTATGGGACGCGTTGAAGGCCCATATTAGAGGTTTGTATTTCAACAAAATTCATAGGTTTAGAAAGGAAACACGACAGAGGGAAAATCAATTGACAGATTCAATAAGAAGTTTACGGGGCGCACTGATTGACAGTCATAATGAACATTTCATTACTCAATTAAAGGAGGCTAACTCTCAGCTTAAGACACTTTTATATAAAAAAGCACACCACAAGCTGTTATTTCAGGGCCAGAATTGTTTTTGCGAGTCTGGTAAAACGGGTAGGTTTTTGGCTCGTTTGGTTGCCAACCAGAGAGAGGATACTAGTATAAAAGAAATTAGGAACCTACAGGGAGTTGGAGTGATATCCGCAGAAGAGATTAGAGAAGAATTTGTGAAATATTACTCTACCCTCTATGAATCTGAGTCTATGTTTAGTCGTACCGATATGGATCAATATCTTCAACAACTGGCGCTTCCCCAATTAACTATTCAGGATAGAGAAATACTGGATTCCCCCATCCTTCTGGAGGAACTCCAAGCGGTTCTTCCGACTTTAAAGTATAGTTCTTCTCCTGGACTAGATGGATTACCTTTCGAAATCTATAGGTACCATGCCAGGTCTCTCCTTCCAATCCTTCTTCGGGTCTTCAATGAATCCTGCGTACTTGGCTCTCTACCGCCATCATTCAGAGAGGCAGTGATGGTTTTGGTCCTAAAGAAGGATAAGGATCCATGCGATGTGGGGTCATATAGACCTATATCGCTTTTAAATACGGACTACAAGATTTTTGCCAAAATTCTTGCTTGTCGATTGAAGAGGGTTATAGCTGATCTGGTCCATCCTGACCAGACGGGCTTTATCCCAGGCCGCCATATCCAGTCCAGTATATATAGGGTGTTTTTGAATTTGTCTGTGGGGGGTAGTGTGGACCACTCCATCCTGTCATTAGACGCCGCAAAGGCGTTTGACAGGATGGAGTGGTCTTTTCTGTGGGCTACAATGTCTCATTTTGGTCTTGGGAACTCATTCTTGGGAATGACTCAAATGTTATATGAACAGCCGGCTGCATATATTAATATCAATGGTATTACTACTTCTCCTGTCATGATGCAGAGAGGGATGAGACAGGGTTGTCCCCTGTCTCCCCTCCTCTTCGCCCTCTTTATAGAACCGTTGGCTTGTCAGATCCGCTTAGAGAGGGGTATAGACGGCTTTGGGGTGGCGGGAGTCAGCGATAAAATAAGCCTATATGCAGATGACGTGATCCTGTTTTTAGATCAGGGTTGGAAAATCCTTCCGTATGTCATAGAGGTAATAGACTACTATGGTAAATTATCAGGTTATATGATTAACTGGGCAAAGTCATCGCTCCTCCCGCTGAATCGAAAAGCTGTAGATGTAGGGAGCCGAGTTCGTGTTTTGGCTCCTAATGATACCTTAGATTATTTGGGGATTAAGATAGGGGTTCCTATAAGTAGATATTGTGAGCTCAATCTGGCCCCAGCGCTGGATAAGGTGAGGACTAAGGTTGGTGCCTGGCGGAAATTGATACTGGCCCAGATAGATCGAATCGCACTGATCAGGATGGTTATTTTGCCTATGGTTTTGTTTCCGATGTGTGCTTCTCCCATTTGGATAGAGGATATTTTCTTTTATAGATTGGAGACTTTGATTAATGATCTAATTTGGGGCAGGAAGAGGGTGCGTATAAAGCAGAGATATCTATGGTTGTCGGAGGCAGATGGTGGGCTGTCACTTCCTTTTTTTCAAGGTTATTATTTTTGTACACAGATTCAGCGGTGTTGTAACTGGAAAGAGACTTTACTTTTACGGTATTTGAATAAAGTCATGGACAAACCAATAGAAAATATTTTTTCATGTTTAGAAACTGGGTCTATGGGAATGAGAAAAACCTTGTTGATCCCTTTCTCAATACAGAGGGTGTGGAATAGGCTGAAGGAGCTTCTCAAAGTTTCCGGCCCATTTGTTTTCACCCCTCTGTGGGGGAATGGGGAGCTGGAGGAATTTTTTAAAATTACAGAGTTTGGTTATTGGACACGTAATGGCATCAATAGGGTGTCTCACCTATTTTATTTAGGTCGATTTAAATCACCTTTGGAATTTGGGTTAATTGATACTTCACCATTAGATTTATTCATGTATGCACGTTTGAAACATGTATTTGAAGCCTCTAGGAATAGGGGCCGTATATTTCCACAAGAGAATATTTTTTTCGATTATTGTGACGCTCAGAAGGACCAGAAGGTGAAACTATCCCGATTATATGCTAAACTCCGAATGGCACTGGCTACTGTAACACCTTTTAAGGCCCCAGGTAAATGGGAGCAAGAGTTGAATTGCCCCCCTTTACAGTGGCCTACTATTTACAGGAATGTGAGAAAGGCGTCAGTTTCCAGTGCTCATAGATTGATCCAATTTAAGATCCTTCATAGACTGTATTATACGCCCAAAACCCAAGGAAAGTTCCCCCAAAATAAGGATCGGGACTGTTGTTGCCCTAAATGTGTATACGTGAACGCTGATTTTGCACATATGCTTTGGAGTTGTAGTAAAATAAGAAAATATTGGGAAGAGGTTTTCTTTGCTTTACAAAAGGAATCCTCTATGAACTATAATCCGGGGATCCCGATAGTGATCTTTGGAGACTATACTTCGGAAACGGAAGTTCCCCCTCAGGTTAGGCGGATTTGGATGAGGGGATTGATGGTAGCGATAGCTATAGTGGTCAGGTATTGGGGCTATGCTTCCCAGCCCTCGTCAAGGGAGTGGGGTTCATACCTTCAACAAATTAAAATTTACGAGGATAGTGAAAGGAATCGGAGAGTTGCACGCAGAGCCACATAGAAATATCTAATGTATGTGTTGTATGTTGTATTTTACTGAATTGAGGGGAACAGCAGCCAATGGGGGGGGGGGAGGATATTTATGATTCGTATATTATATACATAGATGCGATGGATATGATGTTTATTGTTACAACTTATATACTAGTGTGATTGATATTGGTCTATGTATTAACTCTATGTTTTTGTAAAACAAAATAAAGATTAATTAAAAAAAAAAAAAAATGTAAAAAAATGCACTACACATATTAGGTATTGCCGCGTTCGTAATAACCTGCTCTATAAAAATATCACATGACCTAACCCCTCAGGTGAATACGATAAAAAAAAAGCCATTTTTTTGTCACATTACATCACAAAAAGTGTAATAGCAAGCGATCAAAAAGTCATATGCCCCCCACAATAGTGCCACTCAAACCATCATTTCAACCCAGCAAAAAATCGTACCCTTCCCAAGATAATAGCCCAAAAACTGAAAAAACTATGGCTCTCGGACTATGGAGACACTAAAACATGATTGTTGTTTTTTTAAAAATGAAATAATTGTGTAAAACTCACATAAATAAATAAAAAGTAGACATATAAAAATACCACATGATCTGTCAGATGAATGTTGTAAATAAAAAAAATGGTGCCAAAACAGCTATTTCTTGTTACCTTGCCTCACAAAAAGTGTAATATAGAGCAACCAAAAATCATATGTACCCTAAAATAGTACCCAAAAAACTGCCACCATATCCCGTAGTTTCTAAAATGGGGTCACTTTTTTGGAGTTTCTACTCTAGGTGTGCATCAGGGGGGCTTCAAATGGGACATGGTGTCAAAAAACCAGTCCAGCAAAATTTGCCTTCTAAAAACCGTATGGCATTCCTTTTCTTCTGCGCCCTGCCGTGTGCTCGTACATCAGTTTACGACCACAAATGGGGTGTTTCTGTAAACTACAGAATCAGGGCCATAAATATTGAGTTTCGTTTGGCTGTTAACCCTTTCTTTGTAACTGGAAAAAAATGATTCAAATGGAAAATCTGCCCAAAAAGTTAAATTTTGAAATGTTATCTCTATTTTCCATTAATTCTTGTGGAACACCTAAAAGAATGAAGTGGATTTGCATAAAACTTTGTTTTAATACTGTACGGAGTGAGCGCTCCGTACAGTATTAGAATGTATTGGCTCCGATGAGCCAAAGTTATTACTTTGCGAAGTGTCAAGAGAATTTGCATAATAACTTTAGAAATTGATTTAGACCAGCGATCCCCAACCGCCGGGTCGCGGCCCAGGACCGGGCCCTGGAAGATGGTTTGGCGGGCTGCGGCGATCAGGGCAGTCTTTAACTCTGTACTAATTAAGCGCTTCCATTATGGAAGCGCTTCATTAGAACAGAAGGACTAGGAAGCGGTGAAGGATCTGTACTCACCACTTCCTGGTCCACGGCTCGGCTATCGGCTGTGCAGGGCTGCGCACAGCGTGAGGTCTCTCTGTGACCTCACACTGTGCGCCGCTATACACAGCCAGCCGACAGCAGAATGAAGATGATCGCGATAGTGACCAGGAGCAGGAGAGGTAAGTGATTTTTAATTTTATTTTATTTGCACTGGGGGCTGATGGCTGACCTGGGGGACATGGGGCAGACATGAAGGGTTTATGGCTGACATTGGGGGGTTTATGGCTGACATTGGGGGGGTTTATGGCTGACATTGAGGGGGTTATGGCTGACATTGGGGGGGTTTATGGCTGACATTGGGGGGGTTTATGGCTGACATTGGGGGGGGGGGTTATGGCTGACATTGGGGAGGTTTATGGCTGACATTGGGGGCTGATAGATGGCTAAAGGTTTGGGGGTTGATCTGAGCCATTGGGGGTCTGATCTGAGGTATGATTAAACATTGGGGATCTGATTGCTGGTCTGACCTGAGATGTAATGAAAAATATTTTTTTCTTATTGTTCTCCTCTAAAACTAGGTGCATCTAGTAAAAATATGGTACAGTGCAGCAGAGACCAGTGCAGCAGAGACCAGAGTCAGTTTATATAGTCGTTATATAGTGTTATATATTTTAACATGCACCTTGTGTTTTGTTATGCGCGTGAATCAGTCAGCCCCGCTCCCTTCCCCCCCACCCGGTCCCTGGGAAAATTGTCTTGCATGAAACTGGTCCTTGGTGCAAAAAAGGTTGGGGACCATTGATTTAGACTGTAAAAAAACATTTCCCGAACTCTGGTTCGGTTCCAACTGGTACCTTGGAACCGAACCCGAGTTATGGAAATGTTTTTTTGCTGTATAAATCAATTTCTTAAGTTATTATGCAAAGTCTTGCGAGACTTCGCAAAGTAATAACTTTGGCTCATTGGAGCCAATACATTCTAGTACTATAGGGAGCGCTCGCTCCGTATAGTGTTGAAACAAAGTTTTATGCGAATCAACTTTGGCGCACTGGATGTGTATGGGCTTGTGATCTATTCTGTAGGGCTATCATTCTGTATGATTTCATATCAAAACCCTTTGTTTTAAGGAGAGGAGCCAATCCAATGCTTCAAATAGACTTTACCACACACAGTACGTCTTAACCACCTCAGCTCCCCTAGCTTAAACCCCCTTAATGACCAGACCACTTTTTACAATTCTGCACTACACTACTTTCACGGTTTATTGCTCGGTCATACAACTTACCACCCAAATGAATTTTACCTCCTTTTCTTCTCACTAATAGAGCTTTCATTTGGTGGTATTTCATTGCTGCTACCATTTTTACTTTTTTTGATATTGATCAAAATTGACCGAAATTTTTCCCAAAAAACGTCATTTTTCACTTTCGGCTGTAAAATTTTTCAATTAAAACTACATTTCTATATACATTTTTCTCAAAATTTATTGTTCTACATGTCTTTGATTGAAAAAATGCAATAAGTGTATATTTATTAGTTTGGGTAAAAGTTATAGCGTTTACAAACTATGGTGCAAAAATGTGAATTTCCGCATTTTGAAGCAGCTCTGACTTTCTGAGCACCTGTCATGTTTCCTGAGGTTCTACAATGCCCAGACAGTAGAAACACCCCACAAATGACCCCATTTCGGAAAGTAGACACCCTAAGGTATTGCCCTACTTCTTCTGAGTACGGCGATACCACATGTGTGACACTTTTTTGCAGCCAAGATGCGCAAAGGGGCCCAATTTCCAATGAGTATCTTTACGATTTCACAGGGCATTTTTTGCGCATTTGGATTCCAAACTACTTCTCACGCTTTAGGGCCCCTAAAATGCAAGGGCAGTATAAATACCCCACATGTGACCCCATTTTAAAAAGAAGACACCCTAAGGTATTCTGTGAGGGGTATGGTGAGTTCATGGAAGTTTTTTTTTTTTTCACAAGTTAGTGTAAATTATTTTTTTTTTTTCTTACAAAGTCTCATACTCCACTAACTTGTGACAAAAAATAAAATTTTACATGAACTCACCATACCCCTCACAGAATACCTTAGGGTGTCTTCTTTTTAAAATGGGGTCACATGTGGGGTATTTATACTGCCCTTGCTATTTTAGGGGCCCTAAAGCGTGAGGAGTAGTTTGGAATCCAAATGCGCAAAAAATGCCCTGTGAAATCGTAAAGATACTCATTGGAAATTGGGCCCCTTTGCGCATCTTGGCTGCAAAAAAGTGTCACACATGTGGTATCACCGTACTCAGAAGAAGTAGGGCAATGTGTTTTGGGGTGTATTTTTACATATACCCATGCTGGGTGAGAGAAATATCTCTCTAAAAGACAACTTTTCCCATATTTTTATACAAAGTTGTCATTTGACAGAGATATTTCTCTCATCCAGCATGGGTATATGTAAAAATACACCCCAAAAAACATTGCCCTACTTCTCCCGAGTACGGCGATACCACATGTGTGACACGTTTTTGCAGCCAAGATGCGCAAAGGGGCCCAAATTCCAATGAGTACCTTTTAGGAGGGCATTTTTAGGCATTTGGATTCCAGACTTCTTCTCATGCTTTAGGGCCCCTAAAATGCCAGGGCAGTATAAATACCCCACAAGTGACCCCATTTTGGAAAGAAGACACCCCAAGGTATTCCGTGAGGGGCATGGCGAGTTCCTAGAATATTTTGTGCCCAAAAAAAAATATTCTAGGAACTCGCCATGCCTCTCACGGAATACCTTGGGGTGTCTTCTTTCCAAAATGGGGTCACTTTTGGGGTATTTATACTGCCCTGGCATTTTAGGGGCCCTAAAGCGTGAGAAGAAGTCTGGAATATAAATGTCTAAAAATTGTTACGCATTTGGATTCCGTGAGGGGTATGGTGAGTTCATGTGAGATTTTATTTTTTGTCAAGAGTTAGTGGAATATGAGAGTTTGTAAGAAAAAACAAAAAAACAAAAAAAAACAATTTCCGCTAACTTGTGGCAAAAAAAAATTCTTCTATGAACTCGCCATGCCCCTCAAAAGTGATCTTTTTATAGCGCCGCAGCGATTTTACTGTGTTTTTGCAGTGATCAGAAAAAAAAATATTCTGTCACTGGGGTGGGGCGGACTGAACGCAAGATCAGGCCTGATCGGGCGAACACTGTGTTTTTTGTAGAGCCTATAGAACATGTCCTATTCTTGTTCGCAATTGCGGACAAGAAAAGGCATTTTCTATATAGTTCTGGCAATGTGAGGATCCGCAAAATGCGGAAAGCACATTGCCGGTGTCCGTGTTTTGCAGATCCGCAGTGTCCGTGTTTTGCGGATCCGCGGATCCGCAAAACACATACGGACGTCTGAATGGAGCCTTACAGGGGGGTGATCAATGACAGGGGGATGATCAAGGAGTCTATAGGGGGATAACCCCCCTGTCATTGATCACCCCCCTGTAAGGCTCCATTCAGACGTCCGTATGTGTTTTGCGGATCCGCGGATCCAAGGGAGTCTATATGGGGTGATAATATATCAGTGTTTTTTTATTTTATTTTATTTTCACTTTATTTTTACTATTAATCTATAATTTTTTTTACTATTAATTGATCGTGGGACCTGGGAGGTTAAATTACTAGGGGGCGGTGCACAGTCCTGAGTCCTCTGAATAATAATGAGCCTTATAGAATAGTGTTCCCCAACCCTGCAGAAACTCTGCTTTCTGCTGCCCTCTTCCCCCCACTAACCATCCCCCCATGACACAGTCCTCTAAATTAGCAATTCAACTGCAGAGCTCATTGGGAGAGGGGAAGGGGGGGGGGGGGCTGGAGCACACTCTCCTCCTGAGTCCTCTATATAATTACCCTTATAGAACAGTGCACCCCCCAACCCTGCAGCGACTCTTCTTGCTGCTGCTACTGCCCTTTTCCTACAATACCCATCCCCCACCACACCCTATGAACTTTTTTAAACCTAGAGTCTGTCACTCACTGCTGTGAGTGTGCAACTTACTTTGTCCTTGGTGGCAGATTGGCAGTGGGACACAACAGGTGTGGCAGTGGCAGCTGCAGCGCGTGACGTGAGCGCGGTAAGCACAAGACTGCCGTCCTGTCCAGCCACCCGCCTGCACAGTTCTGCTCTGTCTTCTGAGCCTGCGACTTGCACACTGGCCAATCAGCTGCAGGAGCTTTGCACCACTAAATGCTGATTGGCCAGTGCAGTGCGAGTGCCCAGCAAACAGAGGAGAATGAGCGGCATTGCGGTATGTCACTGGCTGGGTCGGGTCGGGGGGGGGGGGCTGAGCAGAGGGGAAGCAGGGCCCGCCCAAGCTTCAGATAGGGACTCGGGACAGAAGACTGTGGCAATGATGAATGCAAAACTATAGACATAGGAGCGGAGCCTTCCATGCACTCCGGTCCCCCCCTTGCCACGGGCCCCATAGCAGCTGCGTGCGCTGCCTATATTGGCGGTACGCCACTGTTTCTTACATTATCTGGAGGACTTTCCTCCCCTTTTCTGAGGACAGGCTGCAGCTTGACAATTGAGACAGTCGAGCACCAGAATTTCCCCAAGAAGCCTCGCTATTAGCTCTTCTTAATCCATTGCAACCTCTGCATAGAAATAGTCCCTCAAATATAGGGACTTCTAGAGATACATAGTCATATGGTATGTAATGCCCTCATAATCTCCTGCAGAGAAATACAGCTTTAGATTTCTATGAATTGATAAGTAGGGATGAGTGAATTAAATGTGTCTTCTGCTTCACTATGCCATCACTATACCGGCACTGAAGCTACTAAGCATGTTAGTCCATCAACGAATGCAGAAGAAGGTGGACCAGAAGGATAAACAGCAAGGGCGCTGGAGGAAAATGTATTGTACATAAAAAAAAAATATGAAAAATATTTTTATTGCAAAGCTCTATTCAATGCATAGTCATACTTTTCGTAGGGTAACCCCTAAAGTTTTAAACAAATCAGCCACATATTTGTGTAGAAAACTGTTCAACATAGGTATGTTAGGTGTACACCAACATAAACATACCATACCAAATCAGAAATCAGAAAGTCTTAGGCTACTTTCACACTAGCGTTTTAGTTTTCTGGTATTGAGATCCATCATAGGGGCTCAATACCGAAAAAAAATGCTTCAGTTTTGTCCGCATTCATTGTCAATGGGGACAAAACTGAACTGAACATAAAGGAATGCTCCAAAATGCATTCTGTTCCGTTTAGTTGAGTTCCCATACCAGAGAGCAAACCGCAACATGTTGTAGTTTGCTTTCCGTCCTGGGATGCGGAGCAAGACAGATCCAGCATGACCTTCAGTGCAAGTCAATGGGGATGGATCCGTTTTCTCAGCCACAATCTGCCACAATAGAAAACGGATCCGTCCCCCGTTGACTTTCAATGGAGTTTATGACGGATCCATCTTGGCAATGTTAAAGGTAATACAACCGGATCCGTTCATAACGGATGCAGACGGTTGTACTATCAGTAACGGAAGCGTTTTTGCTGAACCCTGCCGGATCCAGAAAAACGCTAGTGTGAAAGTAGCCTTACTATTTTATAACAGATGTAATAGCAATAATTTATTTTTAAACCCTACATTTTGCTTTGACTCGCGCTTGTTAACAATGTGTTGAATTCTTTTAGCACAGCTGAAGAAGTTTATATATTCCAGTTAAGCAAATAGCAAACTCAATTTGATAAATTTGCATATGCTGAGACTTTTTCACGTGTACAAATGTTGTGTTACCTCTAATCCCTTTTTTAAAAAATAAAGTACTAAAAGCCCAAAAAAATTTGGGGGTCATTTTCATCTATATTAGGCATATTTCTGGTGCAGATAACAACGCAAAGGTTATTTTGGCGTAGGCGGGAAAGGGGATGGGCTGGTAGCTCCGTCGTATTTATAATTTTCTACGTCTGTTTTAGGCGTAGCAAATGGTCTAAATTTAAGCCAGCAAGGAAGTTGGCTTACATTTAGAACGGTGGTAGATATGCCAAAGTTATGTAGAAGCCTGAACCTCTACATAACTTTAGCGGATCCACCGCCAGCTAAAGGGGCTATTAAGACCATCATCTAAAACGATAGGCTTAATAAATGACCGCCATTGTGGCTTATTTCATTTGGCTTTCACAACTAATTCCATGTGACATCTGTTAACAATCCACCTCCAATGCATGTACAGCAAGTCCCTGAGGTATCAGTGCAGAGGATAGGCGTAGTAATGGCCCCGATGAGATGTGTGTCACGGCCATTGCTCCCTGAGGATTGGTGCAGTGAAAAGGTGGTTTGAAGAATCAGGCCACAAGTAAAACAATATAAGTCTCTGTTTACTCAGTGCAAAAGATAACTTGTGTGGTACATCCAACATTAGTTTGTACAAAGTGCAATTTCTGTCCCCAGATGATAAGGTATGAATAAGTAGGCAGTTCAGGGCACCTCAGATATACTATCTTGCTGACAACTCTCTCTTGCACCTCTGGATAATAGCTGTAATCTGACACTTGTGGATATAGGTCCACTATGTAATGCAGACATGGAGTTGGTCTGGCCTGGATGGTATTTGCTAGGTAAAGGGTGTCCAAACTGTATTCCCTTACCTGCAGCAGAGTCTGTAAAGCTGTGACTTGCTGGTCACTCTGTTGTCTGTAGCTTTTCAGTTATCTTGATTTTCTTGGAGTCTCTCTGGAGTGGTGGTCTCACAGCACAATTGGATCCTCACTATCCTAGCTAGTACACTGCCGACCTGGCAGGAAGCAGGACAAGCCAATTCCTACCAAGAGGGGAGGGACAGGGTGGTTAACCCTGTCCTTGCCAACCATACCTCTGCATGCAGGTGTTGATATATAACATGGCATAAGAATAACATTAACAATACCATTGCAGATACTCTCCAGGTCTGGGGTACTGCACATGTAAGTACACTCATTGACTCTCTCTCTTATTTCTAGCCCTTTCTACTAATCTCTATCAATATATCCATCCCCTTTTCCACACCTACGACATAACCAAGACCCCATCCGCAGTCGTTCTGTGAACCCCTCTAATTGTTCTTTTACCAATCTCCCCTGCCGTGGTGCTCTGCTTCTACTATACTAGGTTCCTCTACCTCCTTTCTCCTACAGATTGACCTCAATTCCTCCATCCATTCAACAAACAGCGTACAGTATTTTTGTTAGGCACACTTGTGAGTTTCACACATGGGCTCTGTAACACCCCAGAGTTGTGTTATGACACTCTTCTACCCCGCTTCAATCTGTTAAGAGATTTCACTTTGTCATCTGATGTAATTTTACATTATATCTTCACAGATGTGCATAAAACTATGTTAACTCTAATAATTGCTGTAAGTTTTATGTTCACCAGCAGGTGGCAGCAATGTGTTAGCAAGGACTTAGGTTTAGTTTAGTACATCTACGCTAGAATAGTTTGTTCCAGCTTAGCTCCCCCTCTGTAAGCAGAGTGGGCTGTGCCCATATCCTGCAGCATGGGGAGAGAAGTAAGTAAGTGGTAGTGTAGCCCACCCCCTGCTAGGGTGGGGTGTGAGTGTTAGGAGCTCCTTGAGATAGAGAAGAAAGCCAGGATCTTGTCTCGGCTGAGACATTGATCATCATCCCCAGCCTGAGCCCTGCAGCCTCAGCTGGATGTAACAGCAGACAAACTACAGTTGCAGGAAGAAAGCATACCCTGAGAAGATAACGTGAGTAAAGTCCAGAGATCCAGGATAAGTCATATTCCTTCTCAGCTAATCAGTCCCCATACAGCAGAAGATAGAAAGTGCAGAAGCCAAATTCCTGCCACAGTATAGAACTACAAAGCAGACGTCCTTTCCTGCAAGCTTCAGGTTGATAGAGCAGAAGATAAATTCCTGACAAACATTGGCAATACCTGCTGGGACCAAAGACTAAAGCTGTATTTTGCTTGGATGAAAGTTACAATCGGTAAAGACAAGTTTGAACTTTACCAAAGGTCTGGATCTCAATTTCTGCTGCCAAATCCCTCTATTACTCCTACTAGCACTACACTCATTTTATTGCAAGTGAGCCAGGAGTCCAGCCATACCCAGGTAGGAGACACCGTTGACACCATTATCACCACCATACAGATACATTTTACCACTCTGGAATTCCTAACCTGGGGCGTGAGTTATAACACCTTGGAGGGACCTGTGATTGTACCCTGCGCACGGTGCAATTGGTGTCACGAACAAAACTATAGACTATTATACCCATATCCTGACCCACTGCATAAGTGGCTTCAGTGTAGCCATTCCTGCTCATTGCAGTTATATCCGTGTTTAAAATGGACAGCATCGGCAGTGAAAACTGACCCCTTAAAGTCAATAGGTTTATCCACTTGGACATTTTTTTCTCATGCAAGAGAGCTCTGTGTGAAAAAAAGCTGTATCTTTTGTGTTTTCATGCAAGAAAGACCCCATGAAAGGGTCTGATTGCAACCAAATGCAGGGTATGTGTTTTGTTGCATTTTCCATGCAGGACTTGACCATTCAATCAATGGGTCGGTGATAAAAAACTGATGCACACTGAAGGATGGTCTGTTTTTCAACAATGGCTGCTAGAAGATGCTGTTATCTTTACTTTTTCTTTACTTTTTCACTTGTGAAAAAGGCATGAAATCTGATGACATCCATGTGGAAAAAACACAAGAACTTAACAGAATTGCAGCAGACCGAGGGAAAACGGTACAAAAAAAATATAGATTTTACATGACACAAGTTTAATATTACTCCAAATAAGCCCTTGATCAACTTTTCACCCTCTTAACCCAGTGCACTTGATGCACATTTCTGATTAACTCTAAGTTTCTCAATTAGAGAGACTCATCTACAACTATCTTTAGATGACAAAATGTCCCCTAGTGGGTTAAGATTGACTTTTACATCCTCATTTCCTCCTTTCCTACCTGAAGAGTGGAATCAATTTCTAGATAACTGCACTGAAGGATTTAATCACAGTTTTTTCACTAAAAGAAAATCTTTATGTGACTTCATTGTCCTAGACATCTGGGATTTTATTATCGATGGCTGTCCTAAAGATAGGTCATCAATATGAGATTGGAGGGGTCTGTCTTCCGGCACCCCCAGGGATCAGCTGTATGAAGAGGATGTGGTGCTCAGTGGGCCCTTACACCTCTTCCTAGGCCAGTGACATCCCGTTCATTGGTCACGTGGCCTAGCTGCAGCTCAGTCCCATTCAAGTGAATGGGGCTGAGCTGCAATACCAGGCACAGTCGCTATTCAATGGACGACACTGTGCTTAGTAAGCTGCACTAAACCAATAATTTACAAAAAGTCTGACAGATCCATTTGCACCTATGATCTCTGCCCATTGATACTCAGAATGTGCCCCTGGTCTTAACACCAACCATCTAAAAGTTGCCTACCTTTTTTTCCCCTCATCCCTATCCTAGCTTTTAAACCCACATACATACTGTACTTCTCCAGCCATATTCAGGTAAATAAAATTTCTCCCCCTTCAACTGGATAGGCTGTACCTAACTGATAGGTGGGGGTCACACCACTGGAATCCTCAATTTTCCAAAAAATGCTGGTCTCATGCCCTCATCCTCATGGAGAGGCAGGTCGAGCATGAGCCTTGCCGGAGGTAGCCAAGTATATTGCTTGGTTATTTCCAGTAGTCCTATATTAAACCATAATATATATGTATATACAATATGTATGTATTGCTGCTGGAGCATTATACTAATTGTAAATTTTTCAAATGGCCTTTGTTCTGACATATAGATTCATTATATTTTTTATACAATTGGTATAATTGCAGAGAGGGCATACGCCTGTCTGGTAATGATGAGCTAAGCTAGCTTCCGATGCTACATCTGAAGTCACTTCCTTCAAAACTTTGGATTAATACTGTACGGAGAGTATCCCCATTGAACTATTTAAGTGAATGGAGCTTAGATGCAAAATCAGATATTGTCCATGGACCAGAGTGGCTTTGTAGAAAAAAACTTCAGATCACAACTTCTAATCCTATACAATCCCTTTAAAGGGATATTTTAATCAGAAATGAATACTTTTTTAAGTGTCCCACATTTGTTAGGGTGATTGCACCTAGACCTACTAAATTGTGCCAAAATTTGACCTAAATTGGTGCAGTTTGGTGCATTTCTTACACAATTTAGAGCATCTAGTTTTAGAACACTTCTCTGAGCATAGCTCACCAAGGGGATGTGGCATTCCAAAAAGTGGTGTGACATTAACAAGAAATAGGTCAGTTTTCCTGTACACAAGTTTTGATAAATCCACCCCATAGTATCTGTCCCTGCACCACATTTATCATCCAGACTCAGCCACTGTGATACATCTGGTGCAGGTCCAGAAAGCCTACCTAAATTTATGTCATCTATAGGATTCGTAATTCTGCACCTCCATAAAAAACTATTTTTAGATTTTTTGGTGTTTTTTAATTTATTTTATTTCAGCAGTACTATGCTGTTAAAATTAAATACAACATATGTTTCTTCTCCAGCAGTAATCTCATAAAGATAGAAGTCCAAAAGAGGACAGGAGCATTATCTCAGTTTTTTTTACATTTATGTCATATGGGGATGAGGCAGTCTCATTAGTATAGTAGGTAGAGAATTGGAATGACTGACACAATGACAACTCTATTGTTCTTTTGATAGGCCAAGATAGACATGTAGTAGACAGAGATATGGACCACAATATGAATAGAACTTCCAAGCCAGAAGCTTACAATCACACTAATTAGGGATGAGCGAATTTCATTTTTTGAAGTTCATGTGCGAATTTGTGTTGTGGTATTTACTGAATTGCATTAAGGATTCTGTTACCACGGGCCATAATGCAATTCCATGGCGGAATAGATAACAGAATGCCTTTAGAGGTATTCCATTATTCATTCCGTCATAATAGAAGTCTATGGCCTGCATAACGGATCCGTCCGGTTTACGTTATGCTGGAGTCCTCTAAAGGTCCGTGATAACAGAATCCATAACACAATTCAGTAAATACCACAACACGAAGCCGCACACGAACTTCCAAATATGAAATTTGCTCATCCTTAACACTAATGATGAAACAAAAAGCAAAAAATCCTATGGTAACCATTAATTTAACACTGTACCAAATGGATCTCTTTCTCATTATACAAGCTTTACACATCCACCCTAAAACATACAGTACATGGCAAAAAGGCATATTAAAAACAACTAGGAGGTGGAAAACATGACTGGTGTGATTCAATGCAATAAAAATGATACATACGGTAAATATACAAAGAACATTATAGCCATGATATAGTATGCAAGAATTTGCGAATACTGACACATCTGAATAAGATGTGCTTGATACCATGTGCTTGATACCATAAACATATTTGCACTAGCCACACTAAGTAAGCAGGCTATGTCTATACCTGGAAACAGTCTTGAATACCACCAATAGTTACCACAAACACTTATACTAACCCAAGTGAGACAAGTCTATAAGCATCCTGACATGTCCTTCATCTCACCATGTGACAAGCTTTTTACCATGTGCTTTCTTTTTGAGTGTTTCCTCCACATTTTTGGTAACTAGTACATAATCATATTTATCGTAAGTCAATATACACTGAGTTTTAGCATTATAATCACAATTTGAATACTTTCCAACTTTTTGGTATGACTTTCTCTGTACTGTACTTTGTATACTTACAAAGAAGGAGATTCAGAGTGTGGGAGAAACAAAAGTCCACAGAGGAACAGTGCATTGCTATGTGCAAGGTGAGAAGTAGAGATGAGCGAAGTTTTCTAAAATTTGATTTGTATGCTTTGCTGAATTTCTCCAGGAAATGTGGTTCGTTACAAATTAATATCTCATGAAGCAAGTTAATTCAGGTCTATCCCAGCCTGCAGTTATCCTGTCCTGGAGTTAAATTTTAGGGAGAAAGTATCTTGGTGTACATCAGTATGCATTATACCAACATGCATAACTAATCCTTTCTGGTAGCGAAACAGTTACTGTGCATTCAGAATGACAGGCAGGTCACCTACAGTATATGGATGTGCGAACCATCGTGCAGGCCACCAACATTCCAAGCTAGCACCTTACTGTTTAAAAAAAAAGCATACATCAGCCTTCAGTAAAGCAGAAGATGTGTCCAAATTACTATTTAATGGAGCAAAATAAAGACATGTTGTGGCAGTGCAAACACATGCTTTTGAATCCCTTCTGTCAGCTGTAGAATGACTGTGCATCACTATTAGGCTCAGTTCACACTTTGGGTATTTGGATCAGTTATTCTAATCATTTAATTGTCAGCCAAAAGCAGGTATGGGTCAAACTCGGCAGCACAGGTGTAGATTTATTCTAATACCTAATCTGAGAGTAGGCTTGGCTCTTGAATTTGCCTCGCAAAAACTGATAGAAATAACTGACCAAATACTGAAGTTAGTATTTGGTTAGTTTCTTTGCATCAGTATTTCAGCCAGTATTATTAAGGCAAAAACAGGAGCGGGTCCAAAACTGAGATAAAATGTGATGGAAATATTTCCATGTCTTCTAGGATTCAGACCCACTCCTGCCTTTGGCTTTCAAATCATGATCAAATCGTGATGCAAAATATTAACCATGTGATAGAGGCCTTATGGACGCTCAAATGACAGGAACCATTTTGTGTTGAAAGTCGAGTTCTCTTTGAGGTAACTATGCCATGCGTGACACTAAACACCCGCTTTGATGCAACCCTACTGGCTGGGCAGAAAAGCTTGCCCAGGGCAAAGTTGGCCAGTTGCGGCCACAATTCACAATTTGGCTGCCCAGTAGTCCAGGGGATGTTGGATCTGGGGTAACAGGGTGTAGTCCAAATATGCCACCACCTGCTGGTTCAGGATATGTTCCATGTCTTTCTGCTGGATGGATTCTTCAGTAGGCAGGTGAAGAAAAGTGCTCATTAGAGACTCAAGACTTAAGATGCTGCTGATGGAGCTAGTGCTGCTCCTGGGCCCCTCCCCTCCAGCAGTCATGGCAGGGGAGTGTGACCTCAGAGGGCTCCCCCGGTTAGACCTTCGTGAGGATGGGCAATGGCACATGTATAATAGTTGAGTTTTTTATTCCTCTCAGAAGGTGTAAAAAATGCCCCATTTTGGAACTGTAGCGAGGGTCTAACATTGTGGAGAGCCAGTAGTCATTCCTGTACCGAATGTTGATAATGCTGCCTTCACTGCGTAAGCATCTTAGCATGCATCTGTACATTTGTGCAAGGGACTTGGAGGGACTCCCTGCCTCCATCTCCACTGCATACTGCCATGGTCTGTCAGGGTCATCTGCGTCGCATTCGTTGTCACCCTCAAACTCCTCCTGCTCCTTTCCTGTCGCTTGGGTAGATTAACCACCTAGTTCTGTATAGAATTCCTGGACGTTTGTGTCCTCCTCCTCATCTCTCTCCTGAGCCAGTTCAGCCTCCACAGGGCACTGGTCACCAGTCAAATTTATCACCGTCCGCTCCAGGATGTGAAGGAGTGGAATCATTCATTCCTTAGTCCTGACGACTGCCAAATAAAGTGGCCTCCTCAAAGGACCTGAGCAAATGGTAGGTGTTACGCATAAGCTGCCACTGTCTAATGTTCTAATGTTAAAGTAACACTAGGGAGTAGTCCTGTCCTGCTGCATCATGAAGAAATCTGTCAATCCTCTGCTCATACAGTTGGTTCAACATTAGAGAGGAGTGAATTTCTCAAAAATTCAATTCAGCCGGTTGCCCAAATTTTCCCAAAAGATTCGATTTGATCCGAATTTATTCGCAGCAAATCACATAAAATAAAAAAGCTATTTCCTAACTGCAGAGAGCCTGTGTAGGGATGTAGAACACTGTGCCTTGCAGTAACATGCATAGGGAGTCTGCTGTGGTAGTGAAATAAAACTGTGAGTCAGTATAACATGCAGATAACAAGCATCGCTCTTAAATTCACTGCACACTTCACTTATTTGGGCAGTCACGGGGCCAAAACTGACCAAATAACTCAAGTATGAACTCAGCCTTACAGGTCGATGTTAGCACCAAGAAGAAGCGCACTCCTTTTACACCATCGTCAGCTGATTCCACATAGATGTCTGCAGATCCTGTTCTGTCAAACGCTTATACAAGTAGAGCCCCCAGACAGAGTGGAAAGGGTGTCAGCAGTAAGTTTGTGTTGACGTCACTGATTATTTTGCCCTTTCTCTGATTCATCAGAACAATAACCCCCAAAAAACGGATCATATCTGTTGAGCATCCGCCTTCACTCAGTCAACATTTGGTAAGTAATCCATCAGTATTGCTAATGCCAAAAAAAAGGAGCGGATCCAAAACAGAGATGACATGTGAATAGAGTATTTGCATGTCTTATGTGTTTTGTACCCACTCCTGCTTTTGGCTACCAAATCACAAGCCAATTCTGATAGGACCATACAGGCCTTACAACTGCGACACAGACAAGATCCGTTGTGCATCAAATTTTTCCTTCCTTCTGACAGATCAGAAGAAGGGTCAAATAAATGATGATGTCAGCCAGGCCGAAAGGCAAAATAGTGGCCCAGTCATGAAGTGGGGAGAGTGGAAACAGCATGAGAAGTCCACAGAATGGCCCTATGACATAGTGGTGATGTGAAAGCAGCATGAGGAGACCACAAAGTAGCCCAATGACAGAGTCTGGAGGTGGCAGTAGCATCAGGAGGAGGCCACAGAGCGACACAATGACAGAGTGTGGAGGTGGTGGCAGCATCTGGAGGCCATAAAGTGGCACAATGACAGAGTGTGGAGGTGGCGGCAGCAGCAGCATCAGTAGGAGGCCACAAAGTGGCACAATGGCAGTGTGGAGGTGGCAGCAGCAGCATCAGGAGACCACAGAGTGGCAAGGTGACATAGTATGGAGATGACAGCAGCATAAGGAGACCACAGAGTAGCAATGTGACATAGTGTGGAGGTGGCAGCAGCATCAGGAGACCACAGAGTGACAAGGTAACAGAGTGGGTTGGTGGCAGCAACACCAGGAGACCACAGAGTGGCAAGGTGACATAGTGTGGAGGTGGCAGCAGCATTAGTAGACCACAGGTTGGCAAGGTGACATAGTGTGGAGGTGACAGCAGAATCAGGAGACCACAGAGTGGCAAGGTGACATAGTGTAGAGGGGACAGCAGCATCAGGAGACCACAGAGTGGCAAGGGGACCTACTGTGGAGGTGACAGCAGCATCAGTAGACTACAGAGTGACCTGGTGACAGAGTGGGCAGGTGGAAGCAGCATCAGGAGACCACAGAGTGGCAAGGTGACATAGTGAGGAGGTGGCAGCAGCATCAGTAGACCACAGAGTGACCCAGTGGCAGAGTGGGGAGAAGGGTGGCAATACGAGTACCAGCTGAAGATGGTGGGTACAGGAAGGAGTACTTGGCATCAGAAGTGGGTGGAAATCCTGGATGATGCATGCCTGATTCATCTTGACAAAGGTCAGTCTCTCCACATTTTTGGTGGACAGGCAAGAACTTCTTGGGGTAACTATGGCCCCCGCCGCACTAAACCCCATCTCTGATGCCACACTTCTGGCCAGCAAGGCCAGTTTTTCTAGGGCAAACTCTGCTAGTTGCGGCCACAAATCCAGTTTGGCTGCCCAGTAGTCCTGCGGATCTTCAAAGTGGAGCTGCAGAGTACTATCCAAGTATGCCACCACCTGCTGGTTCAGGTCCTGCTCCAGGTCTAGCTGCTGCTGCTCGTGAGTAGTTTCTTCACTAGGCAGGTGAAGAAAGCTGCTAATCAGCGACTCTAGACTCAAGTTGCTGCTGATGGAGCTGGAACTGCTCCTACCACCCCCCGCCACAGCAGCCATGGCAGAGGAATGTGAGCGTAGAGGGCCTCCTGGTCAGACCTGCGAGAGGATGGACGATGGCGAAGATAGGCAACGGCCAACTTACTACATAGGATGTCTCTATAGTAGTTCAGTATGTCCTCCCTCTCAGCAGGTGTAAAAAGGCTTTCATTTTGGACGGGTAGCAAGGGTCCAACAAGGTGGAGGAGGCTGCAGGGTTGACATGCCACACACGGTAGTACAGCATATTTTCTGTTTCTTATCTTTTGCCCCTGCCTTTCCAGCGATTAAGTTTCACAGGTTTTTTTTTTACCTTGATATGCTCACTGTGCTGGTAGTAGCAGGTGCATGCTCTGTTATTTTCCTTATTTGTTTTTTTTTGCTGCTGTCTGTGTGGCCCGCTGACTCTGTGGCTTCCTCTTTGTCCTCTATTTTGGGGGGTTCTATTTGCTGCTAATTTTACTGACCATCGTTGTATGTATTTTTGTCATATTGAATAAAGACATTTTATTATTTTCTGTATTTAGACCAGGTCATCCCCAAGCGGCCTTGATTAGACCCAGCCCAATTATCCCCGGATAGGGGCAACCTAGGGCACTGCAGGAGGTTCCTGAACACGAGATAGCCCCTATCGGGGCGGCTATTCAGTTTTTTAGGCAGGAATAAATATCTTAGGGCCATACTTAGGGACAGGCCCAATTAAGAAGCCATTATCCTGCCTAGAACAAAGTGCTCTTTAGGAATCTCACTGAGAAACAGAAATAATTTTTCAGCGCGCCAACTGCGCGCCAACTTACCACTGTGGTAAGGTGAACAGAAAAGTGTATGGCAAAGTCCTGGAAGGGGTGTATATCCCACCCAGCTTCCTCAACTGGGTGAGGTAAATAAAATCCAGGACAGGTTTTCCCCTAGCCTGAGGGATCCCAGCTGAAGCCAGCTGGGATCATCAAGGGGAAATAAAGCACAGTCCATGCTGTCAGTCTGGGGAGAGGAACGCCTGGAGAAAGCCTGGGAAGCTGGCTGCCCTGCTGGCTAGAGAAGCCGAGTTCTCTGTGTGACCTGTGTTCAATAGGTGAGCTAGGATCTTCACTGTATTAGCCAGGGCCCAGACGGGCAGGTGTTTATTTCAGTTTGATTTATGTTTTGTGGTGCTGGACCTTCACCTTATCCAGTGAAGTATAACTGGGGTTGCCTGTATTGCCGGAGTGTGATAAATAAAGCAGCATTTGGACTTTAACCCTGTGGTCTGCAAGAGAATCTGTCATCGCCGCCCACCCTGAGAGTGTAACCCCTTACAATTGGTGTCGGATGCGGGCAAGCGTCCCTGCTGAAAAAGGCAACAGTTGGTTGCTAAGGGCAACGGCGTGACAGTAAATGATTTAATGTCCTGGGTGAAAGCTGCTGCAGCTTTGCAAAGTTCACCAAATACCATGGAGGAAATTATGAAGATGTTGTTACAGGCCAATCTGGAGGAAAGGAAAAGACATGCTGAGTAGGGATGAGCGAACTCGAACTGTATAGTTCGGGTTCGTACCAAATTTTGGGGTGTCCGTGACACGGACCCGAACCCGGACATTTTCGAAAAAGTCCGGGTTCGGGTTCGGTGTTCGTCGCTTTCTTGGCGCTTTTGTGACGCTTTCTTGGCGCTTTTTGAAAGGCTGCAAAGCAGCCAATCAACAAGCGTCATACTACTTGCCCCAAGAGGCCGTCACAGCCATGCCTACTATTGGCATGGCTGTGATTGGCCAGAGCACCATGTGACCCAGCCTCTATTTAAGCTGGAGTCACATAGCGCCGCCCGTCACTCTGCTCTGATTAGCGTAGGGAGAGGTTGCGGATGCGACAGTAGGGCGAGATTAGGCAGATTAACTCCTCCAAAGGACTTCACTTGATTAATCGATCGATCTGCAGCTGTGCATCATTGAGCTGCTGAAATTCAAATGCTCACTCACTGTTTTTAGGCTGCCCAGACCGTTTGTCAGTCACTTTTTTCTGGGGTGATCGGCGGCCATTTTGTGTCTTGTGCGGTGCTGCGACCAAGTGCATCCAAGCTGCGACCAAGTGCATTTAACCCTCAATGGTGTGGTTGTTTTTTGGCTAAAGCCTACATCAGGGTGAAGCTGTCACACCAAGTGCATTTAACCAGCAATAGTCTGTTCATTTTTTGGCCATATACTAAATCAGGGGCAAGCTGCGCCTGTCACCAAGTGCATTTAACCCTCAATGGTGTGGTTGTTTTTTGGCTAAAGCCTACATCAGGGTGAAGCTGTCACACCAAGTGCATTTAACCAGCAATAGTCTGTTTATTTTTTGGCCATATACTACATCAGGGGCAAGCTGCGCCCGTCACCAAGTGCATTTAACCCTCAGTAGTGTGGTTGGTCAAGCTGTGACACCAAGTGCATTTAACCAGCAATAGTCTGTTCATTTTTTGGCCATATACTACATCAGGGGCAAGCTGCGCCCGTCACCAAGTGCATTTAACCCTCAGTAGTGTGGTTGGTCAAGCTATCACACCAAGTGCATTTAACCAGCAATAGTCTGTTCATTTTTTGGCCATATACTAAATCAGGGGCAAGCTGCGCCCGTCACCAAGTGCATTTAACCAGCAATAGTCTGTTCATTTTTTGGCCATATACTACATCAGGGGCAAGCTGCGCCCGTCACCAAGTGCATTTAACCCTCAGTAGTGTGGTTGGTCAAGCTATCACACCAAGTGCATTTAACCAGCAATAGTCTGTTCATTTTTTGGCCATATACTAAATCAGGGGCAAGCTGCGCCCGTCACCAAGTGCATTTAACCAGCAATAGTCTGTTCATTTTTTGGCCATATACTACATCAGGGGCAAGCTTGCGCCCGTCACCAAGTGCATTTAACCCTCAGTAGTGTGGTTGGTCAAGCTATCACACCAAGTGCATTTAACCAGCAATAGTCTGTTCATTTTTTGGCCATATACTACATCAGGGGCAAGCTGCGCCCGTCACCAAGTGCATTTAACCAGCAATAGTGTGGTTATTTTTTGGCCATATCCCAGTCTAATTCTGTCACTAAATCCATACCGGTCACCCAGCGCCTAAATACTAGGCCTCAAATTTATATCCCGCTAAATCTCTCGTTACCGCTGTCCTGTTGTGGCTGGGAAAGTTATTTAGTGTCCGTCAAAGCACATTTTTTGTTCTGGGTTGAAGTACAATTCCCAATTTAGCAATTTCATAATTTAGTGGTTCCTGCTATATCAGAGCTATTTGAAATCTATCCCTAAAAGGGTATATAATATTCAAGGTGCACATAGGGTCATTCAGAATAACTTCACACACACGCTACTGTGCATTTCCAAGTCTAATTCTGTCGCTAAATCCATACCGGTCACCCAGCGCCTAAATACTAGGCCTCAAATTTATATCCCGCTAAATCTCTCGTTACCGCTGTCCTGTTGTGGCTGGGAAAGTTATTTAGTGTCCGTCAAAGCACATTTTTTGTTCTGGGTTGAAATACAATTCCCAATTTAGCAATTTCATAATTTAGTGGTTTCTGCTATATCAGAGCTATTTGAAATCTATCCCTAAAAGGGTATATAATATTCAAGGTGCACATAGGGTCATTCAGAATAACTTCACACACACCCGCTACTGTGCATTTCCAAGTCTAATTCTGTCACTAAACCCATACCTGTCACCCAGCGCCTAAATACTAGGCCTCAAATTTATATCCCGCTAAATCTCTCGTTACCGCTGTCCTGTTGTGGCTGGGAAAGTTATTTAGTGTCCGTCAAAGCACATTTTTTGTTCTGGGTTGAAATACAATTCCCAATTTAGCAATTTCATAATTTAGTGGTTTCTGCTATATCAGAGCTATTTGAAATCTATCCCTAAAAGGGTATATAATATTCAAGGTGCACATAGGGTCATTCAGAATAACTTCACACACACCGCTACTGTGCTATTTCCAAGTCTAATTCTGTCACTAAACCCATACCTGTCACCCAGCGCCTAAATACTAGGCCTCAAATTTATATCCCGCTAAATCTCTCGTTACCGCTGTCCTGTTGTGGCTGGGAAAGTTATTTAGTGTCCGTCAAAGCACATTTTTTGTTCTGGGTTGAAATACAATTCCCAATTTAGCAATTTCATAATTTAGTGGTTTCTGCTATATCAGAGCTATTTGAAATCTATCCCTAAAAGGGTATATAATATTCAAGGTGCACATAGGGTCATTCAGAATAACTTCACACACACCCGCTACTGTGCATTTCCAAGTCTAATTCTGTCACTAAACCCATACCTGTCACCCAGCGCCTAAATACTAGGCCTCAAATTTATATCCCGCTAAATCTCTCGTTACCGCTGTCCTGTTGTGGCTGGGAAAGTTATTTAGTGTCCGTCAAAGCACATTTTTTGTTCTGGGTTGAAATACAATTCCCAATTTAGCAATTTCATAATTTAGTGGTTTCTGCTATATCAGAGCTATTTGAAATCTATCCCTAAAAGGGTATATAATATTCAAGGTGCACATAGGGTCATTCAGAATAACTTCACACACACCGCTACTGTGCATTTCCAAGTCTAATTCTGTCACTAAACCCATACCTGTCACCCAGCGCCTAAATACTAGGCCTCAAATTTATATCCCGCTAAATCTCTCGTTACCGCTGTCCTGTTGTGGCTGGGAAAGTTATTTAGTGTCCGTCAAAGCACATTTTTTGTTCTGGGTTGAAATACAATTCCCAATTTAGCAATTTCATAATTTAGTGGTTTCTGCTATATCAGAGCTATTTGAAATCTATCCCTAAAAGGGTATATAATATTCAAGGTGCACATAGGGTCATTCAGAATAACTTCACACACACCCGCTACTGTGCATTTCCAAGTCTAATTCTGTCACTAAACCCATACCTGTCACCCAGCGCCTAAATACTAGGCCTCAAATTGATATCCCGCTAAATCTCTCGTTACCGCTGTCCTGTTGTGGCTGGGAAAGTTATTTAGTGTCCGTCAAAGCACATTTTTTGTTCTGGGTTGAAATACAATTCCCAATTTAGCAATTTAATAATTTAGTGGTTTCTGCTGTATCAGAGCTATTTGAAATCTATCCCTAAAAGGGTAGATCATATTGAAGGTGCACATAGGGTCATTCAGAATAACTTCACACACACCGCTACTGTGCATTTCCAAGTCTAATTCTGTCACTAAACCCATACCTGTCACCCAGCGCCTAAATACTAGGCCTCAAATTTATATCCAGCTGAATTTGAATACAATACATTGGGCCAAATAATATTTTTGTTGTTGTGGTGAACGATAACAATGAGGAAAACATCTAGTAAGGGACGCGGACGTGGACATGGTCGTGGTGGTGTTAGTGGATCCCTCTGGTGCTGGGAGAGGACGTGGCCGTTCTGCCACATCCACACGTCCTAGTGTACCAACTACCTCAGGTCCCAGTAGCCGCCAGAATTTACAGCGATATATGGTGGGGCCCAATGCCGTTCTAAGGATGGTAAGGCCTGAGCAGGTACAGGCATTAGTCAATTGGGTGGCCGACAGTGGATCCAGCACGTTCACATTATCTCCCACCCAGTCTTCTGCAGAAAGCGCACAGATGGCGCCTGAAAACCAACCCCATCAGTCTGTCACATCACCCCCATGCATACCAGGGAAACTGTCTCAGCCTCAAGTTATGCAGCAGTCTCTTATGCTGTTTGAAGACTCCGCTGGCAGGGTTTCCCAAGGGCATCCACCTAGCCCTTCCCCAGCGGTGAAAGATATAGAATGCACTGACGCACAACCACTTATGTTTCCTGATGATGAGGACATGGGAATACCACCTCAGCATGTCTCTGATGATGACGAAACACAGGTGCCAACTGCTGCGTCTTTCTGCAGTGTGCAGACTGAACAGGAGGTCAGGGATCAAGACTGGGTGGAAGACGATGCAGGGGATGATGAGGTCCTAGACCCCACATGGAATGAAGGTCGTGCCACTGACTTTCACAGTTCGGAGGAAGAGGCAGTGGTGAGACCGAGCCAACAGCGTAGCAAAAGAGGGAGCAGTGGGCAAAAGCAGAACACCCGCCGCCAAGAGACTCCGCCTGCTACTGCCCGCCGCCATCTGGGACCGAGCACCCCAAAGGCAGCTTCAAGGAGTTCCCTGGCATGGCACTTCTTCAAACAATGTGCTGACGACAAGACCCGAGTGGTTTGCACGCTGTGCCATCAGAGCCTTAAGCGAGGCATTAACGTTCTGAACCTGAGCACAACCTGCATGACCAGGCACCTGCATGCAAAGCATGAACTGCAGTGGAGTAAACACCTTAAAACCAAGGAAGTCACTCAGGCTCCCCCTGCTACCTCTTCTGCTGCTGCCGCCTCGGCCTCTTCTGCTGCTGCCGCCTCGGCCTCTTCCTCCGCCTCTGGAGGAACGTTGGCACCTGCCGCCCAGCAAACAGGGGATGTACCACCAACACCACCACCACCACCTCCGTCACCAAGCGTCTCAACCATGTCACACGGCAGCGTTCAGCTCTCCATCTCACAAACATTTGAGAGAAAGCGTAAATTCCCACCTAGCCACCCTCGATCCCTGGCCCTGAATGCCAGCATTTCTAAACTACTGGCCTATGAAATGCTGTCATTTAGGCTGGTGGACACAGACAGCTTCAAACAGCTCATGTCGCTTGCTGTCCCACAGTATGTTGTTCCCAGCCGCCACTACTTCTCCAAGAGAGCCGTGCCTTCCCTGCACAACCAAGTATCCGATAAAATCAAGTGTGCACTGCGCAACGCCATCTGTGGCAAGGTCCACCTAACCACAGATACGTGGACCAGTAAGCACGGCCAGGGACGCTATATCTCCCTAACTGCACACTGGGTAAATGTAGTGGCAGCTGGGCCCCAGGCGGAGAGCTGTTTGGCGCACGTCCTTCCGCCGCCAAGGATCGCAGGGCAACATTCTTTGCCTCCTGTTGCCACCTCCTCCTTCTCGGCTTCCTCCTCCTCTTCTTCCACCTGCTCATCCAGTCAGCCACACACCTTCACCACCAACTTCAGCACAGCCCGGGGTAAACGTCAGCAGGCCATTCTGAAACTCATATGTTTGGGGGACAGGCCCCACACCGCACAGGAGTTGTGGCGGGGTATAGAACAACAGACCGACGAGTGGTTGCTGCCGGTGAGCCTCAAGCCCGGCCTGGTGGTGTGCGATAATGGGCGAAATCTCGTTGCAGCTCTGGGACTAGCCAATTTGACGCACATCCCTTGCTTGGCGCATGTGCTGAATTTGGTGGTGCAGAAGTTCATTCACAACTACCCCGACATGTCAGAGCTGCTGCATAAAGTGCGGGCCGTCTGTTCGCGCTTCCGGCGTTCACATCCTGCTGCTGCTCGCCTGTCTGCGCTACAGCGTAACTTCGGCCTTCCCGCTCACCGCCTCATATGCGACGTGCCCACCAGGTGGAACTCCACCTTGCACATGCTGGACAGACTGTGCGAGCAGCAGCAGGCCATAGTGGAGTTTCAGCTGCAGCACGCACGGGTCAGTCGCACTACAGAACAGCACCACTTCACCACCAATGACTGGGCCTCCATGCGAGACCTGTGTGCCCTGTTGCGCTGTTTCGAGTACTCCACCAACATGGCCAGTGGCGATGACGCCGTTATCAGCGTTACAATACCACTTCTATGTCTCCTTGAGAAAACACTTAGGGCGATGATGCAAGAGGAGGTGGCCCAGGAGGAGGAGGAGGAGGAGGAGGAGGAAGAGGGGTCATTTTTAGCACTTTCAGGCCAGTCTCTTCGAAGTGACTCAGAGGGAGGTTTTTGGCAACAGCAGAGGCCAGGTACAAATGTGGCCAGACAGGGCCCACTACTGGAGGACGAGGAGGACGAGGATGAGGAGGAGGTGGAGGAGGATGAGGATGAAGCATGGTCACAGCGGGGTGGCACCCAACGCAGCTCGGGTCCATCACTGGTGCGTGGCTGGGGGGAAAGGCAGGACGATGACGATACGCCTCCCACAGAGGACAGCTTGTCCTTACCCCTGGGCAGCCTGGCACACATGAGCGACTACATGCTGCAGTGCCTGCGCAACGACAGCAGAGTTGCCCACATTTTAACCTGTGCGGACTACTGGGTTGCCACCCTGCTGGATCCACGCTACAAAGACAATGTGCCCACCTTACTTCCTGCACTGGAGCGTGATAGGAAGATGCGCGAGTACAAGCGCACGTTGGTAGACGCGCTACTGAGAGCATTCCCAAATGTCACAGGGGAACAAGTGGAAGCCCAAGGCCAAGGCAGAGGAGGAGCAAGAGGTCGCCAAGGCAGCTGTGTCAATGCCAGCTCCTTTGAGGGCAGGGTTAGCATGGCAGAGATGTGGAAAACTTTTGTCAACACGCCACAGCTAACTGCACCACCACCTGATACGCAACGTGTTAGCAGGAGGCAACATTTCACTAACATGGTGGAACAGTACGTGTGCACACCCCTCCACGTACTGACTGATGGTTCGGCCCCATTCAACTTCTGGGTCTCTAAATTGTCCACGTGGCCAGAGCTAGCCTTTTATGCCTTGGAGGTGCTGGCCTGCCCGGCGGCCAGCGTTTTGTCTGAACGTGTATTCAGCACGGCAGGGGGCGTCATTACAGACAAACGCAGCCGCCTGTCTACAGCCAATGTGGACAAGCTGACGTTCATAAAAATGAACCAGGCATGGATCCCACAGGATCTGTCCGTCCCTTGTCCAGATTAGACATTAACTACCTCCCCTTAACCATATATTATTGGACTCCAGGGCACTTCCTCATTCAATCCTATTTTTATTTTCATTTTACCATTATATTGCGAGGCTACCCAAAGTTGAATGAACCTCTCCTGTGTCTGGGTGCCGGGGCCTAAATATATGCCAATGGACTGTTCCAATGTTGGGTGACGTGAAGCCTGATTCTCTGCTATGACATGCAGAATGATTCTCTGCTGACATGAAGCCAGATTGTCTGTTACGGGACCTCTCTCCTCTGCCTGTGTGTGCTGGGCCTAAATATATGCCAATGGACTGTTGCAGTGGTGGCTGACGTGAAGCCTCATTCTCTGCTATGACATGCAGACTGATTCTCTGCTGACATGAAGCCAGATTCTCTGTTACGAGACCTCCCTCCTCTGCCTGGGTGCTGGGCCTAAATATATGCCAATGGACTGTTGCAGTGGTGGCTGACGTGAAGCCTCATTCTCTGCTATGACATGCAGACTGATTCTCTGCTGACATGAAGCCAGATTCTCTGTTACGGGACCTCCCTCCTCTGCCTGGTGTGCTGGGCCTAAATATATGCCAATGGACTGTTGCAGTGGTGGCTGACGTGAAGCCTGATTCTCTGCTATGACATGCAGACTGATTCTCTGCTGACATGAAGACAGATTCTCTGTTACGGGACCTCTCTCCTCTGCCTGTGTGTGTGCTGGGCCTAAATATATGCCAATGGACTGTTGCAGTGGTGGCTGACGTGAAGCCTCATTCTCTGCTATGACATGCAGACTGATTCTCTGCTGACATGAAGCCAGATTCTCTGTTACGGGACCTCTCTCCTCTGCCTGGGTGCTGGGCCTAAATATATGCCAATGGACTGTTGCAGTGGTGGCTGACGTGAAGCCTCATTCTCTGCTATGACATGCAGACTGATTCTCTGCTGACATGAAGCCAGATTCTCTGTTACGGGACCTCCCTCCTCTGCCTGGGTGCTGGGCCTAAATATATGCCAATGGACTGTTGCAGTGGTGGCTGACGTGAAGCCTCATTCTCTGCTATGACATGCAGACTGATTCTCTGCTGACATGAAGCCAGATTCTCTGTTACGGGACCTCTCTCCTCTGCCTGTGTGTGTGCTGGGCCTAAATATATGCCAATGGACTGTTGCAGTGGTGGCTGACGTGAAGCCTCATTCTCTGCTATGACATGCAGACTAATTCTCTGCTGACATGAAGACAGATTCTCTGTTACGGGACCTCTCTCCTCTGCCTGTGTGTGCTGGGCCTAAATATATGCCAATGGACTGTTGCAGTGGTGGCTGACGTGAAGCCTCATTCTCTGCTATGACATGCAGACTGATTCTCTGCTGACATGAAGCCAGATTCTCTGTTACGGGACCTCCCTCCTCTGCCTGGGTGCTGGGCCTAAATATATGCCAATGGACTGTTGCAGTGGTGGCTGACGTGAAGCCTCATTCTCTGCTATGACATGCAGACTAATTCTCTGCTGACATGAAGACAGATTCTCTGTTACGGGACCTCTCTCCTCTGCCTGTGTGTGTGCTGGGCCTAAATATATGCCAATGGACTGTTGCAGTGGTGGCTGACGTGAAGCCTCATTCTCTGCTATGACATGCAGACTGATTCTCTGCTGACATGAAGCCAGATTCTCTGTTACGGGACCTCCCTCCTCTGCCTGGGTGCTGGGCCTAAATATATGCCAATGGACTGTTGCAGTGGTGGCTGACGTGAAGCCTCATTCTCTGCTATGACATGCAGACTAATTCTCTGCTGACATGAAGACAGATTCTCTGTTACGGGACCTCTCTCCTCTGCCTGTGTGTGTGCTGGGCCTAAATATATGCCAATGGACTGTTGCAGTGGTGGCTGACGTGAAGCCTCATTCTCTGCTATGACATGCAGACTGATTCTCTGCTGACATGAAGCCAGATTCTCTGTTACGGGACCTCCCTCCTCTGCCTGGGTGCTGGGCCTAAATATATGCCAATGGACTGTTGCAGTGGTGGCTGACGTGAAGCCTCATTCTCTGCTATGACATGCAGACTAATTCTCTGCTGACATGAAGACAGATTCTCTGTTACGGGACCTCTCTCCTCTGCCTGTGTGTGTGCTGGGCCTAAATATATGCCAATGGACTGTTGCAGTGGTGGCTGACGTGAAGCCTCATTCTCTGCTATGACATGCAGACTGATTCTCTGCTGACATGAAGCCAGATTCTCTGTTACGGGACCTCCCTCCTCTGCCTGGGTGCTGGGCCTAAATATATGCCAATGGACTGTTGCAGTGGTGGCTGACGTGAAGCCTCATTCTCTGCTATGACATGCAGACTAATTCTCTGCTGACATGAAGACAGATTCTCTGTTACGGGACCTCTCTCCTCTGCCTGTGTGTGTGCTGGGCCTAAATATATGCCAATGGACTGTTGCAGTGGTGGCTGACGTGAAGCCTCATTCTCTGCTATGACATGCAGACTGATTCTCTGCTGACATGAAGCCAGATTCTCTGTTACGGGACCTCCCTCCTCTGCCTGGGTGCTGGGCCTAAATATATGCCAATGGACTGTTGCAGTGGTGGCTGACGTGAAGCCTCATTCTCTGCTATGACATGCAGACTAATTCTCTGCTGACATGAAGCCAGATTCTCTGTTACGGGACCTCCCTCCTCTGCCTGGGTGCTGGGCCTAAATATATGCCAATGGACTGTTGCAGTGGTGGCTGACGTGAAGCCTCATTCTCTGCTATGACATGCAGACTAATTCTCTGCTGACATGAAGCCAGATTCTCTGTTACGGGACCTCTCTCCTCTGCCTGGGTGCTGGGCCTAAATTTATGAAAATGGACTCTTACAGTGGTGGGTGACGTGAAGCCAGATTCTCTGCTATGGGACCTCTCTCCAATTGATTTTGGTTAATTTTTATTTATTTAATTTTTATTTTAATTCATTTCCCTATCCACATTTGTTTGCAGGGGATTTACCTACATGTTGCTGCCTTTTGCAGCCCTCTAGCTCTTTCCTGGGCTGTTTTACAGCCTTTTTAGTGCCGAAAAGTTCGGGTCCCCATTGACTTCAATGGGGTTCGGGTTCGGGACGAAGTTCGGATCGGGTTCGGATCCCGAACCCGAACATTTCCGGGATGTTCGGCCGAACTTCTTGAACCCGAACATCCAGGTGTTCGCTCAACTCTAATGCTGAGGATAAAAAGAGACACGAAGAAGCCTTACGTGTCCAACAACAGGCTAATGCGCAGCAACAACCGGCCATGGCACAGCAGCAAGAAACTAATCGTTTGTTGATGGAGCAGATTGCTGCAATAAGAGAGACTGCTGTAACTCCAGCCCCACAAGTGGAGGTAAGCCCTGCAGAGACTTTGAATTTGAGGAGGGTTGTGCAGCGGGTCTTGCAAAAACTGACACTTGATGATGATATTGAGGCCTACCTGACCGTATTTGAGAGGGTGGCGGAAAGAGAGAGGCTGCCAATAGCAGAGTGGGCAGAGGTCCTTGCGCCCTTTTTGTCCGGCGAACCACAAAAGGCCTGCTATGACCTCAGGGAGCAGGATGTCTGGGACTATGTCAAATTATGGAGATCTTGGCTCGTTTAGGCGTTACACCAGCGGTTCGTGCCCGGAGGGTCCACACGTGGAACTACACCATGTACAAGCCTGCGCAATCTCAGATGTTTGATCTCCTCCATCTGGTACAGAAGTGGCTGGAACCTGAGACTTCTACACCAGACCAGATTGTGGAGAAAGTAATGCTGGATCACTACTTTAGAGCCCTCCCAGTGGAGCTGCAACGGTGGGTCGGACATGGAGACCCCAAAACTGCAGACCAGCTCGTAAACCTGGTGGAAAGGTTCCTGTCGACTGAGGACTACCTCGGTGACGTCCCTACCGCACCAACACCTCCCCGAAGTGCCCGACCTGTGTCATCTGTGGGTAAGAGAGTTCTGGCTGTTGGGGGTATGTGGAAGGGTGCAAGAGGGAATAAGGCTCTAGAGGTTGGACGTGGGCATAAGGCTGAGTCTCCCGGGCAGTCCGGACCCAGAGAGGTTTTCTCACATAGAAGACCTGGGGCAACCCAGTGCTGGAGGTGCCGTGAGTGGGGACACATTGCTGTCTATTGCCCTCTGACCTCAGAGCCCATGGAGTGTGCCGGGAGCCAGAGACAGTCGCTGTATGTGGTGCCAGTGTGTGCGGCCTCCCCAGGACTAGAGACTGAGCCGCAGATGTGTACCCTGGTGATAAATGACTGCTCCGTCAGGGCTCTGTTGGACTCCTGTAGTCTGGTCACCTTAGTGCATGGCAGCTTCGTGGCTGGTAATTATGTGCCGGACAAAAGAGTAAGTGTGCTGTGCATCCATGGCGATGCAAAATCATACCCGGTGGCTTGCGTTAAGCTGGAGACTCCGGCTGGGACTGTATCCTATGAAGTCGGGGTCGTAAAAAGACTTATGCATGATATGACATTGGGCCGGGACTTCCCCTTGTTTTGGAAGTTGTGGGAGAAGAGAAACATTCCTGCAGAATCTGTGCTGTCTCCTTTAAATAATCATTGCTATGAGGGGCCCATTGAATCCAATGGTTTAAAGGAAAAGACCATTGAAAACAATGGTGCCGATAAGGTGCAAAATGAAGATGTCATGGTAACTCAAATGTCTGATGAAAATATGGGGTTATGTGACGTACCTGATAATGACACTTTTCCATTGCAGGTGTTAGCTGGTGAAGATGAAGCTTCCCCAACTGGGGAAAATATGTTGGACTTAGGGGTGTCTCAGGGTAACTTTGGTACAGAGCAGTTGAGAGACCCCACTCTCATGAGTGCTCACGAAAATGTTACTGTGATAGATGGTGTACCACAGGTACCAGAAGCTGACTAAAAATTTCCACATTTTGCCATAAATGGAAACCTGCTGCATCGAGTTAATAAATGCAACAATGAAATTGTGGAGCAGCTTCTGGTGCCAAAACCCTATAGACGTATGGTACTAGATCTTGCACATAACCACGTACTTGGGGGTCATTTGGGTGTTAGCAAAACACAGGAGAGGGTACTACAAAGATTTTTCTGGCCTGGAGTATACAAGGACATGGAAATATACTGCGAGTCCTGCCCAACCTGCCAGATAATTGCCCCGACCTCACATTTTCAGAGTCCCTTGGTGCCTCTTCCCATCATTGAGGTACCTTTTGAAAGAATTGCCATGGACTTGGTGGGTCCCATTGTTAAGTCAGCTAGGGGGCACCAGTATATCTTGGTTGTGTTGGACTATGCCACAAGAAACCCAGAAGCGGTACCCTTGAGAAACATGGCGTCCAAAAATATTGCCCGGGAATTATTTTTCATGTTCTCCCGCACGGGGATCCCTAAAGAAATTCTCACGGACCAGGGTACCCCCTTTATGTCGAAGGTCATGAAAGAGTTGTGCAGGTTGTTCAAAATCACCCAGATACGTACCTTGGTGTACCACCCCCAGACAGATGGGTTGGTCGAGAGGTTTTACAAGACGCTGAAACAAATGTTAAAAAAAGTAGTAGAAAAGGATGGTCGGGACTGAGACTGCCTCCTGCCATACCTTATGTTCTCTGTTAGGGAGGTGCCTCAGGCTTCTACAGGGTTCTCACCATTTGAGTTGCTATATGGCCGTCACCCGAGGGGTTTACTCGATGTAGTTAAAGAAACCTGGGAGGCTGAGGCTAATCCCTATAAGAGCGTCATTGAACATGTGGCTGACATGCAAGACAGGATAGCGACAGTAATGCCTATTGTTAAAGAACATCTGCAAAGAGCCCAGGAGGCTCAAAGCAGAATTTATAACAGGTCTGCCAAGGTAAGGGACTTTAATCCCGGGGACAGGGTCCTGATTCTAGTTCCCACTGTAGAAAGTAAGTTTCTGGCAAAGTGGCAGGGTCCCTACGAGGTTGTGGAAAAAGTGGGCGAGGTGAACTATAAGGTGCACCAACCAGGAAGGAGAAAACTCTACCAGATTAACCACGTAAATCTGATTAAGCCATGGAAAGATCGGGAGTCATTGGTGGCCGCACAGACCATGAATAAGGAGGTGTCACCACCAATTCCTCTGGTAAAAATTAGTGAGGCATTGCCAGTACCCCAGAAACAAGAAGTAAAGGAGTTTCTACAGAAAAATAGAGGAAGGTTTTCTGACCTACCAGGCCGTACACACCTGATAGAACATTCCGTGAGAACTTAACCCCACAGTAAGGTGAATCTAAAGCCCTACAGATTACCAGAAGCACGCAGAAAAGCGGTATCCTCTGAGGTCAGGCGCATGCTTGAGTTAGGGGTCATTGAGGAATCTACCAGTGAGTGGTCAAGCCCTATTGTCTTAATCCCGAAGCCTAATGGGACTTCCGGAAGCTAAATGAGGTATCAAAATTCGATGTGTACCCTATGCCCAGAGTAGACAAACTAATTGAGAGGCTTGGGAAAGCAAGGTACATCACGACCCTTGACCTTACAAAAGGGTATTGGCAGATACCATTATCAGATGATGCAAAAGAAAAGACGGCATTCTCCACTCCAGAGGGGCTGTTCCAGTACACAGTGATGCTGTTCGGGTTACATGGAGCCCCTGCTACATTTCAGAGGTTGATAGACCTGATCTTGAAGCCACATCGTGACTATGCTGCCGCTTACCTTGATGATGTGGTCATTTTTTCATCTGATTGGAGAAGTCACCTCTGGAAGGTACAGGCCGTTATAGACTCCATTAGTGATGCTGGCCTAACCATAAACCCTGAGAAGTGTGCAGTGGGTCTACTCTAGAGGAAGCAAAATATCTGGGCTACATTATTGGTAAAGGGCTGGTTAAACCCCAGATCAATAAAGTAGAGGCGATACAAGACTGTCCTAGGCCCTTAACGAAGAAACAAGTCAGGGCCTTCCTTGGCATCACAGGGTACTACCGCCGGTTCGGACCGAATTTTGCCTCAATGGCAACACCATTGACTGACTTAACGAAAGGCCCTAAGTCAGTAATGGTGAAGTGGACCCCAGAGGCAGAAAAGGTCTTTCAAAGCCTAAAGTCCGGTCTCTGTCAACAGCCGGTGCTCATTTCCCCGGATTTCAGAAAAGAGTTTCTGGTCCAGACTGATGCATCTGAGACAGGCTTGGGAGCGATCCTGTCACAAGTGATAAATGGGGAGGAGCGCCCAGTGATGTACCTAAGTAGGAAATTGTCCCCAGCAGAGAAAAATTATGCCATAGTGGAACGAGAGTGTCTAGCCATTAAATTGGCACTGGAGTCACTTAAATATTACCTGCTGGGTAGGAAATTTCTGTTGGTAACAGATCATGCTCCTTTTAACTTGGATGAAACAAAACAGGGAGAAAAACGCAAGAGTGACCAGGTGGTTTCTCTCCCTGCAAAATTTTAATTTCAAGGTTGAACATAGGCCGGGGAAATTACAGGGGAACGCAGATGCTTTGTCCAGGATACACTGCTTGTTGGCTAAAAATATCCAGGGAGAAGAGGGGGGGGGATATGTGGTAAGGTGAACAGAAAAGTGTATGGTAAAGTCCTGGAAGGGGTGTATATAACACCCAGCTTCCTCAACTGGGTGAGGTAAATAAAATCCTGGACAGGTTTTCCCCTAGCCTGAGGGATTCCAGCTGAAGCCAGCTGGGATCATCAAGGGGAAATAAAGCACAGTCCAGGCTGTCAGTCTGGGGAGAGGAATGTCTGGAGAAAGCCTGGGAAGCTGGCTGCCCTGCTGGCTAGAGAAGCCGAGTTCTCTGTGTGACCTGTGTTCAATAGGTGAGCTAGGATCTTCACTGTATTAGCCAGGGCCCAGACGGGCAGGTGTTTATTTCAGTTTGATTTATGTTTTGTGGTGCTGGAACTTCACCTTACCCAGTGAAGTATAACTGGGGTTGCCTGTCTTGCCGGAGTGTGATAAATAAAGCAGCATTTGGACTTTACCCTGTGGTCTGCCAGAGAATCTGTCATTGCCGCCCAGCCTGAGAGTGTAACCCCTTACACCACTCATGAAGTGTCGATTTCTTTTTTTTCTCTGTGTGTTTGTCTTTATGGGAGTTTGTTATTTTATACGTGTTATACAATAAAGGCTAAGTTTTATGGCAGGTGGTACCCTGTGATTATACAATTTATACATATTATCCGTGTTTATTCTCCCTCTGATGGGATATCGTCTTCGCTGTGACTATACAATTGTTTATGGCAAACTCTGCCAAAGACAAAAATGAGGACCATTGTTTCTGGTTCTCAGAGACAAAACATCTTAAGTAAGTCTCCAGACTCTGATTAGTGCGCTCCGCCTGTCCATTCGTCTCAAGATAAAAAGCAGAAGAAAAAGACAGTTGCACCCCCAGCCAAGGACAGAACGCCTTCCAGAATCTGAGCACAAACTAAGTACCACGATTCGAGACCACGTCAGAGGGAATGCCATGAAGTTTCACAATGTTGTCAATAAACACCTGCGCACGTTTTTTAGCATTAGGTAGGCCAGGCAATGCTATAAAGTGCACCATTTTACTAAAATGATCATCTATGTACCACCAGAATAACTGTCTTTCCAGAAGAATTAGGCAGATCACTAATAAAATCCATAGACAAGTGAGTCCATGTTCTAGACGGTATGCGCAACGGAAGTAGAGATCCAGATACTACAGGCCGACACATAGTCATCAACACACTTACGCAACCCTGGCCACCAGAATCTACGAGAGATGAGGTCGGCAGTGGATCTACTCCCAGGGTGTCCCGTAAGAACTGTACAGTGATGTTCCTCAAACACCTTATGATGCAATTCTGAATGAACAAACAATTTCCCAGAGGGGCAAGACTCCAGTGCATCTCCCTGAGCCTCTAACACCTTTAACTCTTGGTCAGGGTATAGAGTGGATATCACCACACCCTCCGACAGTATCGGACTCTAAGATTTTTAAAATCACCACCTCCAGGAAAACTACGTGACAAGGCATCTGCCTTGATGTTCTTAAGCGCAGGACAATAAGTGATAATGAAATTTAATCTGGTTAAAAACAAAGACCATCTGGCCTGCCTCGGGTTCAGTCATTTAGCCGACTCCATCTAAGCCAGATTTTTGTGATCTGTGAACACCGTGATCGGATGAATCGCCCCTTCCAACCAATGACGCCACTACTCAAAAGCCAACTTAATGGCCGGGAACTCTCTTTTACTTATATCGCAATTTCTCTCTGTAGCAGAAAGTTTTTGGGATAAAAATGCATATGGGCGCTATTTACCAAGTGACGGGCCCTGCGATAAAACTGCTCCTACTTCCACCTCGAACGCGTCAACTTCCACAATGAAAGGGTGTGATATATCCGGCTGCACCAATATCAGGGCAGACGCGAAGCACTCCTTAACCAGAAAAAAGGCTCGCAACGCCAAATCAGACCACACTGAGACATCCGTCCCTTTCTTAGTCATGTCAGTTAAGGGTTTCACCACCGTTGAATAGTTCTGAATAAATTTTCGGTAACAGTTGGTGAACCCCAAAAAACACATAAGAGCCTTCAGATTTTCGGGACGATCCCAGTCCAATACAGCACGGGCTTTCTTTGGATCTATTCAAAAACCTGAAGATGACAGCAGTGAGCCCAAGAATTGCACCTCATGTACAGAAAAAACACACTTCTCTAATTTTGCATAGGCATAGATAAACATGCATTTATATTAGACCACTTGTTGACGCTGAGTTTGATGCACAGAAAGTCTATGTATAAAAGAACAGATTAAGTATGAATAGAGCAGCAGGTGAACTAGATAAACTCACCTATATATTTACATAGAACCAAAAAAGAAGGCCTCACTATAAAGCCATAAAATAGGGCAAACGGAGAACCAATCATATAAACCTAAAAGTGTTGCTAAAAAACAACCATGGAATGCCCGGTATATTTAAAAATATAAATACTTTATTATGTCATAAATTGATCAAAATTCATAAATATAAGACATTATTGCACAGAATTAATTTGGAAAAAAGTCAGCAAACAACCTGGATGCCGTGGTCCCCCCGCCGGTGTCTCAATAGCCCGCCAAACAGATGGAACACATGTAAGGTGTATGTGCAATATGCAGTGGGGTGATTTACAAGTAGATAGTATCTGGTACAAAACAACTACAGGTAACTGTGATCCTCACTCCACTGCATAACCCTGAGGAGAGTCTATACCGCTTGTAGGCCGCTTGTTGACAATAAGTTTGATGCATAGTAAGTCTATGTATAATAGTAAAGATTAACTATAAATGGCACAGTTGGTGAACAACATAAACACGCCTATATAGGAGACCACCTGTTGACAATGAGTCTGATGCACAGTAATGCCTATGTATAAAAGAACAGATTAAGTATGAATGTCATAGCAGGTGAACTAGATAAACACGCTTATATAGTAGACCGGTTGTTGACAATGAGTCTGACGCATAATAAGTGTATGTATAAAAGAACAGATTCAATGCAAATGGGGCAGCAGGTGAACTAGATAAACATGCCTATACATTAGACCGCCTGTTGAGGCAGAGTCTGATGCACAGTAAGTTTATTTATAAAAGAACAGATTAAGTATGAATTGCGCAGTTGGTGAACTACATAAACACACCTATATATTACAGCACCTGTTGACAGTGAGTCTGATGCACAATTAGTTTATGCATAAGAGAACAGATTAAGCATGAATGGCGCAGCAGGTGAATTAGATAAACATGTCTGCATATCACACTGCCTGTTGACGCTGAGTTTGAAGCACAGTAAGTCTATGTATGACAGAACAGATTAAGTATGAATGGACCAGCAGGTGAACTAGATAAACATGCCTATATATTCGACCGCCTGTTGGCGCTGAGTCTGATTTACAGTAAGCCTGTGTATAAAAGAACAGATTAAGTATAATTGGCTCAGCAGGTGAACTAGATAAACACATCTATATATTACAGCACCTGTTGACAGTGAGTCTGATGCACAATTAGTTTATGTATAAAAGAACAGATTTAATATAAATGTGCAGCAGGTGAACTAGATAAACATGCCTATATTTCAGACCACCTGTTGAAGCAGAGTCTGATGCACAGTAAGTTTATGTATAAAAGAAAAGATTAAGTATGAATGGTGCAGCAGGTGAACTAGATAAATGCACCTACATATTAGACCGCTTGTTGAAGCTGAGTCTGATTCACAGTAAGCCTGTGTATAAAAGAACAGATTAAGTATAATTGTCTCAACTACATAATTGAGCCTAAATATTATTATTATTTTCTGCAGTATAACCCCATTTAGAATTTTTTGGGAGTATCCCACTACTTTGTATTAAATTTTAAATGGTGCTAATAGAAAATACAACTTGTCCCGCAAAAAACAAGCCCTCATACAGCAATTCGGATGGAAAAAAAATGATGGCCATAATTTATCATAACTTCTCTCTAGAATTCTGACATCAAAAAGGTGAAAAATATTGTTTTGTGCAAAATGTAAGCAATTGTGCAAATATTTGTGACTTTTTGCACTCACTTGCACCACTCACTCTAGTTTTGTAATATAGGTGTAAAAGTGGTTGTGGTTAGCTATGTTAAAGGGGTTCTAAAGTAATTAAGAAAATGAAAATACATAAATATTACTTTATTATAAATATATTCCCAAATACTTTTCATTACTTATAATGGTTCGTTTTGTCTGGGGGGCAATCCTCATGGGAAATAAATTGGCCGCCATCCTATTAGTACATACAAAACCTGTCCTAATCACACAGAAGGACAAGTTACTTCAATACACTAAGCTAAAGAGCTGCCTCATCCTCCTTTATGATCCTGAATACAGTTGATAAGATATTCAGCCAAATCTCTGTAGGAATAGGCAGTTCACGAGGAGACATGAAGTACAGAGAGGAGGTTGAGAGGGATGTGACTAATGAGCAGCAGCCCTTTTATGCAGTCTCAATTTCCACAGTCTGTCCTTTCCGCCTTCTCTGCACTTATTAAAAAAAATCCCTGACACATTTAATTGTGTGTTATAAACAACAGTACAATAAATCCCCCTCATCACTTCTGTTATAACTGTGTAAATTAGTCATTTGGGCTTCAGTAGTTCATTGTGTTTTTTTTTTTTCCTTTACTAATTGTTTTAACAAGATGATCAATGTCCTTATATTAGGTTTTATAAGCCAGGTTGGAAAGTTTTCTCACAATTCATTATTGTGTAGTGTTTCTGTAGACTCAATATTTACAGTTGCAGGAAAAAGAATGAACTATTTGGATTTTACCATTTTTTTTATTTTTTTTTGCATTGTAACAGTACTCCCTTCCCACCCCTTATGACCTCTCTTCTTTTGGCAAAATTGTAGCAGAAATCTTTTTCACAACTACAGCGGAATTAACATTTTTAGCCGACTCCTAAGATCTTTCTTCTGGACCCTTCTACTTCCATTCCACCACAGATTTTCTTCATGTCCAGAATATCCTTGACTACAAATATATCTTTGATGCTGATAGGAGCAGGAACAGAACCTCTGGAATAACGATTGAACACAACTGGCTTGAGGATGGAGACATGGAAGGAATTTGGAATACCTAAAGAAGCAGGAAGACGCAGACAGGTTTAACCCTGCTTTGACACCTAAGCGTTTCTCAAACGCGCGTTTTACGCACGTTTTTATGCGCGTTTTTTGTAATAGTAAACGCGCGTTTGACGCGCGTTTGTGTGATTGACTGCAGTGTCCTATGGCCAGAAACGTGCGTCAAAACGCCCCAAAGAAGCTCAAGAACTTGATTATGCGTCGGGCGTTTTACAGCGCGATCGTACGCGCTGTAAAACGCCCAGGTGAGAACCATTCCCATAGGGAAGCATTGGTTTTCATGTGTTGAGCGTTTTACAGCGCGTTTGAACGCGCTGTAAAACGCTCAGGTGTGAACTTAGGGTAACTGTTTTAACACCTTAAAAAGACCAAAGATGCATGGTGCCAGTTTGTAAGAAGGTACCTTTTTTCTTTTCTTTTTTTATGTATTTATTCATATTCAACAAAGAGAAAAGAAAATAAGCATACTTTTACACTTAAATGTTTTCTAAATGATCATTTCTATACTCTCTGTACACTCATTCCTTCTTATACTATACAACCCATATATCATGTAGAGTTGATACAGATATCTTTAATCTCTTATTTACACTCTACACAACTCGTTCTCTTGAACCATCCTTACCAGTGTCCCCTACTTCCCTGAGAAAAATGGGGAAAGACCCTATTCTTTGAGTTCCCTCCCCTGTCTTCCTCCTTCATTATCTTCTCCACTAACCTCCCCCACATCACTCTAAAAGCTTTACTTTTGTTTCATTTACTTGTGTCATTTTCTCACAAAGTATTGAGCAGTTTACCATCCTCACCCACATCCCCTTGGCTGGTACTGTTTTTTAACTTTGTGATGTATTTTCTTCCTAGAAACAACAATTAACCCACCACGAATCATTCCCCTGTTCTGTAAACTGAATTGTTCAAATATCCCAGCACACAAATTTTGAATCTCTTCTAGAGCTCAATATATATTAAACCTGTTTGTTGGATATATTTCCAGAACTTCTATATTTCACTACAATTCCATAATATATGTATATTATCAATACCCTCTTTTTCACATTTCCTGGAGTGTGTACTTGAAAATAAATTATGGGTCATAGCAAATGTAGCCATTCGAAGTAGAGGAAATTTATACATTATATGGTTATATGAATGCCAGAAATAACGCAGCACTTTGTAGTTCTGGGATATTTCAATACAGTAGTAAATGAAACCTTAGATAGATGCACTAAGATATGAAATAGTACAAAAGGAAGTAGATTAGGAAGTCTCTTGGAGGGGATGGGATGAAAGGACATTTAGAACACTTTAAAAACCTTCCGGACAGGCCTATTCTTGCTACTCACAAGTCAATCTGTCACATATAGACTTACTAATTAGGAATAATATAGCCCTGTACTCAACAGAGAAGGTAATTTATGAACACAGAGGTGTCTCGCATAACTCATCGGTCTTGATCCTCCTAAGGGCAGCAGACCGAAGTTTAAAATAAATACAAGCTGGTTGGATTTGATTGGGGGGCACTAAAAACATCAAAAAAGAGATTGGAGAATACTTTGATTTACATGATGACACATCACTGGAATTAGTTTGGGAAGCTAAGAAAGCATATATTAGAGGTATTACTGTGTGTTAAAACACATTTCAGTATATAAGAAACAAAAAAGGAAGCAATTAGAAGATTTAGGGGCCCAACTGGAGACTCAGGAGCAACAGTACATCATGGATCCAACATTAAATAAAGAGAGAAGTTGTCAAGAAACACAAGAACAATATCAAAAGGAGATGCAGGAGGCCCCCATAACAGAAAAATAGATTGAAAATGAATTAAAATCCACAGCGATGAATAAATCCCAGGCCTGAATGGCTTACTCTTTAAGGTTTATGCAAGATATGGGGAAGTAGTAATACCTAAGCTGTTGGAGATCGGAATACTGTACCTTAAAGGAATGGGGAAGTCTAACCCCCACCATGAGGGAGGCTCTGATAAAATTAATATTAAAAGCACATAAGAATCCTGGTTGCAGATAAAGGGATTGTGGGATATTGGGAATGTACTTGAGAGTGTGTACATGGAATGATAGCATGTTAAGAGTTTGAAAATATAGATAGTAGTTTGGGGCAGAAATTTGCGGTTCAAACAATAGGTCAGATTTTTACAAACAATAGAGAATTAAGTCTAGAAGAAATAAAAAATAAATATTAAATGTCAGAGAGAGGATTCCCTATTTTTATTTTCAACTCAAAAGTGCAATTGAAAAAAAGGAAGTAATTTTTTCAAGAAGGCCCAGAAAAAAGAAAATAAAGAAATACTCGCTTCCCTACAGAAAAGGTGGTCCAGAGTAACAGTGTTGTTTACAGAAAATGCATGGAAAGAAGTGATCTCTAATATCAGGAGAGTATCTGTGAATCCAGCACATAGATTAATCCAATTTTATATTGTGTACCGCCTCTATTACTCCCTGGCCAAACTTATGAGGTTTTATAGTAAAGGGAATTTCAGATATGAAAAATATAAGAAGGTACCTTGACTTTGATATTTTCATGGAAAACCAGACCATGTCTCTGGGAAAAATTGACATGGAGTCCTAAGCTTGTGATCAGCAGCCTTCTTCATGTGAGCAGAGGTCTGAAGTAAAAAAACCTTTGGTTTCTTGCCAGATCTGGTTGAAGTTATTGATAGTGAACTCAGCTGCTGGGAGGAGAAAGTCACAGGAAGAGGAATATCTAATTAGTGATCATAAACTACAAAAAAGGGGTCTTACTAGAAGACTCTCTAGAAGGGATAGTTTATACAGCGAATGTTTTTAAGAACTATCATCCTCTAAAAGAAGAACAAGAAGTCCTGGATGTGATTATATGGCCCACACAGAGCCTTGATCTCAATATCATTGAGTCTGTCTGAGATTACATAAAGAGACAGAAGGGTTTGAGCAAGCCTTCATCCACGAAGATCTGTGGTTAGTACTCCAAAATGTTGGATACAACCTCCCTGCTACGTTTCTTCACAAACTGTGTGCAAGTGTACCTAGAAGAATTGATGGTGTTTTAGAAGTAGAGGGTGGTCACTCTGAATATTGATTTGATTTAGATTTCTCTTTTGTTCATAAACTTTGCATTTTATTAACCATTAACACTTCTATTTTTGAAAACCTTCTTAATTTGCAATATTTTTCCACACCTGCCTAAAATTTTTGCATGGTATATTCTCCAATAATGCTTGGTAACTGTGATGCAAAAAAATGTTGCCATTACACTAGTGCACTAGTATTTAATCAGCTGAATTTTTTAAAATAAACTTTTCAAGATTTGTTTTTAGTAAATGGTCAATTAAACTGGGTCCAGTAAAAAACATGGTGTGTCTGATACAGAAAAATGTTTCAGGTAGTCTGGTATCAGCACCAGGCTTAATATTGTGCGTTATTTGTGCCTGTGAATTATACAGGTAAAGAAGTGTGGGCAGCACCACTGTCAATGGGGTACAGTCGGAGTGCCAGTGGCTGTGGGGGCGATCCACCTCCAAAATGTAAAAATAAAGAATTCCGCAGCACATCCAAATCGTAAGAAAGTAGAAAAAGGCTTTATTTACCAGACATGCCTGTGAATTATGTGATATACATTAAGTTGATACAAATTAATAAAAAAAATTGTGCTATAGCTCTAAATGTTGCTGCGGCACTCACTGGATATAGCTGGCAGCTTGACTGAGTTAAACAGTAACATATTGCACTAACTCATGTCATGTCCAAATCTAAAACCTATTGTAGAGCTCTATCATTTAATAAAATATAATTAACGCGCTATTGTTTTACTAAACTCTCTTACACTAAGCTAGCCTTATTTTGTATTTATCACAGAAAAAATGCACCAAACGGATATGCCACTGACTATACTAGCTAGTCATAAATGCAGATATTAAAAGCTGAGACTTTTGCCAATATATTCCTGTCAGGAAAAGATCGGAGCCAATCATGCACCACGTCACGGTTCTCAGCATGGCAAGGGGTCCTACCACTAAGCTACCTATGGTGTGAACAAGGTCTGAAGGTGATGTAATCCAGCTCACAGCCAAGCTTCCACACAACCGCATAGCAGGACAACTAATGCAATGTGAACAAAGCAAGACTGTAAGCCACACCCACATCAGACCATGTGATGGAGGTTACCAGGTGCAAAAGAGAGTGTTTGAATGCCAGGTAAAGGCACATACACTACATATAAAACAAGACACAAACACAGAAATATAGTGGCAAATCTGGGGGAGCTGCTCAACCCCTAACACTGTAGCGTGTTTTTCATTGGGGGAGCAACCCCACCGCATGTGGACCGCAGCAAACGACTATCCCCAGCAAAAAAATGCATATGGTGGAGGATGTCGGTGCGGTCCACATGCACCACAAAGGCATCCTACACAAAACGGAGCATTGTGCGGATGAAAATATAATCATATAAACCACAGAAAAAATGCACCAAACGGATATGCCACTGACTATACTGGCTAGTCATAAATGCAGATATTAAAAGCTGAGACTTTTGCCAATATATTCCTGTCAGGAAAATATCGGAGCCCATCATGCACCACGTCACGGTCACTCAGCATGGCAAGGGGTCCTACCACTAAGGTACCTATGGTGTGAACAAGGTCTGAAGGTGATGTAATCCAGCTCACAGCCAAGCTTCCACACAACCGCATAGCAGGACAACTAATGCAATGTGAACAAAGCAAGACTGTAAGCCACACCCACATCAGACCATGTGATGGAGGTTACCAGGTGCAAAAGAGAGTGTTTGAATGCGAGGTAAAGGCACATATACTACATATAAAACAAGACACAAACACAGAAATATAGTGGCAAATCTGGGTATTAGTTGTCCTGCTATGCGGTTGTGTGGAAGCTTGGCTGTGAGCTGGATTACATCACCTTCAGACCTTGTTCACACCATAGGTAGCTTAGTGGTAGGACCCCTTGCCATGCTGAGTGACCGTGACGTGGTGCATGATGGGCTCCGATATTTTCCTGACAGGAATATATTGGCAAAAGTCTCAGCTTTTAATATCTGCATTTATGACTAGCCAGTATAGTCAGTGGCATATCCGTTTGGTGCATTTTTTCTGTGATTTATATGATTATATTTTCATCCGCACAATGCTCCGTTTTGTGTAGGATGCCTTTGTGGTGCATGTGGACCGCACCGACATCCTCCACCATATGCATTTTTTTGCTGGGGATAGTCGTTTGCTTCGGTCCACATGCAGTGGGGTTGCTCCCCCAATGAAAAACACGCTAGTGTTAGGGGTTGAGCAGCTCCCCCAGATTTGCCATTATATTTCTGTGTTTGTGTCTTGTTTTATATGTAGTGTATGTGCCTTTACCTGGCATTCAAACACTCTCTTTTGCACCTGGTAACCTCCATCACATGGTCTGATATGGGTGTGGCTTACAGTCTTGCTTTCTTCACATTGCATTAGTTGTCCTGCTATGCGGTTGTGTGGAAGCTTGGCTGTGAGCTGGATTACATCACCTTCAGACCTTGTTCACACCATAGGTAGCTTAGTGGTAGGACCCCTTGCCATGCTGAGTGACCGTGGCGTGGTGCATGATTGGCTCCAATATTTTCCTGACAGGAATATATTGGCAAAAGTCTCAGCTTATAATATCTGCATTTATGACTAGCCAGTATAGTCAGTGGCATATCCGTTTGGTGCATTTTTTCTGTGATTTATATGATTATATTTTCATCCGCACAATGCTCCGTTTTGTGTAGGATGCCTTTGTGGTGCATGTGAACCGCGCCGACATCCTACACCGTATGCATTTTTTTGCTGGGGATAGTCGTTTGCTGCGGTCCACATGCGGTGGGGTTGCTCCCCCAATGAAAAACACGCTACAGTGTTAGGGGTGAGCAGCTCCCCCAGATTTGCCACTATATTTCTGTGTTTGTGTCTTATTTTGTATTTACAGATAACATTTCCTTACTTCCTTTCTTTGTGAAATGTCATCACAGCAATGTAAAATACCAGTAAATACATTTCTAACTTAGTATCTTAAATAGTGACACATGTATGTATAGTCTCTTCTGACTGGTGAGGCTAACTGCAAGGAATTATGCGCAAGTACATCACCCAGAGTGCCACCTGCGGTCATGTGATCCTGTTTCTTCATCTTGCCTGCCTTACTATACTGTCTTGTGATCTGTAAAATAGAAGACATTTTGATTGATTCATCCAAAACCCTGATGTTGGGGCTCCTGCCTGATGGTAGATGTTAGAAATGATCGAAGTTTTGAAAAATTCTATTTGGCAGCTTTGCCGAAGTTCCCAAAGAAATTAGCTTTGTTACTAATGAATTCATCATGAATCACAATAAATCAGGTATATCCAGGCCACTGTGCCTTAAGTTACGGCCACATGTAGCAGCCATGCTGCGGGACGGGTTGCAACCATGCTGCGGTGAAGAACCGCACGACCGCACGACCAATTAGATCACAGCTGCCTTTCATTTAATAATGAAGACCGCACTATATCATCGGTCTTCATTGTTGAAGACCATGCGGCACCTATAATGCTGTCACGGAAGGTGTACAGAAAACTAGAAGACACAAAATGAAGATCCGACTGACTGGATCCAAAACTAAGGAACCAAAGGGAAAGCCCTGCAACAGACCTGGCTCTCTCCCTAACTGCTCAGCCTATGCAAAAATCTCAATGGTAGATGATCGCATATCCTCGTTCCTCGACTGTATAACACCTGAACACCCTATAATAGTGAGGGGACACAACCACCGGCTCCCTACACTTGATACGGAGAGAGTCAGGGTCACCTGGGATCCGGCAAACAGGAAAACACAAATGAATGAACAAAACTTATCTGTAGAAGACTCAGTAGTAGCATCCAGCATGCACACACTCCAGGAAGTTGTATAAACCGCAAAGTGATGCAGTATGGGAAGGGATTTAAAGGGATGCAATCAGTACAACTACATGACAGCTGAGAGTGGCTAACGAGATGAGAAATTGAAAGCAAAACAAAAGGAACCTCAAGCAGGAGATTCTGAAGAACGTCTGACAGAGCTTCTCAGATGTCTGGTGGTGACAAATCCACCTTTAAACGGGCTGTTGTTGGTATGAGGTTTGGCTCGATAGGTGGGGCACAATATGCTGGCATACCCACTTCTCCAACCCCAGTGCCCTACAGGTGGGAGCCCTTCTGCCGTCTGCTTTTCCTCCTTTTCTTGATCATCTACTATCGATGAGAATATGTCATTAGGAACATCCAGCTCCTCCTCTCTCTGCATCTTGCTGACTTTTCTAGTAAGTAAACCAGCAAAAGATGAGGATGGTTATCAGATTGGATGGTATTGGTTGGTATGCAGGGCACTGGAATAATAAAAGATTCCATCTTATTGGTATTCAATTTTTCTATTAATCATTTTCAGAAACACTGTCCCTAGCGCATGAGTGCTTGCCTTGTCTCTCCCTATACTCAGCTCACAGAACAATAGCGGAGACCGCGTGGGACGAGGCTTTTATAGTCGCTGTGACATCACAGGGGATGGCTATCTGTGAATTGGCTGGCTGCACGGCATTATGGGTGATCTTGCGTTTCCAGGCATGTTGCCTCTACACTGAGTTTCGCTTTGTAACATGTCCAGCTGCCATTTTAGGAAAACTTGATTCTACCACAAAGCGCAAGGAAATTCTGAATAATTGCTGAATCTAAGTTTTCCTATTCCACTTTGAATGGTTTGCTTCGCTCAACACTAATAGGCGGGATGATTATGATATTTAGTGCGTGGGTGCAAGGCAGAGCCTGTAAAGTGCAATGGCTAGCATATGTCAGGAAGTCAGTAATCAGGCCAGATGTAGCAGAATAAATGTCTCTCTTTACTGAAGTGCAAAATGGGAGTTGTAATCCATCCAATGATAGCAAAAACATAATTCAATTCCCCATAATATACAGTGCAAATCTCCTGAGATGTTTTTGTATGTAGCAAGGATCAAAAATATCATACTCTTTTCTCTCTATCTTTCTCAAGTTTCTTCCTGCAGAATTTACGGTTGGCAATCTCACTTTTACAATCGTATCTGTACTTAGCAACTGAGGCGTACAGGTTTAAGAGATACTATACAACTGGCCAAGTTGTGTCCAAATGAGAAGGATGTCTTAACAGTATTACTCTCACTTCAGTGAAGTCTAAATAATTTAGGTTACAGGACACCTTACTGACTCCAATACACAGGCGTGCAGATTTCGGAACCGCCTTGTCTCTTTCTCTCTTTCTGTAGATCATGCAGAGATCAGTGAGTCTCTGTAGCTTTTGTTCAGTCCTGTGAGGAAGGAGCACATGGTGTTCCTTCCTCTTATTTATAACTCCAGGCAAGAACTCTCTGGACTCAGGAAGGGGTGGATCCAGGACAGGCCAGGTCCATCACTTCTATCCATAACCATACTGGATATACAGAGAATACAATTATATTAACTGCAGGATCAATTTTCTCATTTCATTTCAGTTATTCTATTGTTAATACTTTTATTTTACTGTAAACCTAATCATCCCTTACTAGTATTTACGTTCTTTTATTCTATATATTTTTTACTATATTTTTTTTTAAAGCTAGTCATCTAGAGTCACATCTTAGAACATGTTCAGCCATGAGGAGAGGTAATGAAGGACTTGTGTAAAATTTCTTATAATATAATATGTATATTTGTTTAAATGAATGCTAAAAAGAGGAAGACGGGATTTACAAACCACCCAATTAATCAACAACAAACAGTTAAGAACAGATGACATTTAAATAAAATGCTAAAGCAAATCTTTAAGTCTAATGTTCTCTCTACTAGAAACAAATTAGGCTGCCTGGAGAAAACATGGATCAAATGTCACATAGACCTATTAAATACTGTAGACAGATTGCAATGACTATTTTCACAGTTTTAAGATTTATATTTGTACAATGTACACAGTGGTCAATATTTTGCCTTATTGTATGAGTGAATTTTAGTGTTTAAATTAAGTTATGTGATTGCATGGGATAAAATGCAGGACATTATATTTTGTCCAAAGATTCCAAAACTATCATACTACAAATTGATTGGTTGAGTGAATCTGCTTGTTTATCTACAGTTTATGGCATGGTGGTTAGATTACACGCTTCAAATTGTATTCTTGCGCGCCCTGTATTTGAGGGGTGTTGCAAAGTAGATGTGCATGTCACTTGAACAGACTTGACTTGGGGATATTTCTAAGAGCATTATCTAAGTACTTCTCACCCAGTCTTCACAACCTTAACCCATTAACAAGCATCTGGACCCTGCTGCAGGTTAAACACCAGGCAGCTACCTCTTGGAGTAGTCTCTGTTCATGTGCCAAATGACCCACAAGGGTCAAAAAATGCAGATGTGGAGCAGCAAGGGATCAGGCAAAGTCATAGTGACAGGTGAGTTTAGGGCAGACAGAGCTTGTGTGATGCGATAGACATTTCCAAGATCAGGGCAGGCAGCTCAGGGTCAAAATGGAGATCAGGGTCAAATCTGGGAAACAGGCAGAATCTGGTACACGGGCAGACAGAGAAACTGCACACTGTTTTAGGTTAGTAGTGAACTTGAATGTGGGGAAGGTGCTTTAAGTACCCTAAAGTGACCAGCCATTGGCTAGTAAAGATTAGGATGAGCGCATCTGGGCCATTTAAGATGCAGAGGGCAGAGCATGAGAAGGTCTGGCTTGCATGAATGAAAGGAATGCTGGCAACTGGCAGGCCGCAGCCTGCAATGAAGAAGTAGAGCTATTCCGGCAGGTGGGCCTACAGGGTAAGAGGAGAGAGATGCCAGCAGGTCTGAGCCACCGGCCCCTAGGGATGGGGGAGCAGGTAAGCAGAGAGGATCAGAGTGACGGTGGGCACAGGCTGCCACTATAACACAGGCTTTTTGGTTATGGGAACCGTTAGCCTCGCACAGCATAAGAAAGTAATCTTCTTCTGGCATCTTCCATAGCCAGATTCATCCATCAGCCTGACAGTAAAGCGGGATTCATCACAACAGAGAGTATGCTTTCCCTACTCCAGTATACAATGACTTCATGCTTTACACCAATCCAGCCACAGTTAAAAGGGTTTTCCAGGATTTTTTAACTGATGACCTATCCTCTGTGAGCTCGGTTGCCTTCTCGCATCTAACCAAGCACAGCGTCGTACATTGCATAGCGGCTGAACTTAGTATAATGCTCAGCCCCATACACTTTAATGGGGCTGAGCTGCACCAAGGCTACGTGACAGATGAACATGTTTTCACTCGGACTAGGAAAAGCAGATAGAAGGCCGCAGCAGTCACAGGAATGCCGCTGACTTCTCAAACAACTGATCGGCGGGGGGTCCCTGGTGTAAGACCCCCACTGATCAGATACTGATTACCTATCCTGGGGATAGGTCATCAGTATAATGAAGCTTCTGTAGTTTTTGTGCTGGGGCAAAATCAAACTTTGTAGTGAAAGGTGCAACACAGGATAGCCAACCTAACCAATCTGATTTGTTTTTATGTGGAGGTGAGTAGAAGCCTGGAGAGAGGGGCGGCTGTGGATGTAGTGTTCATGGATTTTGCAAAGGCATTTGATACTGTCCCTCATAGATGTTTAATAGGTAAAATAAGATCCATAGGCTTGGAAAGTATAGTCTGTAATTGGATTGAAAACGTGTTGTGGTCAATGATTCCTATTCAGAATGGTCCCGGGTTATGAGTGGTGTACCCCAAGGTTAAGTGCTGGGTCCCCTATTATCTAACATTCATTAATGATATAGGGGATGGAGTTAATAGCACTGTGTCTATTTTTGCAGATGACACCAAGCTATGTAGTACTGTGCAGTCTATGGAATATGTCCAAAAACTACAAACTGATTTGGACGCTCTGAGTTATTGGATATCAATTCACTGCAAAAAATGCACAAAAATGATACGCAACTGACAATACTAGCTAATTCCTCAGGCCGATGTTAAAATCTGAGAACTTTGCCAATGTCTTCCAGTCAGGAACATATCGGAGCCCCTCATACACCAGGTCACGGTGTCTCAGCACGCATGGGGTCCTGCCACTCAACTGCCCGTGGTGTGATTGCCGTTGTCTACGCTACGCCACTGCAAGTCTGTAGTTCTCCAGAAGGCTCTGAATTAGGGATGGGCTGTATGATATTCCACTCTAAGTCTCTCTCTAGGTGTACTATGCAATCTCCCAAAATGACCACATGAATACAAACTCTCAACAAACTTTCTGCAGTTCCCAGCTGCAGGATGCAGTATTTGAATGGGTGGACAATCCACCTCTGACATGCGGAGGGCACCACAAGCAATTAACCCTTAGAAAAGTTGCTTTTCCTGGCAGCTTTCACTCTTTGAGATGCTGTGTTCCCTGAAAAAGAGTTCTTTAAGGGTCTACTTGGCACACACAGGTCTTCACTGTAGCTGTCACTACCAGAGCTTTGAGACGTTCTCACAGCTCTGTGTCTCCACCCCTGTGATGATGTCACTTAGAGTTTGGAGGTGTTCTCACTGTTCTGTTTCTCCGCCCCTGTGATGAGGTCTTTACTCCCAGCTGTCTCTCCTGCGTTTGATTTCCCTGCCTTTAAATCACCCCTCCTCCTATTGCAGGGCGTGGATTATATTTCTCTTTTCAGTTGTAGCTCTGCCTTGAGTATCTTAACTTCTTAAGCTACTAGTTCTCTGGACCTGTGTTCTGCTGCTGCAAGCACTCCGGATATTGCCAGCGGCCCTTGGATCCGTCTTCTCTGCGGCTGCAGCTCCATCAGCTAAGTGTGCAAACTTTGTTGTGTACCTGGTGATTTCCTGACTGGATCTGAGGTGGCCACGGTTCCCTCCATATTCTGAGCAGGGCATCGGTGGCCGTGCCCCTTCCACTATTGTAGGGGTTACAGGGCTCATCAGTCTAAGGTACGCGGGCATGCCTCGTTCCACCATTTGGATCCGGGCATGTGCTTTAGCAGCATAGGGAGAGTGTTGAGGGTCTGACAGGGGTCACCCTTTCTCTTCCCTAGTTTGGGTCCGGTCAGTAGCTCTTCTTACTGTGTATGCTCTGGTTACCCTTAAACAGCCGTGACATTATAATCCACCAAAACCGTCCTTGTTGACATGGATCCGCTTTCTGGCTTGGTTGACCGCATGCAGGGTCTTTCTTTGGAAGTAGCGGATCTCCGTCAATCTGTGACTCAGCTACAAACATTGGGCTCTGCTCCGGCTCATGGAGTCTGTTGCGAGCCAAAGGTCTCACTTCCGGAAACGTTCTCCGGGGGCAGTGAGAATTTTGTTCGCTTCAGAGAGGCATGTAAACTCCATTTTTGTTTGTGTCCCCACTCCTCTGGTAATGAGGAACAGAGGGTGAGGATTGTCATCTCCCTGCTCAGGGGTAATGCTCAGACTTGGGCTTTTTCGCTGTCATCAGGGGATCCCTCTCCTTCGATCCGTGGAAAGATTTTTTGTGGCCCTGGGGCAGATATATGATGACCCGGATCGTGTTGCTCTGGCAGAATCGAACTTACGTGTTTTATGCCAGAACAAACTGTCTGCGGAGCTTTATTGTTCTGAATTTCGGAGATGGGCAGCTGATTCAGGCTGGAATGATGCTGCACTCCGAAGTCAGTTCTGTCATGGTCTCTCAGAGGGTTTGAAAGATGCCTTTGCTTTCCATGAGAGACCAACGTCCTTAGAGTCTGCCATGTCATTGGCGGTACGCCTTGACAGGCGTCTAAGGGAAAGAAACAAGACCTCTCCGTCCAGCCATTGTCAGTCTAGGGGCAATGGTGCGGACTCATTCAGTATGCAGGGGTCTCATCCTGTCTCGCTCCCCTCTGAGGAGGAGCCCATGCAGCTAGGCCGACTTGCCCCTGATAAAAGAGGATTTAGTCCTCAGAATATGGTGTGTTTTTGTTGTGGGGGCATAGGTCATTTGGCAAATGTTTGTCCGTCTAGGAGATTCCTGAACGGTACTAAGAGCGATAATAAGAGAAAAACCTCAAGAGGTAGATCATCAAGTTCTGCTTCATCTGCTACTTTGGGCAAAGTTGATGTGGGAATTGATGCTATTCCTCTGACCTGCAGTTCCCGTTTTCTCCTGTCTGCCAGGGTGGCGCTAGAGAGCAAAGTCATTCCTTGTGAGATTTTTGTCGATAGTGGAGCGGCCGTCAATCTTATTGACACTCAATTTGTAGCCTTGCATGGTTTTCAGGTTTGTACATTAGAAAAGGATATACCTGTTTTTGCTATCGACTCTGCTCCACTCTCGCAGAGATCTCTGAAAGGCATTGTTCACAATATCCGGCTAGCTGTAGGTGACACTCATGTGGAGGAGATATCTTGTTTTGTCCTTAACGGATTGCCTTCTCCTCTAGTTTTGGGGCTACACTGGCTCACTAGACATAACCCCACTATTGATTGGCAAGGAAGGCAAATAAATAAATGGAGTGACTTTTGTAGAGAGAATTGTCTCACAGCGACTTTTGAAGAGGTGTCTACTAAAACTGTGCCATCATTTCTCTCTGATTTCTCGGATGTGTTTTCCGAGAGCGGTGTTCAGGAGCTACCTCCTCACCGGGAGTTTGACTGTCCCATTAACCTCATTCCCGGCGCCAAGCTGCCAAAAGCACGCCTCTACAATCTCTCACAACCGGAAAGACTCGCAATGCGAACCTATATCTCCGAGAGTCTCGAGAAGGGGCATATTCGTCCCTCAAAGTCACCTGTTGCCGCGGGTTTTTTTTTTGTTAAAAAAAAAGATGGCTCTCTGAGACCTTGTTTAGATTTTAGGGAGCTGAACCGTATCACGATTCGCGATCCCTATCCCCTTCCTCTGATCCCGGACCTCTTCAACCAAATTGTTGGGGCCAAGGTGTTTTCCAAATTGGATCTGAGAGGCGCGTACAACCTGGTCAGGGTCAGAGAGGGGGATGAATGGAAAACGGCCTTTAATACCCCTAACGGGCATTTCGAGAATCTAGTTATGCCTTTCGGCCTGATGAATGCTCCGGCCGTCTTTCAGCATTTTGTTAATAGTATTTTCTATCATTTAATGGGGAAATTTGTATTGGTGTATCTTGATGATATTTTGATTTTTTCCCCTGATGTTCAGACCCATCAGGATCATCTTTTTCAGGTCCTGCAGATACTGCGAGAGAATAAACTGTATGCCAAGCTGGAGAAATGTCTTTTTATGGTATCGGAGATTCAATTTCTGGGTTTTCTCCTCTCTGCTTCTGGTTTTCGCATGGATCCGGAGAAGGTCCGTGCTGTGCTGGAGTGGGAGCTTCCTGAAAATCAGAAGGCATTGATGCGCTTTCTGGGTATTGCTAACTACTACAGAAAGTTCATTTTGAATTATTCCCCTATTGTCAAACCCCTTACTGACATGACAAAAAAGGGGACGGATTTTTCCTCTTGGTCGGAGGAGGCGCTTGCAGCCTTTTCTAAGATTAAAGAGAGTTTTGCGTCTGCTCCCATCTTGGTGCATCCCGATGTTTCATTACCTTTTATTGTTGAGGTGGATGCTTCAGAGGTGGGTGTGGGTGCAGTTTTGTCCCAGGGCCCCTCTCCTGCCAAATGGCGACCTTGTGCCTTTTTCTCTAGAAAACTCTCCCCGGCAGAGAGAAACTATGATGTGGGAGATAGGGAGTTGTTGGCCATCAAGTTGGCTTTCGAGGAATGGCGCCATTGGTTGGAGGGGGCCAGGCACCCTATCACCGTTTTTACCGACCATAAGAATCTGGCGTACTTGGAGTCGGCCAGGCGTATGAATCCGAGACAGGCCAGATGGTCTCTGTTCTTCTCCAGATTCAATTTTGTTGTTACTTTCCGCCCTGGGATCAAGAATGTGAAGGCTGATGCTCTCTCTCGCTGTTTTCCGGGAGGAGGAAACTCCGAGGACCCGGGTCCCATTTTGGCGGAGGGGGTAGTTGTTTCTGCTCTATATTCCGATTTGGAGGCCGAGGTCCAGGCTGCCCAGACTGAGGCACCTGCCCGTTATCCCTCCGGGAAGTTGTTCGTGCCTCCTGAGCTACGTCACAAACTCTTTAAGGAACATCATGATACGGTTCTTGCTGGTCACCCCGGGAGTAGAGCCACGGTAGATCTCATTGCCCGGAGATTTTGGTGGCCGGCTCTTCGTAAGTCTGTGGAGGGTTTTGTGGCTGCTTGTGAGACGTGCGCTCGCGCTAAGGTCCCTCGTTCACGACCTTCAGGTTCCCTTCTCCCGTTACCCATACCTTCCCGTCCTTGGACACACCTGTCCATGGACTTTATCACGGATCTTCCTCGTTCCTCGGGGAAGTCGGTGATCCTGGTGGTCGTGGACCGTTTTAGCAAGATGGCTCATTTCGTTCCTTTCCCTGGTTTACCCAATGCTAAAACGTTGGCGCAAGCTTTTGTCGACCATATTGTTAAATTGCACGGCATTCCCTCTGATATTGTTTCCGATAGAGGCACGCAGTTTGTGTCCAGGTTCTGGAAGGCTTTCTGTTCTCGCCTGGGGGTTCGGCTGTCCTTCTCTTCTGCTTTTCACCCGCAGTCGAATGGTCAGACTGAGCGCCTCAATCAGAATCTGGAGACATATTTGCGCTGTTTTGTGGCGGAGAACCAGGAGGATTGGTGTTCATTTCTCCCTCTTGCTGAGTTTGCTTTGAACAACCGTCGTCAGGAATCTTCTGATAAGTCACCATTTTTTGGTGCATATGGGTTCCATCCGCAGTTTGGGACATTCTCGGGAGGGGCTCTTTCTGGTTTACCTGAGGAGGAGAGATTTTCCTCGTCTTTGTCTACCATTTGGCAAAAGATTCAGAGTAATCTCAGAAAGATGAGTGAGAAGTATAAGCGTGTGGCTGATAAGAGACGTGTGCCTGGCCCGGACCTGAATGTGGGTGAGCTGGTGTGGTTGTATACAAGAAATATTAAACTGAAGGTTCCCTCCTGGAAATTGGGTCCCAAATTTATTGGGCCTTATAAAATTTTGTCAGTCATCAATCCTGTTGCCTTCCGTCTTGATCTTCCACTGGTTTGGAAGATACATAATGTATTTCACAGATCTCTCTTAAAACCATATGTCCAGCCCACGGTACCCTCCTCTTTGCCTCCTCCTCCAATTTTGGTTGATGGCAATCTGGAGTTTGAGGTTTCCAGAATTGTGGACTCTCGCATTGTCCGCGGTTCTCTTCAGTACCTCGTTCATTGGAAGGGTTATGGTCCTGAGGAGAGGATGTGGGTTCCGATGTCGGACATTAAAGCCACTCGCCTTATCAGGGCATTTCATAGGGCTCATCCTGGGAAGGTGGGTCCTGGGTGTCCGGAGTCCACCCGTAGAGGGGGGGGTACTGTCACTACCAGAGCTTTGAGACGTTCTCACAGCTCTGTGTCTCCACCCCTGTGATGATGTCACTTAGAGTTTGGAGGTGTTCTCACTGTTCTGTTTCTCCGCCCCTGTGATGAGGTCTTTACTCCCAGCTGTCTCTCCTGCGTTTGATTTCCCTGCCTTTAAATCACCCCTCCTCCTATTGCAGGGCGTGGATTATATTTCTCTTTTCAGTTGTAGCTCTGCCTTGAGTATCTTAACTTCTTAAGCTACTAGTTCTCTGGACCTGTGTTCTGCTGCTGCAAGCACTCCGGATATTGCCAGCGGCCCTTGGATCCGTCTTCTCTGCGGCTGCAGCTCCATCAGCTAAGTGTGCAAACTTTGTTGTGTACCTGGTGATTTCCTGACTGGATCTGAGGTGGCCACGGTTCCCTCCATATTCTGAGCAGGGCATCTGTGGCCGTGCCCCTTCCACTATTGTAGGGGTTACAGGGCTCATCAGTCTAAGGTACGCGGGCATGCCTCGTTCCACCATTTGGATCCGGGCATGTGCTTTAGCAGCATAGGGAGAGTGTTGAGGGTCTGACAGGGGTCACCCTTTCTCTTCCCTAGTTTGGGTCCGGTCAGTAGCTCTTCTTACTGTGTATGCTCTGGTTACCCTTAAACAGCCGTGACAGTAGCTTGACTTGCTAGAAACTCCCTTCACTACCTTAGCCCGGTAAATGGGACCAGCCCACTACCCTGCAACTGGTTGCCAAGGCTGCCAAATTAACTTTTTTCATCCTATATACAGCTTTGCTGTATCACTTAGTGCATAAATCACAGTTAGCATAATAGTAAACCTTTTAAAATGGTGAACCTGAAAATAATAGCTAGTGTTCAGATAATCGAAGCCAAATTGACTTCGATCCGAATTTCAGTAAAAATTCGATTTGCGGCGAAGTCAAATTGCCTCGCGCTTCATGGTAACTAATGTATTTTTCCTGAAATGGCAAAAAAAAAAACATACTCACCTTATACATTTGCTTGCGGAGTGGCCATCGCTGCCATCTCGCATCAAAATATCACGCGGGGTCATTAATGATAACATCACTACACCTGGCCAGCATGATGACGTGATGACATCACGTCACCACGCAAGAATTTGCACGGCATTTTCAATCAAGATGGCTACGATGGCCTCTTCGCGAGCAGATAGATAAGGTGAGTATTTTTTTACCTGATTAACCCCTATAAGACCACAGTTGTAGCATCAGTTCAATGACAGGGGCGGCGTGATCTCCGTTCCCCGTCATTGCGCCCACAACATGCAAAGTAATGCGCTTCGTAACGCAGTAACAAATCGAATTTCTTTGTGAAATTTGACGAAGCAGCCAAATCAAATTTTTCATAACGCCACTCATTCTAATAATAGCATTACCCTTTAGCAGTGATAAAGCACTGCGCTAGGTGCTTAAAAATTTGATCATCTGCAGATCTTAGCGACACCTGCAACTTCCTCAATTTGCATAACCTTACAGCTTGTTCTTCTTGGTGTTGCAGTTTCAATGTTAAGTATTGCTTGGTGCTTGTTAAGTGGCATTCACCTGCGTCAAGTGAAGTATTGAGATAAAAAAAATGGGTCAAAACAAGAGTTCTCTTCCATAGAGAAAAAAACCTTTTGATTATTAAAATGATACAAAAATAAAAAATATATAATTAAAACCTATCAAGTGTGAGGAATTTTGAAAGTGTATGCCCCCCCTTCTTCAGACATATGTGCTCACCTTTCATGCCTTCTGCAGAGTTGCTTGTTGTTGTGCAACTTAATATGGTGAGCATACTTGTATTGGTTCAAATTTTCTTGTTTGCTTGTTTTTAACCATCTACTCTATGGAGTGCCTCTTGGTTTTTCATTCACATTTACCTGTATCAATCATCATAAATGTAGGGACTACCTACCCTGCTTACACATGATAAAAGGAATATATTAAATGCTGCATGAAAATGTTGAAACTAATTTATCTAAGATAATTGTAAAAACGATCAGACTGGCTCACAGTATTTTTGCATTTATTACAATTAGTAAAATTACAATTATTAAAATAACAGTTATACAAATAAATTGCCCACTAGATAATAAACATATCCACTCATTAACATAAATAGACGAATAGGTATTTTTAAATGCGGAGCTCACGCATATACCTAAATGATAGGAGTACTCCAAAATAATAATAATAATAATAGGACCGCTCAATTGTGTTACGTCAAAATATATGAAAACACAATTTTTAGCAAAACAGTACTCTAATGGACTATTGGAGGATGCAATTAAAAGGGTAAGACAATTGGATAGAGCTTATTTTTTTAAGTCTACGGCAATATCTAATACTACTCAAGAGAAAGAGTTATCTGCAAAAATGATTCTCCCATTCAATAAAGATTATTGGATGGTGAACAACATAATACATAAACATTGGCATCTATTAAGAGATGACAAAATTTTGGGCCCTACACTTCCGGCTCTTCCTCCAATTGTCTATACCCGGGCTCCCAATTTAGGACTTCAGGTAGCCCCAACGATAAGAAAAAAGACTATAGAACCAATGATAACCCCATGGTCCAACCTAAAAGGTTTTTTTAGGTGTGGCTGCTGTCACAATTGCAGACAGACACACTTTGATAGAAATCTGAAAACTATAACATCAACATCTAATAATTTCAAGTGGGAGATTAAGGAAATTCTGTCATGCAATAGTAAAGCAGTCATTTATGTCATACAATGCCCATGCCCAAAACAATATATAGGACGTACTAAAAGAGTGTTTAAAACTAGGATCGCAGAACACATCAATAACATCAAAAAACAGTCAGAAACACACCCCCTGTCAAAACATTTTAAATTACATCATGCAGGGGATCCTAGTAAAATGAGATTCTGCGCTATTCAGTCAGTCAAACCAGACTGGAGAGGAGGGGACTTCTTGGCAAAAATGTCCAGACAAGAAACAAAGAAGATCTTCGTGTTTGGATCCCTAATGCCGCAGGGGTTGAATTCGGAGATCGAAATTTTTGGTTTCCTATAGGGGAGGTGGGTAGGAGTACATGGACGGTCAGTGTTGGGCTCTCTAGCAACACGCTGACTCTCCCTGCACTCCTCCCCCCTCTCTATATCACGCAAATCTGTACAAGACCCACAAACCTGAGATCCATCTACAAGATTGACATTATTTCATATCCATGGTTGATTTTATTTTTATTTTTATTTTCTGTACTGATATGTAAAAAGATTTTTAATTTTTTGGTAATTTTATATACAGTATTATATATTATATATATGTTGCCTACTAACTATGATATATGTATGTAAATACCCCCTTTTTGGATTTATGAAAGGATCAGGTTGCAAGTGGTAAACACTATGCAACTGAAAAACCAGGAATCCAGACCAGATATTCTATTAAACCCAACAAGGGGATATAAAGACACGTCCAGCATGTCCACATTTAGCATTTCACATTTGCCTACTGAGGAAGGAACTACGGTTCCGAAACGCGTCTAGTGTGAACTAGTGTGAATTGGACCCAGCTAGTGGTGCGTTATTTCTGTCTTGGCACAAAAAGGACTTTTGCTCTTTTCTATCCAGAACCATTCTAAGGAACGAATGCGGCTCCGGCAGTGGTTTAATTCATCAAAGGGGACTGATTTTATTACCATCTTGCAGTTCCAGTGAAGGGGAATTGAACCCCGTACCGGCGCAGCTCCACTATACAGATCTCCGCTACTCCGACCGGCATAGGTGGATGACATCACCGACCAGGAAACTATCCCCAGGTCAGGTCACGTGAGACGCTGAGAAGGAGAAGCTGTGAGACTACCTCGTGGCAGGAGGTAGGCAGCGAACGCCGATACTGAAGAAAGTACAAAGTATATCTTGGGACGCTTGAACCACATACCGGTAACCGCAGAGTGGATACTTTTTCAACATCTTGTATGCAGATTACTGGCAAGCTATTCTATAAGTATCAGAGCATTAGAAAAGTTTAAACCCAATATGCTATTGACAGACACCACGTAACACAATTGAGCGGTCCTATTATTATTATTATTTTGGAGTACTCCTATCATTTAGGTATATGCGTGAGCTCCGCATTTAAAAATACCTATTCATCTATTTATGTTAATGAGTGGATATGTTTATTATCTAGTGGGCAATTTATTTGTATAACTGTTATTTTAATAATTGTAATTTTACTAATTGTAATAAATGCAAAAATACAGTGAGCCAGTCTGATCGTTTTTACAATTATTTTGGTTTTCAGTTGGTATCTGAAAGACTGGGCTCCAGTAGGTTGCTGGTGAGCTCCTCTGAATTGTCTATTTTTAATTTATCTAAGAGGCTTCTTATAGACAGGACTGATCTCTCAAACCCTAGGCTCTGCAATGAAGCTGGGGTTGTGAAGAATGTGGAAGGCACCCTGAACAAGAACTTTCCTCAGAGGGTGCTCTCAAGGTGGTTCCTCTCAAAGGGTATAGATCCAGGCAGACCTAGTCTTCTTGAGTAGACAAGGAACCATTAGGATGGCTGATATCTTATCGTCTGTTATCCTTTCTAATACCATGGGGTTCAGGCAAAGCAGACAAAAAGGTGAATCTGAGTTCCAAACCCAGTTATGGGCATGTTCATCAACATTTGCAGGATGATCATAGGATTTAGGAAAAAGAACCTCTGCCTACAACGTTTGAAGTACAGTATAACTGGAATACTACCATGCATGCCAGATGTTATTAACCAACAAACTATAATGTGAATACAGTTACTTAGCAGTCATAAGTCTAAAAATACATGTTTAAAGCCTCTCTTTGAATCAAACATACAAAAAAAAATGTATGCTACCTGCATATGTAGGCTTCAAAACATTTCAATTAGACAGCGTTTTCAAGGTTTACTGATAGAAATTGTGGAGAAAAACACAAAGAAGGAGAGCAATGGAGTGAGGTTGCTTGGCAACATATGGCAGCCATATCACAAAAGTCATGAAGGTTTTAGAAGAATGAATGGATGTGGCAGTGATAAGTGAGGACATCTGGTGAGTGAGATGCAGTCCTGTGCAGAGTGATAGGCAAGCCTTCATACAGCAGAATGTAACAGCTAGTAAAAGAAGGTTGTATAGTTAACTATTTCTATGTATAGCTTTATAGTCTTTTTTCCCATTTTATATATGCGTAATTGAGCATTTCTACTTAAAAAGGTCATAATGTTGAACAATAAATTTACATAGAACCAGTAATTACAATTTCTTGTAAAGGACCTTTGCAAGTGCTTGCAAATACTGCCTTACCATCTTCATTCAAAATAATGTACATGTAAGCCATCAGCAGAATGAAGTTCCTGCATGATGATTGTATAGCAAGGTATTTTAGGGGTTCCTTGCTCTTTAATTCTATGTAATGTACAGTAGTTGGTGCCTGATACCTGGCAGCATTCCTGAAGTCTGAAATAACTGTACATGCGTACTGCACACTGAAGTATCCTAGTTGGGGCTATATACTTTTATGCACCCAAGTTGTGTTAAGTCTATTTATTTCAAAATTTTTGAATTCATAATAATACAATGATGTACTGAACATATATTCAATTTTAGATAGAGTGGCCACAACAGTTGTGGACTGTGGTCACTTGCTGACACAATACTTCCACAGAAATTGCTGGGATCACACCAGTGCTTTGTCCAGAGCTGGGATGCTCAACCTGTGGCCCTCCAGCTGTTGTAAAACTACAACTACAACCATGCCCTGCTGTAGGCTGATAGCTGTAGACTATCCGAGCATGCTGGGAGTTCTAGTTTTGCAACAGCTGGAAGGCCGCTGGTTGGGCATCCCTGGTCTAGAGCATGATCAGTAGTAATCACAGGATGAGAGTCTTCTCTGATCTAAGTTAATTAAGCGCTAATGTTTTGTGATCAGTACTGATCACAATATGTGCAAAGGGAGAAGGTTTCCTTTATCCAATCCCTGTCTAGCCCTGATTGGGAAATACTCCTCTTGACCTAATAAAGTATTGTGATTGTTATGGCAAAATTCATGAATATGCTATTTTTGTACATACAGGTAGTAGTGTGCTGTTAGTATACTCTAATAGTACATTATGATTTATAACAAATAAATAGAACAAAAAAATGAAAATAATTTTTTAAGACGAAAAGCTATTTAAAAACTTATGAAGTAAGATAAAAAATAATTTTTTTAAATCAATCAATATAAGATAATCAATAATAAAAATCAGTTAAACATATGCATACTATATATCCCCCACACTCCTAATGAAATGTACAAGTAATGCTATATATTACAGTATATATAAATAAAAGTTGCATTCCATACAGATTCTACCTTTCGAAAAAAAAAACATACAAATAAATTGCTACAATACGTACCTGGAAACAAAAAACAAAGCCTAAATAACGAAATAGTCTTAAAAATAAAATAGGTTTTTCTGATACAACATGTGGAAGCAAATGTTTTAAAATTCTCTTGGTCCTCAAGGCAAAAATTGGCTCTGTCCCTAAAAGAGTTTGCCCACAAAGAGCATTTATCAACTCTCCAGAGGATAAGTGGTAAAAATGTTTGATCACTGGAGGTAGATTTAAACCCACTGGATCCCATGATCATAAGAAAGAGCGAGGAAAAATGTCTCCACATTGAATGGAGCAGTGGTCACACATGCTCACTACCCATCCATTCAATTTATTTGACTTTCTCTGTCAGTCTCATAGTCAGGGACGGCATTAGCACCCAGAAAACCCTGGGGCCCAATCAGGTCTATGCTGAATATTGCTGTACGGGGACTCCCCCAGTGTTACTGAACAGTCAGGACTCTAGTTCCCCACTCTGACTCCATATATGGCTATGTCCATATATGGAGTCAGTGCTATGAACATGAAGGGGGTATCCCTAAGCATTATCAGTATGCTTGGGGACACCCAATGTATTTAAGTCTAATTTAGCCTCTATTTCTGAAATGTTTCTGCCAGGATTTGAACTCACAACCTTCCACATTAGAGGCAAAAACCTTAACTACTGAGCTATGAAGCTCAATGCTAAACTGTGCTAGAAAAACCTCATAGTAGTTTCTAATATATTAGGTATTACTATACAGAAGAAGTATAATTTTATATTTTTTTTTTTGTAATTGTAAAAAAATGCATGGCACAAAATAAATGTGTAATTACAAAATAAAAATACAAATAAAATAAAAAATATATATACTAGACATTAGCCCGTTAAAATAACGGGCGCTAGAACAGTAGTGCATAAACATTAGTAGGAACAGTCTATATTAAATGGCAAGGGAACTGACTGCTGGCTCTGGCTTGTGGCTGCGACTGCTGGCACTGAGTGATGGCTGTGGCTGAGACTGCTGACTGCAGCTGGTGGCTGAGACTGTTGGCACTGACTGGTGGCTGTGGCTGAGACTGTGGCTTGTGGCTGAGACTGCTGGCTGTGGCTGGTGGCCGAGACTGGTGGCTAAGACTGCTGGCACTGACTGCTGGCTGTGGCTAAGACTGCTGACTGTGGCTGAGACTGCTGGCACTGACTGGTGGCTGTGGATGAGACTGCTGGCACTGAGCGTTGACTGGTGGCTTCGACTGGTGGCTGAGACTAGTGGCATTGACTGGTGGCTGAGACTGCTGGCACTGTGGCTGGTGGCACTGATAGATGGTTGGTGCTGGTGTGCACGGCATGGTTGCATGTGGGGCGGCGGTGATTGGGAGGGGTACTGGTGTATAAGAGGTAGCTGCGATCCGCAGCAGTTAGCCCCTCAGGTGCGGGGGTTAGCTGCCGCAGATCACAGCTACCTCTCATAGAGGTCGGGTGCGGCTAAATGATTCTTCAGCCAGAACCCTCTTCCTGTATTTGAACTAATGAGTGAGTTATCTTCATTGGTGGTGCAGTGGCCACAGCTCTTCCCCTCTGCGTTCTCATTGGTGGCAGCAGCGGCAGAGGGGGGAGGCAGAGACTGCTTCCTTCTCCCCTGTGCTGCTGAGCGAACATGGCGCCGGCCGCTCATCTGTGCATTGCTGGTGAGCGGAGAGTGGAGCGGACTGCGGCGGGGAGCTGTGGACATCCTATTCCTAGGCACAGTAATAGTAGATATAAACTAACAGATTAACTGTGAATGTGCCAGCAGTTCAACAAGATGCAGAAGGTGATATATTAGACCGCCCTTTAATACTGAGGCACAAGGATATAAACTAATTGATTGACTATGATCTCTCTATGTTCTCTCTACAATCTCCCTGCACTGTCCCTGCACTCTCCTAATCTAATATTCTACAATTAAAAGCTTTCTGAAACACTGTCCCTAGCGCACAGATGCTTTGATTCGCTCAACACTAGTAACAATGTATGCAGTAAAGTACTGGATAGGGTTTATATCTCACACATAATGCTCACCTGGGTGTAAAATGGAATCCAGAAAGCTGTGTTGTTTCAGCAAAGTATAGTTTGAGGCATGTTGTTTAATATTCCATATATATGCTGGATTTTAATGGACTGGCATGTAGGTTGGTAGTGGGACATGCCACTTCTTCCCCACAATCCAGTACATCACTTTCCCCAGCCTGAGGCAATCCCAGATGTTTCTGATGAGATCATTACTAGGGAATAAATAGAGACCTCAGAGTAGGAAATTAAGTTTGGCTGCTTTGCCGAATGTCACAAAGAAATTTGATTAGTTATGAATTACTTCGTCACAAATCGCATTCCATTGCATCTAGCAGGCCACCGCCCCATCATTGAACCTGTCAGATGCTGCGTTAATTGCTGATCACGGCATCTGACATCAACATTGAGGCTTTAGGGGTTAATCAAGTTAAAAAAAAATTGCGCTGTTTCTTCAAGATGGCCGCGATGGTCTCTCCGCAAGCAAAAGGATGAGGTGGAGGTGACTATATATTTTTTTATCACTATTTCGGGAAAAATAGATTGGTTACCACGAAGCGCAATGAAATTTAGCTTTGTGTCAAATCGAATTTTCAATTTGTTTTACTTATTTGCTCATCATTTAGGATATGGTCTAAATCTACGCCAGCAAGGGACCTGGCGTAGATTTAGAAGCGGCGGTGGATGCGACGAAGTAAATTATAGGCCAGCGCAGGGGCTTATTATTAAATGACCCCCTTGGTGTTGTAGAATGAGTTCACATGTCTAAGCCACATTTTTTGCTGCAATTTGCATCAAATCAATGCAGTCTTGATATTTTCCACCAATCGTTGCAAAAAAAAAATTATTTTGATCATGACGTGCAAACTAAAATCTGGGGATCTCCAGTCTTAATTCTGCTTTTTGTATGGGACTGGTTTGTAAAGAACTGTTTCCAAGTCACAACCTCTTGAAGTCTAGCCAACATATTAGAGTCATACACTCCATACACTGTTTCCGGCACTCAGCTCCCAGTCACTTGAATGGGATCTGAGCTGCAGTACCACAACATGGCCACCACACAGTGGACAGAACCTTGTGCTTCTGCTCCATCCTCTTTATAGTTTTTGGCACCAGAAGATGGCCTAAACAGCTGATAGGTGGAGGTGTTGGATCCCTACCGATCTGATATGGATGACCTATCCTAAGGATAGTTCATCAATATCTTAGTAGTAGAGAACTACTTTAAGTGAAATTGAGTGTTTGCCTGAAATGTGCTAACCACTGACCCTTTAATATATATTTATCCCAACTTCCCAAAATTTGGTAACCCCTCTGTTATGGTCAGCTTTGTTTCTTTCCACAGGTTCAAACCCCTCAAGAAATTGGTTATCTTTAACCTTAAATCTACAAATGATCAATATACAGATGGACAGTTTAAAGGCAGGTGTTATGTAACAAGGCAGGTCTCAATGACAGATGGCGTACTTGCTTTCAGATGGGCATTGCTGGGTGGATAAGCTTTTCATAGTGAGCATGAGAAAAACTGTGCATATTGCTATCGGTGGAGATGCCTGTATTATCCTATCTCCCAGGGTCTCATTTCCTGCACTGATTGCTCTTTACTGCACAGCTCACTGGTTAAGTATCTCATGTTGTTGGCTCAAAAAACACTTATTAAAAGAGATGATTTCTCTGTTTTTAATTGTGTCCAGCGCCGATACAGAGCTGAGACTCCTAGGCACTCTTGTCTTTCCAACCCTTATAATTTACTGCCATCTGTTTGAAGATAAATACTTATATTTTACGTTGTCTCTTTAGTATTGTTTAGTGCGTCTCAAAAGGTTAAGCAGTTCCTGGTTTCGTTTGAGAGGGCCTTGTTTAGTAGACAGTTTTATTGCTAGAAGTCTGGGAATATGCCCAGTGTTTCTGTCTCAAATTAATATTTTTATCAAACACTATATTTAGGTAATAAAAACAACAAATAACAAATACTAACAATAATGAAGTTACGGAAAGAATCATCAAAAATATAGTAATTTACTGAAATTGGGCTACTTTACTTGGGTTGACTTCAAATCACTGAAAAAGAAACTAGGGGCCATTTACAAACAGATATATGTCAATTTTGTGGAGTATATCCGACGCAGATTCTGTCGCACGCCATGTTGCAGCAGAATCTGCGACTTCTTCCCCGCTGACGCTGTCTAAAAAAAGGAGGCAAGGCGTGGGCAGGGAAGGGGTTGGGCTGGAAGGCCCGTCTCATTCATCATTTCCTATGCCTGGTTTAGGCGTAGAAAATTGTCTAAATGTAAGACAGCTAGGAAGCTGTCTTAGATTTCAAATCGGTGGTTGATATACTGAAGCTATGTAGAGGCCTGTGCCTGTAAATAACTACGGTGATCCACCGCCAGCGCAGGAGTTTATTAAGACTGGTGTCTAAACCGCCGATCTTGTCAGGTGTAAATAATGGTAAATGTATTGGGCCAGTTAGGCATCACCCCCTCCCACTCCCACTCATGCCCCGCTTTTAACAAAAGTGGCAAGCGTGACAGAGAAGGAGAAAAAGTCACTTTTTTTTTTACACAAAAAAGGGTTTGTGCAAAAATGTGCAACTTTTTGGCACAACAATTCTGGTGCAGTGGGCATAAAAAAACTCCCCCATGATGTTATATAAGGGAGGTTGCATAGGCGCAAATACAGAACATCCACTCAGACACTTTCATTCTTTGGGGGATAAGGGTGGATGCTTACTATTCTTATAGAAAACAGGCTTCTATAAGGTGCCAGTCATATAGTTACATAAAGTGCACAATGCAGTCTACTAGTATCTTGATCACAACCATACATTTAGAGTTGGTGAGCTGCTCAGCAATGGGAAGCAACCTTAAAACATATTTATGTATGGGCATAAGCCTTAGTTTCTTTGTTCTAAAATGCCATGCAGCAGGGCGCTGTCCCAGAGGTAAAGCAGGATATGGCAGCCATTTTGATTGAATGATACCAATTTTCTATAACAGTCCCCCCTTGGATCTCATTCTATCCCTAGAATCCTAACACATTCACCAGTTTTTATGACAACCTATTCCTAGAGACTAGGCTTCCATGCTGCTGGACTTGAGTATAGGGAAGTCAGATGTATCTTTCCCTTTAGTGCACTCTGGATGGTATTACACATAGGGGGAGGGCTAAGAGGACTCAATGGCGTATAAGGATGCTTTTCCATGATTTCTATATCATCATAAGGAAGGAAACATGACCATTTCTGGGATAGACTCTTCCACGGTTTTCTGCAAGAGTTTCCTAATGCAGGGAATAACACAACAGACAATTAAGGCAAGCACTATCAATACAATTACAATAACAATTCCAACTTCAGCTAGGGATCCGTTCAAGTTTTTGAACCAGTTAAACCAGTAGTCCCAGGGATCTTCTATCCCTGAATTCCATTTTAATTCCTCCAATATAGATGTGAGACCCTTCAGAGCATTCATCACCTGGCCATCAGGTCCCAAGTTATCATGGAAACACACACCGCCTTTCTCAGCCAACAACATGTCTAGGGACATTTTATTTTGGAATGCAGGGAATTTATCATGGAAACACACACCGCCTTTCTCAGCCAACAACATGTCTAGGGACATTTTATTTTGGAATGTTATACTGGTGGGACCTAACTGTTCGACAGTTCCCTGTAGGGCATCTCTCGTATAGTTTACAAATATATGTTAATTATAATAGATGTAATTAATCCAATGCACGTTTTCGTTTATAGGGATAAGGGATTCAAACCCTGCTGCCACTTGGTCTCTAGCTTTGAATTCATTAGGGACCCCCCTTGGTACTCCTATAGTGGGAGTCAAGACTTCCCCCTGGGGCCACTTTACGTTTGGTCCTTCCTTTGGGAGATTCAGATTGGTCTGCAGAGTTATCAGTGGGTGTTCTGAGGTGAATTAGGGTCTTTTCCCAATCCGGAGGGTTGACGATGTGGAGGGGAATCAGTATGAGTGCCAGGGCGCACTAACCTCTATGTTTGCTCTCAACTTCATGTCTGCACACAGCCAAACTACATCTCCTAGTGCTTGGGCCTGGTTCATTAGATATGTAAGATACTCTTGGCTGGTAGTATTTACTGTCTCTTGACAATACCCTTCTGGGAATTTGCCCATATTCTTTCCTTCCTCCCCCTCCACTTCGAAACATGTAATTTCCCTTGTAGATAGTAATTCCTGCTCTAGGGTTTGGGATTTTCCTCATCAGAGAGTGCTGCCTCTTCCATATCTCACAGGCTAATGCATTACTGGTTTTGTTAGCATATATACTTAAGAAACAAGAATAATGATCTGGATCGAGGTGAAGGGGTACAGTGCCAAGATAGGGCCTAACTGAAGCGCAAATAATACACCCAGATCTGTTTACTTGAGAGGCTGTAAACTTAACCCATTCTAACCACAATTCATGGTCTGAGAACCCAGTTTCATCTTATCTTTAAGATCCTTCAATCTGAACTGAATCAATGGTGGATTTGGATGACTAGTCTTTTGATATCTCCCTATGACATACAGTATAGCCTGTAAACCAGATTTTCAATGGTGAGTATAAGGGGGTGGCACCCCCTACACCCTCTCTCTTTATCTCGCATACAACCAGTAGGGCGTGTAGGACCTTTGTCTCTATCTATCAGGTGTATTCGAGCCAATAGAGATCCCCCTTTGGTATCTTTCCGGGATAAGCCTTCTGCTGGTTTATAACCCCAATCATCCCCAGCGTTTATCAACACATCAAGCCAGGATGAACACCACTCATTGTTTGTCCTTGTTACCCAGATGTAATATTGCACCCCTACCCTTATACAGTCAGGTCCATAAATATTGGGACATCAACACAATTCTAACATTTTTGACTATATACACCACCACAATGGATTTGAAATGAAACGAACAAGATGTGCTTTAACTGTAGACTGTCAGCTTTAATTTGAGGGGATTTACATCCAAATCAGGTGAACGGTGTAGGAATTACAACAGTTTGCATATGTGCCTCCCACTTGTTAGGGACCAAAAGTAATGGGACAGAATAATAATCATAAATCAAACTTTCACTTTTTAATACTTGGTTGCAAATCCTTTGCAGTCAATTACAGCCTGAAGTCTGGAATGCATAGACATCACCAGATGCTGGGTTTATCCCTGGTAATGCTCTGAAAGGCCTCTACTGCAACTGTCTTTAGTTCCTGCTTGTACTTGGGGCATTTTCCCTTCAGTTTTGTCTTCAGCAAGTGAAATGCATGCTCAATCGGATTCAGGTCAGGTGATTGACTTGGCCATTGCATAACATTCCACTTCTTTCTCTTAAAAAACTCTTTGGTTGCTTTTGCAGCATGCTTTGGGTTATTGTCCATCTGCACTGTGAAGCTCCGTCCAATGAGTTCTGAAGCATTTGGCTGAATATGAGCAGATAATATTGCCCGAAACACTTCAGAATTCATCCTGCTGCTTTTGTCAGCAGTCACATCATCAATAAATACAAGAGAACCAGTTCCATTGGCAGCCATACATGCCAGCACCATGACACTACCACCACCATGCTTCACTGATGAGGTGGTATGCTTAGGATCATGAGCAGTTCCTTTCCTTCTCCATACTCTTCTCTTCCCATCACTCTGGTACAAGTTGATCTTGGTCTCATCTGTCCATAGGATGTTGTTCCAGAACTGTGAAGGCTTTTTTAGATGTCATTTGGCAAACTGTAATCTGGCCTTCCTGTTTTTGAGTGAAACTCAAATGTTTGTATGGGGGTGCTGGTGTTGACCCAAAAGGTGTAAGGGTCCTTGGGTATGGGGGCAGCATGAGTGAATTCCAGGCTAAATAGGCTCATTAGTACAAAGGATATAATTTCTGTGCAGATCCTTGAGTCGGTTCTTTGGGCGGCAGGATCTTCACTCGCTTGCAGTGTGAAGTGTGGATCCAGGTCCGTTTCCCTTCTAGTTTCACTGAAGTTGGATATGTCAATAGGACTTGGAATGGACCATCAAATCTTAGTTCTAGGGTCTTCCTGATGTGCTTCTTTACCATAAACCAGTCCACTGGCTGTAGGTTGGGGGTTCCAGGGATTTTTTCTGGATCTGGAAGGGAAGAAAACACTTGTTTATGGGTGTGCTTAAGCCTATTTGTGAGTGCCCGCATGTAGCTTGTTAGGCTATCATTGTTCAATTGCAACTGTTGTGGAAAATACAATCCTAATCTGGGGGTGCTTCCAAACAGAATCTCAAATGAGGATAATCCTGTCTGATTCAATAACTTCAGGGACACCATACCTGCACACACGTTCACTGAACCGCTTCTTTGCTGTGTTCTTTGTATTTGCCTTTGCTACTGGGAAGGCATCCGGCTACCCTAAAAAGAGATCAACACACACGAGGACAAATTCATATACTCCTACTCCTACCTTAGGCAGTTGTATATAGTCTATATGCAGTCTCTGGAACAGGTAGGTAAAGTGGCCTGGGGGTGCTTGCTTGGAGTCTTCACCACTTGACCGGGATTGTTCAATGCACAGACCATACATCCTTGTACAAACCGAGCGGCTACTGTAGAAAATACTGGAGAAATCCACCCTGCATTAACCACACTTACCATGGCACCTTTTGATAGGTGAGTAGGCCGGTGGGCCTCCTGAGCCATAGCTGGGTATAGAGGATGCGGTAGACAAATTTTGTCCTTGTTTCTCCAAATTCCACGTTCATCAGGTTTAGCGCCTTGTTTTGCCCAAAGTTCTTTTTCCTCAGGAGGGGCTTGCTCAAGCATTTTTTTAAATGTACTTACTCAGGTCGCAAGGTTCTCACGGGGGTGGCATCAGCATTTAATGGCTGGAGTGCAGCTTGTTTGGCTGCCTTGTCTGCTCGATCATTGCCTTTTGCTTTCACCATGGTACATTCTGTATAAGTCTTAACCTTAATAATAGCAACCTCCTCTGGTAATAACAGAGAGTTCATAAGTAGAGTTGAGCGAACACCTGGATGTTCGGGTTCGAGAAGTTCGGCCGAACATCCCGGAAATGTTCGGGTTCGGGATCCGAACCCGATCCGAACTTCGTCCCGAACCCGAACCCCATTGAAGTCAATGGGGACCCGAACTTTTCGGCACTAAAACGGCTGTAAAACAGCCCAGGAAAGGGCTAGAGGGCTGCAAAAGGCAGCAACATGTAGGTAAATCCCCTGCAAACAAATGTGGATAGGGAAATTAATTAAAATAAAAATTAAATAAATAAAAATTAACCAAAATCAATTGGAGAGAGGTTCCATAGCAGAGAATCTGGCTTCCCGTCACCCACCACTGGAACAGTCCATTCTCAGATATTTAGGCCCCGGCACCCAGGCAGAGGAGAGAGGTCCCGTAACAGACAATCTGGCTTCATGTCAGCAGAGAATCAGTCTTCATGTCATAGCAGAGAATCAGGCTTCACGTCACCCACCACTGTAATAGTCCATTTTCATAAATTTAGGCCCAGCACCCAGGCAGAGGAGAGAGGTCCCGTAACAGACAATCTGGCTTCATGTCAGCAGAGAATCAGTCTTCATATCATAGCAGAGAATCTGGCTTCCCGTTACCCACCACTGGAACAGTCCATTCTCAGATATTTAGGCCCCGGCACCCAGGCAGAGGAGAGAGGTCCCGTAACAGACAATCTGGCTTCATGTCAGCAGAGAATCAGTCTTCATATCATAGCAGAGAATCAGGCTTCACGTCAGCCACCACTGCAACAGTCCATTGTCATAAATTCAGGCCCAGCACCCAGGCAGAGGAGAGAGGTCCCGTAACAGACAATCTGGCTTCATGTCAGCAGAGAATCAGTCTGCATGTCATAGCAGAGAATGAGGCTTCACGTCACCCACCACTGCAACAGTCCATTTTCATAAATTTAGGCCCAGCACCCAGGCAGAGGAGAGAGGTCCCGTAACAGAGGATCTGGCTTCATGTCACCAGAGAATCAGTCTGCATGTCATAGCAGAGAATCAGGCTTCACGTCACCCACCACTGCAACAGTCCATTTTCATAAATTTAGGCCCAGCACCCAGGCAGAGGAGAGAGGTCCCGTAACAGAGGATCTGGCTTCATGTCACCAGAGAATCAGTCTGCATGTCATAGCAGAGAATGAGGCTTCACGTCAGCCACCACTGCAACAATCCATTGGCATATATTTAGGCCTAGCACACAGGCAGAGGAGAGGTTCATTCAACTTTGGGTAGCCTTGCAATATAATGGTAAAATGAAAATAAAAATAGGATTGAATGAGGAAGTGCCCTGGAGTCCAATAATATATGGTTATGGGGAGGTAGTTAATGTCTAATCTGGACAAGGGACGGACAGGTCCTGTGGGATCCATGCCTGGTTCATTTTTATGAACGTCAGCTTGTCCACATTGGCTGTAGACAGGCGGCTGCGTTTGTCTGTAATGACGCCCCCTGCCGTGCTGAATACACGTTCAGACAAAACGCTGGCTGCCGGGCAGGCCAGCACCTCCAAGGCATAAAAGGCTAGCTCTGGCCACGTGGACAATTTAGAGACCCAGAAGTTGAATGGGGCCGAACCATCAGTCAGTACGTGGAGGGGTGTGCACACGTACTGTTCCACCATGTTAGTGAAATGTTGCCTCCTGCTAACACGTTGCGTATCAGGTGGTGGTGCAGTTAGCTGTGGCGTGTTGACAAAAGTTTTCCACATCTCTGCCATGCTAACCCTGCCCTCAGAGGAGCTGGCCGTGACACAGCTGCCTTGGCGACCTCTTGCTCCTCCTCTGCCTTGGCCTTGGGCTTCCACTTGTTCCCCTGTGACATTTGGGAATGCTCTCAGTAGCGCGTCTACCAACGTGCGCTTGTACTCGCGCATCTTCCTATCACGCTCCAGTGCAGGAAGTAAGGTGGGCACATTGTCTTTGTAGCGTGGATCCAGCAGGGTGGCAACCCAGTAGTCCGCACAGGTTAAAATGTGGGCAACTCTGCTGTCGTTGCGCAGGCACTGCAGCATGTAGTCGCTCATGTGTGCCAGGCTGCCCAGGGGTAAGGACAAGCTGTCCTCTGTGGGAGGCGTATCGTCATCGTCCTGCCTTTCCCCCCAGCCACGCACCAGTGATGGACCCGAGCTGCGTTGGGTGCCACCCCGCTGTGACCATGCTTCATCCTCATCCTCCTCCACCTCCTCCTCATCCTCGTCCTCCTCGTCCTCCAGTAGTGGGCCCTGGCTGGCCACATTTGTACCTGGCCTCTGCTGTTGCCAAAAACCTCCCTCTGAGTCACTTCGAAGAGACTGGCCTGAAAGTGCTAAAAATGACCCCTCTTCCTCCTCCTCCTCCTCCTCCTCCTGGGCCACCTCCTCTTCCATCATCGCCCTAAGTGTTTTCTCAAGGAGACATAGAAGTGGTATTGTAACGCTGATAACGGTGTCATCGCCACTGGCCATGTTGGTGGAGTACTCGAAACAGCGCAACAGGGCACACAGGTCTCGCATGGAGGCCCAGTCATTGGTGGTGAAGTGGTGCTGTTCTGTAGTGCGACTGACCCGTGCGTGCTGCAGCTGAAACTCCACTATGGCCTGCTGCTGCTCGCACAGTCTGTCCAGCATGTGCAAGGTGGAGTTCCACCTGGTGGGCACGTCGCATATGAGGCGGTGAGCGGGAAGGCCGAAGTTATGCTGTAGCGCAGACAGGCGAGCAGCGGCAGGATGTGAACGCCGGAAGCGCGAACAGACGGCCCGCACTTTATGCAGCAGCTCTGACATGTCGGGGTAGTTGTGAATGAACTTCTGCACCACCAAATTCAGCACATGCGCCAAGCAAGGGATGTGCGTCAAATTGGCTAGTCCCAGAGCTGCAACGAGATTTCGCCCATTATCACACACCACCAGGCCGGGCTTGAGGCTCACCGGCAGCAACCACTCGTCGGTCTGTTGTTCAATACCCCGCCACAACTCCTGTGCGGTGTGGGGCCTGTCCCCCAAACATATGAGTTTCAGAATGGCCTGCTGACGTTTACCCCGGGCTGTGCTGAAGTTGGTGGTGAAGGTGTGTGGCTGACTGGATGAGCAGGTGGAAGAAGAGGAGGAGGAAGCCGAGAAGGAGGAGGTGGCAACAGGAGGCAAAGAATGTTGCCCTGCGATCCTTGGCGGCGGCAGGACGTGCGCCAAACAGCTCTCCGCCTGGGGCCCAGCTGCCACTACATTTACCCAGTGTGCAGTTAGGGAGATATAGCGTCCCTGGCCGTGCTTACTGGTCCACGTATCTGTGGTTAGGTGGACCTTGCTACAGATGGCGTTGCGCAGTGCACACTTGATTTTATCGGATACTTGGTTGTGCAGGGAAGGCACGGCTCTCTTGGAGAAGTAGTGCCGGCTGGGAACAACATACTGTGGGACAGCAAGCGACATGAGCTGTTTGAAGCTGTCTGTGTCCACCAGCCTAAATGACAGCATTTCATAGGCCAGTAGTTTAGAAATGCTGGCATTCAGGGCCAGGGATCGAGGGTGGCTAGGTGGGAATTTACGCTTTCTATCAAATGTTTGTGAGATGGAGAGCTGAACGCTGGCGTGTGACATGGTTGAGACGCTTGGTGACGGAGGTGGTGGTGGTGGTGTTGGTGGTACATCCCCTGTTTGCTGGGCGGCAGGTGCCAACGTTCCTCCAGAGGCGGAGGAAGAGGCCGAGGCGGCAGCAGCAGAATAGGCCGAGGCGGCAGCAGCAGAAGAGGTAGCAGGGGGAGCCTGAGTGACTTCCTTGGTTTTAAGGTGTTTACTCCACTGCAGTTCATGCTTTGCATGCAGGTGCCTGGTCATGCAGGTTGTGCTCAGGTTCAGAACGTTAATGCCTCGCTTCAGGCTCTGATGGCACAGCGTGCAAACCACTCGGGTCTTGTCGTCAGCACATTGTTTGAAGAAGTGCCATGCCAGGGAACTCCTTGAAGCTGCCTTTGGGGTGCTCGGTCCCAGATGGCGGCGGTCAGTAGCAGGCGGAGTCTCTTGGCGGCGGGTGTTCTGCTTTTGCCCACTGCTCCCTCTTTTGCTACGCTGTTGGCTCGGTCTCACCACTGCCTCTTCCTCCGAACTGTGAAAGTCAGTGGCACGACCTTCATTCCATGTGGGGTCTAGGACCTCATCGTCCCCTGCATCGTCTTCCACCCAGTCTTGATCCCTGACCTCCTGTTCAGTCTGCACACTGCAGAAAGACGCAGCAGTTGGCACCTGTGTTTCGTCATCATCAGAGACATGCTGAGGTGGTATTCCCATGTCCTCATCATCAGGAAACATAAGTGGTTGTGCGTCAGTGCATTCTATGTCTTTCACCGCTGGGGAAGGGCTAGGTGGATGCCCTTGGGAAACCCTGCCAGCGGAGTCTTCAAACAGCATAAGAGACTGCTGCATAACTTGAGGCTGAGACAGTTTCCCTGGTATGCATGGGGGTGATGTGACAGACTGATGGGGTTGGTTTTCAGGCGCCATCTGTGCGCTTTCTGCAGAAGACTGGGTGGGAGATAATGTGAACGTGCTGGATCCACTGTCGGCCACCCAATTGACTAATGCCTGTACCTGCTCAGGCCTTACCATCCTTAGAACGGCATTGGGCCCCACCATATATCGCTGTAAATTCTGGCGGCTACTGGGACCTGAGGTAGTTGGTACACTAGGACGTGTGGATGTGGCAGAACGGCCACGTCCTCTCCCAGCACCAGAGGGTCCACTAACACCACCACGACCATGTCCACGTCCGCGTCCCTTACTAGATGTTTTTCTCATTGTTATGGTTCACCACAACAACAAATATATTATTTGGCCCAATGTATTGTATTCAAATTCAGCGGGATATAAATTTGAGGCCTAGTATTTAGGCGCTGGGTGACCGGTATGGATTTAGTGACAGAATTAGACTTGGAAATGCACAGAAGCGTGTGTGTGAAGTTATTCTGAATGACCCAATGTGCACCTTGAATATTATATACCCTTTTTGGGATAGATTTCAAATAGCTCTGATATAGCAGGAACCACTAAATTATGAAATTGCTAAATTGGGAATTGTACTTCAACCCAGAACAAAAATGTGCTTTGACGGGCACTAAATAACTTTCCCAGCTACAACAGGACAGCGGTAACGAGAGATTTAGAGGGATTTAAATTTGAGGCCTAGTATTTAGGCGCTGGGTCACCGGTATGGATTTAGTGACAGAATTAGACTTGGAAATGCACAGAAGCGTGTGTGTGAAGTTATTCTGAATGACCCAATGTGCACCTTCAATATTATATACCCTTTTAGGGATAGATTTCAAATAGCTCTGATATAGCAGAAACCACTAAATTATGAAATTGCTAAATTGGGAATTGTACTTCAACCCAGAACAAAAAATGTGCTTTGACGGACACTAAATATCTTGCCCAGCAACAACAGTACAGCGGTGGGTAACGAGAGATTTAGAGGGATTTAAATTTGAGGCCTAGTATTTAGGCGCTGGGTGACCGGTATGGATTTAGTGACAGAATTAGACTTGGAAATGCACAGAAGCGTGTGTGTGAAGTTATTCTGAATGACCCAATGTGCACCTTGAATATTATATACCCTTTTTGGGATAGATTTCAAATAGCTCTGATATAGCAGGAACCACTAAATTATGAAATTGCTAAATTGGGAATTGTACTTCAACCCAGAACAAAAAATGTGCTTTGACGGGCACTAAATAACTTTCCCAGCTACAACAGGACAGCGGTAACGAGAGATTTAGAGGGATTTAAATTTGAGGCCTAGTATTTAGGCGCTGGGTCACCGGTATGGATTTAGTGACAGAATTAGACTTGGAAATGCACAGAAGCGTGTGTGTGAAGTTATTCTGAATGACCCTATGTGCACCTTCAATATTATATACCCTTTTAGGGATAGATTTCAAATAGCTCTGATATAGCAGAAACCACTAAATTATGAAATTGCTAAATTGGGAATTGTACTTCAACCCAGAACAAAAAATGTGCTTTGACGGACACTAAATATCTTGCCCAGCAACAACAGTACAGCGGTGGGTAACGAGAGATTTAGAGGGATTTAAATTTGAGGCCTAGTATTTAGGCGCTGGGTGACCGGTATGGATTTAGTGACAGAATTAGACTTGGAAATGCACAGAAGCGTGTGTGTGAAGTTATTCTGAATGACCCAATGTGCACCTTGAATATTATATACCCTTTTTGGGATAGATTTCAAATAGCTCTGATATAGCAGGAACCACTAAATTATGAAATTGCTAAATTGGGAATTGTACTTCAACCCAGAACAAAAAATGTGCTTTGACGGGCACTAAATAACTTTCCCAGCTACAACAGGACAGCGGTAACGAGAGATTTAGAGGGATTTAAATTTGAGGCCTAGTATTTAGGCGCTGGGTCACCGGTATGGATTTAGTGACAGAATTAGACTTGGAAATGCACAGAAGCGTGTGTGTGAAGTTATTCTGAATGACCCTATGTGCACCTTCAATATTATATACCCTTTTAGGGATAGATTTCAAATAGCTCTGATATAGCAGAAACCACTAAATTATGAAATTGCTAAATTGGGAATTGTACTTCAACCCAGAACAAAAAATGTGCTTTGACGGACACTAAATATCTTGCCCAGCAACAACAGTACAGCGGTGGGTAACGAGAGATTTAGAGGGATTTAAATTTGAGGCCTAGTATTTAGGCGCTGGGTGACCGGTATGGATTTAGTGACAGAATTAGACTTGGAAATGCACAGAAGCGTGTGTGTGAAGTTATTCTGAATGACCCAATGTGCACCTTGAATATTATATACCCTTTTTGGGATAGATTTCAAATAGCTCTGATATAGCAGGAACCACTAAATTATGAAATTGCTAAATTGGGAATTGTACTTCAACCCAGAACAAAAAATGTGCTTTGACGGGCACTAAATAACTTTCCCAGCTACAACAGGACAGCGGTAACGAGAGATTTAGAGGGATTTAAATTTGAGGCCTAGTATTTAGGCGCTGGGTCACCGGTATGGATTTAGTGACAGAATTAGACTTGGAAATGCACAGAAGCGTGTGTGTGAAGTTATTCTGAATGACCCTATGTGCACCTTCAATATTATATACCCTTTTAGGGATAGATTTCAAATAGCTCTGATATAGCAGAAACCACTAAATTATGAAATTGCTAAATTGGGAATTGTACTTCAACCCAGAACAAAAAATGTGCTTTGACGGACACTAAATATCTTGCCCAGCAACAACAGTACAGCGGTGGGTAACGAGAGATTTAGAGGGATTTAAATTTGAGGCCTAGTATTTAGGCGCTGGGTCACCGGTATGGATTTAGTGACAGAATTAGACTTGGAAATGCACAGAAGCGTGTGTGTGAAGTTATTCTGAATGACCCAATGTGCACCTTCAATATTATATACCCTTTTAGGGATAGATTTCAAATAGCTCTGATATAGCAGAAACCACTAAATTATGAAATTGCTAAATTGGGAATTGTACTTCAACCCAGAACAAAAATGTGCTTTGACGGACACTAAATATCTTGCCCAGCAACAACAGTACAGCGGTAACGAGAGATTTAGAGGGATTTAAATTTGAGGCCTAGTATTTAGGCGCTGGGTGACAGGTATGGGTTTAGTGACAGAATTAGACTTGGAAATGCACAGAAGCGTGTGTGTGAAGTTATTCTGAATGACCCAATGTGCACCTTCAATATTATATACCCTTTTAGGGATAGATTTCAAATAGCTCTGATATAGCAGAAACCACTAAATTATGAAATTGCTAAATTGGGAATTGTACTTCAACCCAGAACAAAAAATGTGCTTTGACGGACACTAAATATCTTGCCCAGCAACAACAGTACAGCGGTAACGAGAGATTTAGAGGGATTTAAATTTGAGGCCTAGTATTTAGGCGCTGGGTGACAGGTATGGGTTTAGTGACAGAATTAGACTTGGAAATACACAGTAGCGGGTGTGTGTGAAGTTATTCTGAATGACCCAATGTGCACCTTCAATATTATATACCCTTTTTGGGATAGATTTCAAATAGCTCTGATATAGCAGGAACCACTAAATTATGAAATTGCTAAATTGGGAATTGTACTTCAACCCAGAACAAAAAATGTGCTTTGACGGACACTAAATATCTTGCCCAGCAACAACAGTACAGCGGTAACGAGAGATTTAGCGGGATATAAATTTGAGGCCTAGTATTTAGGCGCTGGGTCACCGGTATGGATTTAGTGACAGAATTAGACTTGGAAATGCACAGAAGCGTGTGTGTGAAGTTATTCTGAATGACCCTATGTGCACCTTCAATATTATATACCCTTTTAGGGATAGATTTCAAATAGCTCTGATATAGCAGAAACCACTAAATTATGAAATTGCTAAATTGGGAATTGTACTTCAACCCAGAACAAAAAATGTGCTTTGACGGACACTAAATATCTTGCCCAGCAACAACAGTACAGCGGTGGGTAACGAGAGATTTAGAGGGATTTAAATTTGAGGCCTAGTATTTAGGCGCTGGGTCACCGGTATGGATTTAGTGACAGAATTAGACTTGGAAATGCACAGAAGCGTGTGTGTGAAGTTATTCTGAATGACCCTATGTGCACCTTCAATATTATATACCCTTTTAGGGATAGATTTCAAATAGCTCTGATATAGCAGAAACCACTAAATTATGAAATTGCTAAATTGGGAATTGTACTTCAACCCAGAACAAAAAATGTGCTTTGACGGACACTAAATATCTTGCCCAGCAACAACAGTACAGCGGTGGGTAACGAGAGATTTAGAGGGATTTAAATTTGAGGCCTAGTATTTAGGCGCTGGGTCACCGGTATGGATTTAGTGACAGAATTAGACTTGGAAATGCACAGAAGCGTGTGTGTGAAGTTATTCTGAATGACCCAATGTGCACCTTCAATATTATATACCCTTTTAGGGATAGATTTCAAATAGCTCTGATATAGCAGAAACCACTAAATTATGAAATTGCTAAATTGGGAATTGTACTTCAACCCAGAACAAAAAATGTGCTTTGACGGACACTAAATATCTTGCCCAGCAACAACAGTACAGCGGTAACGAGAGATTTAGAGGGATTTAAATTTGAGGCCTAGTATTTAGGCGCTGGGTGACAGGTATGGGTTTAGTGACAGAATTAGACTTGGAAATACACAGTAGCGGGTGTGTGTGAAGTTATTCTGAATGACCCAATGTGCACCTTCAATATTATATACCCTTTTAGGGATAGATTCCAAATAGCTCTGATATAGCAGGAACCACTAAATTATGAAATTGCTAAATTGGGAATTGTACTTCAACCCAGAACAAAAAATGTGCTTTGACGGACACTAAATATCTTGCCCAGCAACAACAGTACAGCGGTAACGAGAGATTTAGAGGGATTTAAATTTGAGGCCTAGTATTTAGGCGCTGGGTGACAGGTATGGGTTTAGTGACAGAATTAGACTTGGAAATACACAGTAGCGGGTGTGTGTGAAGTTATTCTGAATGACCCAATGTGCACCTTCAATATTATATACCCTTTTTGGGATAGATTTCAAATAGCTCTGATATAGCAGGAACCACTAAATTATGAAATTGCTAAATTGGGAATTGTATTTCAACCCAGAACAAGAAATGTGCTTGAACGGACACTAAATAACTCGCCCAGCTACAGCACTAGGGACAGATTTAGCTGGATATAAATTTGAGGCCTAGTATTTAGGCGCTGGGTGACCGGTATGGATTTAGTGACAGAATTAGACTGGGATATGGCCAAAAAATAAACAGACTATTGCTGGTTAAATGCACTTGGTGTGACAGCTTCACCCTGATGTAGGCTTTAGCCAAAAAACAACCACACCATTGAGGGTTAAATGCACTTGGTGACAGGCGCAGCTTGCCCCTGATTTTGTATATGGCCAAAAAATGAACAGACTATTGCTGGTTAAATGCACTTGGTGTGACAGCTTCACCCTGATGTAGGCTTTAGCCAAAAAACAACCACACCATTGAGGGTTAAATGCACTTGGTGACAGGCGCAGCTTGCCCCTGATTTTGTATATGGCCAAAAAATGAACAGACTATTGCTGGTTAAATGCACTTGGTGTCACAGCTTCACCCTGATGTAGGCTTTAGCCAAAAAACAACCACACCATTGAGGGTTAAATGCACTTGGTGACAGGCGCAGCTTGCCCCTGATTTTGTATATGGCCAAAAAATGAACAGACTATTGCTGGTTAAATGCACTTGGTGTGACAGCTTCACCCTGATGTAGGCTTTAGCCAAAAAACAACCACACCATTGAGGGTTAAATGCACTTGGTCGCAGCTTGTGCTGGCGCACCACAAGACACAAAATGGCCGCCGATCACCCCAGAAAAATGAGACTGACAAACGGTCTGTGCAGCCTAAAAACAGTGAGCAATTGAGGATCAGCAGCTCAATGATCCACAGCTGCAGATCGATCAGTTAATCAAGTCCTTTGGAGGAGTTAATCTGCCTAATCTCGCCCTACTGTCGCAGCCGCAACCTCTCCCTACGCTAATCAGAGCAGAGTGACGGGCGGCGCTATGTGACTCCAGCTTAAATAGAGGCTGGGTCACATGGTGCTCTGGCCAATCACAGCCATGCCAATAGTAGGCATGGCTGTGATGGCCTCTTGGGGCAAGTAGTATGACGCTTGTTGATTGGCTGCTTTGCAGCCTTTCAAAAAGCGCCAAGAAAGCGTCACAAAAGCGCCAAGAAAGCGACGAACACCGAACCCGAACCCGGACTTTTACGAAAATGTCCGGGTTCGGGTCCGTGTCACGGACACCCCAAAATTCGGTACGAACCCGAACTATACAGTTCGAGTTCGCTCATCCCTATTCATAAGTACAGAGTCTTTATTTTTAATTGGCTGGCCTGCTGATGTTAGAAAGTCTCTAGCCTGCCATATGCGTCCATAGTCATGTGCAATACCAAAAGCATACCTTGAGTCCGTGTAGATGTTCACCTTCTTCCTCTTGGCCAATTTACACACCTCAGTGAGTGCCTTCAGCTCCGCTTCTTGTGCTGACATGTGAGGTGGGAGTGGTTCAGCTATTCCTACCTCATGCTGTGTGACCACTGCATATCCATAGTGGAAGTACGCCACTGGCAGCTGGCAGTCACCATGTTTCTGAGTCAGTACAGCCATGCTGTGACCCTGAATTTCTGAACAGAACAACTGGAATTCGTTGTCATATTTTGGAATACTCATGGCTGGGGATGAGGTTATGCACAGCTTCAATGTATGAAAATTATTTACTGCCTCTTCTGTCAGGTGAAATGGGTCAGATGACAGACAATCATAAAGAGGCTGCATTAACATGGAGGCATGTCTAATCCAGGGGCGACAGTATGACACCAGCCCCAAAAACACCCTTAGGCTTTGTGCTCCTTTGAGCACTTGTATCTTTTCAACAGCCTCCTTTCTTTCTGGGGTTATGCGGTGAGTTCCATGGGAGAGACAGTGTCCTAGAAACACAAAACTGCAGCTTCTGTTTTGAGGCTTTACACCCGTTCTGATGTAGGAAAATTAAAAGAGATATAGTTGCTTAACAGCAAATATCATTGGTTTCAGCACACAGGAGCAAATCATCCACGTATTGTAACAGGACTACTGAGACGGGCGGTGCCCAGTTTGTAAGGACAGATTGCAGAGCCTGTGTATACATGGTCGGGGAGTTCTGAGCTCCCTGAGGCAGGACAGTCCAAGTATACTGGTTACCCTTAAATGTAAAGGCAAACAAATACTAACAGTCTTGGTGCAGGGGACACTAAAGAAAGCATTTGCCAGGCTATCACTATGAAACATGCAGCAGTGGATGGAACTTGTGACAGTGAGGTATGTGGTTTGACACTATTGGAGTTTGTAAAACTGTCACTTTGTTAACTTCTCTAACTGACAAGCTGACCCTTAACTGGTTTCTTCTTTATTGGGAACAGCAGGGTATTAGCGGGACCCAAAATCCACACGGGCAGTGCCATCGGGGTCAAAGTGCTTGCAAAACATCAGCCCCTAAAAGAGGTTCTGGCAGGTTTTCTTTAACCAACGCTCGGGTAACAACCGTACTGTCTTTTATCTTTAGTTTAACTGGCTCAGATTCACGGACAAAAAAATGTTTCTCCTGTAAATCCCACAGCCGGTACATAACAAGGGGTTAACTGATGTGGCAGCAAGAAACTCTGCTCTACTACTGTTTTGGCTGCCCCCGTGTCAACCAGGCCTTTCTATTTCTGAGTATACAACAATCTACCTTGCACAACTTCTCCTCTCCATCCCTCAGTTTCAACCTCACAAGCTACTTTTATCCATATACAACCACTTCTTCACATCCATGATCCTTTATCCAACCACAATGTGTTCTTCTGAATCTTTTCCAGACTAGCTTCCTCGGAGCTTCCTCCTTGAGCCAGGATGCCACTGTACTAGTAGTCTTAGGGTTAAGATTCCCATACTCCATCCCTGCCTTCTCTAATCCATGCAGCTTCTCCCTCCGCTCCTCCGTCTACCCCCTGATCTGGCTCCTGGTCTGCCTCATCTTTGTGTTGTTTCCCTCCCTGAATCCTTAGTTCTCCTCCCTGTCTTTTCCCAGCCATGAAAAAGGGAACCAGGTCCAGGTTTGCTGATTTAGGTTCCGCAGCCACAGGTTCCGGGGGGGGGGGGGTGATACCATGGATGGGACATAATAGGAGCCATCCGGATTCAGAACCAGGTATAACGGGGTGGGTGGAATCACCAAGGGCGTAGGAGGGTCTCTTTGTACGAGTTCCTCCGCAAAGAAGATCAGGGGCCCAGCCTCCTGAGGTGCGGTACAGGACTGAACCGGACATACCGTAAGTGTCAGGAGGTGGCAACCGGGGTGGGACAGGGACAGCATACTCAGGGGCAGGAGGAGGGTTTTTTGTCTCTTCAGCGGGCGGTGTCGGCGTTAATGTTGCTACCCCCACTGATGGGCGGGGAGCCCCACACGCAAATCTCTCTTACCTCAAGGTTTTGTTGCCCGCATTGTCTAAAAATCCATCCGGCTGGGCCAGCACCATTGTAGGGCAGTGGCCGCCCTTCTCTTTTCTTATACACATATATTTTCAACTTCTCATCATCTCTTTCAGATCCACCATTTGACGACCATTGGCATGCCATACGATACCAAGCTTGTGCAGCTCCTAACAGTCCTTCATCACTCAAAATCCGTAGTTTATAACTTTCTTCCATAATTCTGGTTCTAAATTGCCGCCTTTATTACAACTTGCTATCGCCATCAGTCTCTTACAATTTTTCACATGCTTTTTCCCTTCCTCTTCGGCCACTAACTGCGGAGCAGTATATTCACCAGGCAACAAAGACACTGTACTTCCCATAATGTGGAAGCACTAGACACACACACAACGTTCTCTGATGAAAAGGGTCAGTCACAACCGGACTCAACCTTTGACAGTGCAGGTTTGACCACTAGCTCCCATGTCTGGCCTGCTACCACAGAATTATCCCATCTGTCCCTGACCTTCACACCTTGGGAAAGCCAGTACAGGAACTTATAATCCTTTCATTCATCCCACTGTCAGATCACTCCTTCTCTCCCTCCCGCCCTTTCTCAGAGAGGACAAACACTTATCTCACAGAGTGAACAAAACTTCCTTCGTGACTAGGGTTCTAAGGACTCGATATTTCAATATTAGCCGAGGGCTGCTTCTTACAATGTAACAATCAACAAGCAGAAAAGACTGTCATAGCACGGTGGAGTACAACAAAAGGTATATAAGACAACCAATTTTCTTACCTTCTCCTTGGGGCTGTAGTCCCCGTCCTCAAGTGTCATCCTCTGTCCAAACCTTCGGCTACCGACTTTCTCTCGAGCCCCACGTTGGGTGCCATCTGATATTGATGCTCACAAGCAGAACTTAGTTTTGGTAACCTGCTCCAAATTAGGTAATATGTAATATGTGCACAAAAGTACTACTCTGATGAAGTTACAAGCATTCTATACCCTTAATTGAGGGGAGGGTCATACATGGACTCCTCCAATTGGACAATAATACAAGGGCGTATATCTCCATGGCAGCACCCGATCTCTTACAGGGGGCTGAGATCCGCACAATTAACCCCTCACGTGTGGCACCTGAGGGATTAATTGTGCGGATCACAGCCCCCTGTAAGAGATCGGGTGCTGCCAGGCAGCAGGGGGCAGTTATGTACACAGTTCTTAGAATATTCTAACTTGAAGTGTCCCCATCACCATGGGAGCGCCTCTGTGTTAGAATATACTGTCGGATCTGAGTTTTCACGATCGTGAAAACTCAGATCTGAAAAAGCTAATACTATTATTTTCCGTTATAACCATGTTACAACGGAAAATAATAAAGTGAAGTTCGGGTCCCCCTTTGACTTCAATGTAGTTGGGGTTCGGATTCAAGTTCGGATCAAGTTTAGGTCCCGAACCCGAACTTTTTTTTAAAGTTCGGCCGAACTCCTCAAACCCGAACATCTAGGTGTTTGCTCAACGCTAGTAGAAACCTCTGAAAGAGACGCCGTGAGGCAATTCTCTCTGCAGAACTCACTCCAACCATTTATTTGCCTTGCTTGCCAATCAATGGTGGGGTTATGTTTAATGAGCCAGGGTAGCCCCAACACTAGAGGAGTAGGTAATCCGCTTAAGACGAAACATGACATATCCTCAACATGAGCGTCACCCACAGTCAAACGGATATTGTGAACTATGCCCTTTAACGATCTTTGAGAAAGCGGACCGGAATCGATAGCAAAGACAGGAATATCCTTTTCCAAAGTGCACACATGGAAACCATGCGTTGTTGCAAATTGATTATCAATGAGATTGACAGCTGCTTCACTATCTACAAAAATCTCACAAACAATGTTCTTGCTGTCTAGCGCCACCCTGGCTGGTAGGAGAAAACGGGAACTACAAGCAAATGGCAAACCTTCAATTTCCGCATCAACCTAGCCAATAGTAGCAAATGGAAAGTTTTTAGAGGGTTTTCTTTTTTTTTTTTTATTACCCTCAGAAAACTCCATGAATCTCCTAGAGGGGCAAACATTAGCCAAAATGATTTATACCCCCACAACAGAAACAAACCCTCTTCTGAGAGCTGAATTCTCTACAATCATAGGCAAGCAAACCCAGATGCATGGCCTCCTCCTCAGAGGGGATTGAGACAACCTGAGACCCCTGTGTACTGAATGAGACAGCCCCACTGTCCTTGGGCTGAATATGACAGCAAAGAGTAGTCTCCTCTCTCTCTCTCTAAGACGCCTGACAATACGAACAGCTAGAGACATGGCAGACTCTAACGATGCTGGTCTCTCATGAAAAGCAAATGCATCTTTCAATTTTTCCGAAAGACCATGGCAAAATTGACTTTGGAGTGCAGCATCATTCCAACCAATATCAGCTGCCCATCTCCGAAATTCAGAACAATATATCTCTGCGGACTGTTTACCCTGGCATAAAACAGTAAAAGGCCCAAGACTGAGCGTTATCCCTGAGCAGCGAGATGATGATCCCCACCCTCTGCTCCTCATCACCAGAGGAATGGGGAAGTAGGACGAAAATAGAGTTTGCAAGCCTCTCTAAAGCAAACAAAATTCTCACTACCCCTGGAGAACGTATCTGGAAGCGAGATCTTAGGCTCGGAACAAACTCCATGAACGCCAGCAGAACTGGTCACCTGAAACTGAGACACAGTTTTACGGAGATCTGCTACCTCCAGTGAAAGACCTTGCATGCGGTCAATCAAGCTGAAACCGGATCCATGCTTTTGAAGGTTTAGGCGGTTTATAATGTCATGGGTGAAGTTGCAGATAGGCCCAGCACCAAGGCAGAGGAGAGAGGTCCCGTAACAGAGGATCTGGCTTCATGTCAGCAGAGAATCAGTCTGCATGTCATAGCAGAGAATCAGTCTTCATGTCAGCCACCACTGCAACAGTCCATTGGCATATATTTAGGCCCAGCACCCAGGCAGAGGAGAGAGGTCCCGTAACAGAGGATCTGTCTTCAAGTCAGCAGAGAATCAGTCTGCATGTCATTGCAGAGAATCAGTCTTCATGTCAGCCACCACTGCAACAGTCCATTGGCATATATTTAGGCCCAGCACCCAGGCAGAGGAGAGAGGTCCCGTAACAGAGGATCTGTCTTCATGTCAGCAGAGAATCAGTCTGCATGTCATAGCAGAGAATCAGGCTTCATGTCAGCCACCACTGCAACAGTCCATTGGCAAATATTTAGGCCCAGCACCCAGGCAGAGGAGAGAGGTCCCGTAACAGAGGATCTGGCTTCATGTCAGCAGAGAATCAGTCTGCATGTCATAGCAGAGAATCAGGCTTCACGTCAGCCACCACTGCAACAGTCCATTGTCAGATATTTAGGCCCAGCACCCAGGCAGAGGAGAGAGGTCCCGTAACAGAGAATCTGTCTTCATGTCAGCAGAGAATCAGTCTGCATGTCATAGCAGAGAATCAGGCTTCACGTAACCCAACATTGGAACAGTCCATTGGCATATATTTAGGCCCAGGCACCCAGGCAGAGGAGAGAGGTCCCGTAACAGAGAATCTGTCTTCATGTCAGCAGAGAATCAGTCTGCATGTCATAGCAGAGAATCAGGCTTCACGTCAGCCACCAGTGCAACAGTCCATTGTCATATATTTAGGCCCAGCACCCAGGCAGAGGAGAGAGGTCCCGTAACAGAGGATCTGGCTTCATGTCGGCAGAGAATCAGTCTGCATGTCATAGCGGAGAATCAGGCTTCACGTCAGCCACCACTGCAACAGTCTACTGGCATATATTTAGGCCCAGCACACAGGCAGAGGAGAGAGGTCCTGTAACAGAGAATCTGTCTTCATGTCAGCAGAGAATCAGTCTGCATGTCATAGCAGAGAATCAGGCTTCACGTCAGCCACCAGTGCAACAGTCCATTGTCATATATTTAGGCCCAGCACCCAGGCAGAGGAGAGAGGTCCCGTAACAGAGACTCTGGCTTCATGTCAGCAGAGAATCAGTCTGCATGTCATAGCAGAGAATCAGGCTTCACGTCAGCCACCACTGCAACAGTCCATTGGCATATATTTAGGCCCAGCACCCAGGCAGAGGAGAGAGGTCCCGTAACAGAGAATCTGTCTTCATGTCAGCAGAGAATCAGTCTGCATGTCATAGCAGAGAATCAGACTTCACGTCACCCAACATTGGAACAGTCCATTGGCATATATTTAGGCCCAGCACCCAGGCAGAGGAGAGAGGTCCGGTAACAGAGAATCTGTCTTCATGTCAGCAGAGAATCAGTTTGCATGTCATAGCAGAGAATCAGGCTTCACGTCAGCCACCACTGCAACAGTCCATTGGCATATATTTAGGCCCAGCACCCAGGCAGAGGAGAGAGGTCCCGTAACAGAGGATCTGGCTTCATGTCAGCAGAAAATCAGTCTGCATGTCATAGCAGAGAATCAGGCTTCACGTCAGCCACCACTGCAACAGTCCATTGTCAGATATTTAGGCCCAGCACACAGGCAGAGGAGAGAGGTCCCGAAACAGAGAATCTGTCTTCATGTCAGCAGAGAATCAGTCTGCATGTCATAGCAGAGAATCAGGCTTCACGTCAGCCACCAGTGCAACAGTCCATTGTCATATATTTAGGCCCAGCACCCAGGCAGAGGAGAGAGGTCCCGTAACAGAGGATCTGTCTTCATGTCAGCAGAGAATCAGTCTGCATGTCATAGCAGAGAATCAGGCTTCACGTCAGCCACCACTGCAACAGTCTATTGGCATATATTTAGGCCCAGCACACAGGAAGAGGAGAGAGGTCCTGTAACAGAGAATCTGTCTTCATGTCAGCAGAGAATCAGTCTGCATGTCATAGCAGAGAATCAGGCTTCACGTCAGCCACCAGTGCAACAGTCCATTGTCATATATTTAGGCCCAGCACCCAGGCAGAGGAGAGAGGTCCCGTAACAGAGACTCTGGCTTTATGTCAGCAGAGAATCAGTCTGCATGTCATAGCAGAGAATCAGGCTTCACGTCAGCCACCACTGCAACAGTCCATTGGCATATATTTAGGCCCAGCACCCAGGCAGAGGAGAGAGGTCCCGTAACAGAGGATCTGGCTTCATGTCAGCAGAGAATCAGTCTGCATGTCATAGCAGAGAATCAGGCTTCACGTCAGCCACCACTGCAACAGTCCATTGTCAGATATTTAGGCCCAGCACCCAGGCAGAGGAGAGAGGTCCCGTAACAGAGAATCTGTCTTCATGTCAGCAGAGAATCAGTCTGCATGTCATAGCAGAGAATCAGACTTCACGTCACCCAACATTGGAACAGTCCATTGGCATATATTTAGGCCCAGCACCCAGGCAGAGGAGAGAGGTCCGGTAACAGAGAATCTGTCTTCATGTCAGCAGAGAATCAGTTTGCATGTCATAGCAGAGAATCAGGCTTCACGTCAGCCACCACTGCAACAGTCCATTGGCATATATTTAGGCCCAGCACCCAGGCAGAGGAGAGAGGTCCCGTAACAGAGGATCTGGCTTCATGTCAGCAGAAAATCAGTCTGCATGTCATAGCAGAGAATCAGGCTTCACGTCAGCCACCACTGCAACAGTCCATTGTCAGATATTTAGGCCCAGCACACAGGCAGAGGAGAGAGGTCCCGAAACAGAGAATCTGTCTTCATGTCAGCAGAGAATCAGTCTGCATGTCATAGCAGAGAATCAGGCTTCACGTCAGCCACCAGTGCAACAGTCCATTGTCATATATTTAGGCCCAGCACCCAGGCAGAGGAGAGAGGTCCCGTAACAGAGGATCTGTCTTCATGTCAGCAGAGAATCAGTCTGCATGTCATAGCAGAGAATCAGGCTTCACGTCAGCCACCACTGCAACAGTCTATTGGCATATATTTAGGCCCAGCACACAGGAAGAGGAGAGAGGTCCTGTAACAGAGAATCTGTCTTCATGTCAGCAGAGAATCAGTCTGCATGTCATAGCAGAGAATCAGGCTTCACGTCAGCCACCAGTGCAACAGTCCATTGTCATATATTTAGGCCCAGCACCCAGGCAGAGGAGAGAGGTCCCGTAACAGAGACTCTGGCTTTATGTCAGCAGAGAATCAGTCTGCATGTCATAGCAGAGAATCAGGCTTCACGTCAGCCACCACTGCAACAGTCCATTGGCATATATTTAGGCCCAGCACCCAGGCAGAGGAGAGAGGTCCCGTAACAGAGGATCTGGCTTCATGTCAGCAGAGAATCAGTCTGCATGTCATAGCAGAGAATCAGGCTTCACGTCAGCCACCACTGCAACAGTCCATTGTCAGATATTTAGGCCCAGCACCCAGGCAGAGGAGAGAGGTCCCGTAACAGAGGATCTGTCTTCATGTCAGCAGAGAATCAGTCTGCATGTCATAGCAGAGAATCAGGCTTCACGTCAGCCACCACTGCAACAGTCTATTGGCATATATTTAGGCCCAGCACACAGGCAGAGGAGAGAGGTCCTGTAACAGAGAATCTGTCTTCATGTCAGCAGAGAATCAGTCGGCATGTCATAGCAGAGAATCAGGCTTCACGTCAGCCACCAGTGCAACAGTCCATTGTCATATATTTAGGCCCGCCCAGCACCCAGGCAGAGGAGAGAGGTCCCGTAACAGAGACTCTGGCTTTATGTCAGCAGAGAATCAGTCTGCATGTCATAGCAGAGAATCAGGCTTCACGTCAGCCACCACTGCAACAGTCCTTTGGCATATATTTAGGCCCAGCACCCAGGCAGAGGAGAGAGGTCCCGTAACAGAGGATCTGGCTTCATGTCAGCAGAGAATCAGTCTGCATGTCATAGCAGAGAATCAGGCTTCACGTCAGCCACCACTGCAACAGTCCATTGTCAGATATTTAGGCCCAGCACCCAGGCAGAGGAGAGAGGTCCCGTAACAGAGGATCTGTCTTCATGTCAGCAGAGAATCAGTCTGCATGTCATAGCAGAGAATCAGGCTTCACGTCAGCCACCACTGCAACAGTCTATTGGCATATATTTAGGCCCAGCACACAGGCAGAGGAGAGAGGTCCTGTAACAGAGAATCTGTCTTCATGTCAGCAGAGAATCAGTTTGCATGTCATAGAAGAGAATCAGGCTTCACGTCAGCCACCACTGCAACAGTCCATTGTCAGATATTTAGGCCCAGCACCCAGGCAGAGGAGAGAGGTCCCGTAACAGAGAATCTGTCTTCATGTCAGCAGAGAATCAGTCTGCATGTCATAGCAGAGAATCAGGCTTCACGTCATTCAACATTGGAACAGTCCATTGGCATATATTTAGGCCCAGCACCCAGGCAGAGGAGAGAGGTCCGGTAACAGAGAATCTGTCTTCATGTCAGCAGAGAATCAGTTTGCATGTCATAGAAGAGAATCAGGCTTCACGTCAGCCACCACTGCAACAGTCCATTGGCATATATTTAGGCCCAGCACCCAGGCAGAGGAGAGAGGTCCCGTAACAGAGGATCTGGCTTCATGTCAGCAGAAAATCAGTCTGCATGTCATAGCAGAGAATCAGGCTTCACGTCAGCCACCACTGCAACAGTCCATTGTCAGATATTTAGGCCCAGCACCCAGGCAGAGGAGAGAGGTCCCGTAACAGAGGATCTGGCTTCATGTCAGCAGAGAATCAGTCTGCATGTCATTGCAGAGAATCAGGCTTCACGTCAGCCACCACTGCAACAGTCTATTGTCATATATTTAGGCCCAGCACACAGGCAGAGGAGAGAGGTCCTGTAACAGAGAATCTGTCTTCATGTCAGCAGAGAATCAGTCTGCATGTCATAGCAGAGAATCAGGCTTCACGTCAGCCACCAGTGCAACAGTCCATTGTCATATATTTAGGCCCAGCACCCAGGCAGAGGAGAGAGGTCCCGTAACAGAGACTCTGGCTTTATGTCAGCAGAGAATCAGTCTGCATGTCATAGCAGAGAATCAGGCTTGACGTCAGCCACCACTGCAACAGTCCATTGGCATATATTTAGGCCCAGCACCCAGGCAGAGGAGAGAGGTCCCGTAACAGAGGATCTGGCTTCATGTCAGCAGAGAATCAGTCTGCATGTCATAGCAGAGAATCAGGCTTCACGTCAGCCACCACTGCAACAGTCCATTGTCAGATATTTAGGCCCAGCACACAGGCAGAGGAGAGAGGTCCCGTAACATAGAATCTGTCTTCATGTCAGCAGAGAATCAGTCTGCATGTCATAGCAGAGAATCAGGCTTCACGTCAGCCACTAGTGCAACAGTCCATTGTCATATATTTAGGCCCAGCACCCAGGCAGAGGAGAGAGGTCCCGTAACAGAGGATCTGGCTTCATGTCAGCAGAGAATCAGTCTGCATGTCATAGCAGAGAATCAGGCTTCACGTCAGCCACCACTGCAACAGTCCATTGGCATATATTTAGGCCCAGCACACAGGCAGAGGAGAGAGGTCCCGTAACAGAGAATCTGTCTTCATGTCAGCAGAGAATCAGTCTGCATGTCATAGCAGAGAATAAGGCTTCACGTCAGCCACCAGTGCAACAGTCCATTGTCATATATTTAGGCCCAGCACCCAGGCAGAGGACCCGTAACAGAGAATCTGGCTTCATGTCAACAGAGAATTAGTCTGCATGTCATAGCAGAGAATCAGGCTTCACTTCACCCAACATTGGAACAGTCCATTGGCATATATTTAGGCCTCGGCACCCAGACAGAGTAGAGGTTCATTCAACTTTGGGTAGCCTCGCAATATAATGGTAAAATGAAAATACAAATAGGATTGAATGAGGAAGTGCACTGGATTACAATAATATATGGCTAAGGGGAGGTAGTTAATGTCTAATCTGCACAAGGGATGGACAGGTCCTGTGGGATCCATGCCTGGTTCATTTTTATGAACGTCAGCTTGTCCACATTGGCTGCGTTTGTCTGTAATGACGCCCCCTGCCGTGCTTAATACACGTTCAGACAAAACGCTGGCCGCCGGGAAGGCCAGCACCTCCAAGGCATAAAAGGCTAGCTCTGGCCACGTGGACAATTTAGAGACCCAGAAGTTGAATGGGGCCAAACCATCAGTCAGTACGTGGAGGGGTGTGCACACGTACTGTTCCACCATGTTAGTGAAATGTTGCCTCCTGCTAACACGTTGCGTATCAGGTGGTGGTGCAGTTAGCTGTGGCGTGTTGACAAAACTTTTCCACATCTCTGCCATGCTAACCCTGCCCTCAGAGGAGCTGGGCGTGACACAGCTGCCTTGGCGACCTCTTGCTCCTCCTCTGCCTTGGCCTTGGGCTTCCACTTGTTCCCCTGTGACATTTGGGAATGCTCTCAGTAGCACATCTACCAACGTGCGCTTGTACTCGCGCATCTTCCTATCACGCTCCAGTGCAGGAAGTAAGGTGGGCACATTTTTTTTGTAGCGTGGATCCAGCAGGGTGGCAACCCAGTAGTCCGCACAGGTTAAAATGTGGGCAACTCTGCTGTCGTTGCGCAGGCACTGCAGCATGTAGTCGCTCATGTGTGCCAGGCTGCCCAGGGGTAAGGACAAGCTGTCCTCTGTGGGAGGCGTATCGTCATCGTCCTGCCTTTCCCCCCAGCCACGCACCAGTGATGGGCCCGAGCTGCGTTAGGTGCCACCCCGCTGTGACCATGCTTCATCCTCATCCTCCTCCACCTCCTCCTCGTCCTCATCGTCCTCCAGTAGTGGGCCCTGGCTGGCCACATTTGTACCTGGCCTCTGCTGTTGCAAAAAACCTCCCTCTGAGTCACTTCGAAGAGACTGGCCTGAAAGTGCTAAAAATGACCCCTCTTCCTCCTCCTCCTCCTCCTCCTGGGCCACCTCCTCTTCCATCATCGCCCTAAGTGTTTTCTCAAGGAGACATAGAAGTGGTATTGTAACGCTGATAACGGCGTCATCGCCACTGGCCATGTTGGTGGAGTACTCGAAACAGCGCAACAGGGCACACAGGTCTCGCATGGAGGCCCAGTCATTGGTGGTGAAGTGGTGTTGTTCCGTAGTGCGACTGACCCGTGCGTGCTGCAGCTGAAACTCCACTATGGCCTGCTGCTGCTCGCACAGTCTGTCCAGCATGTGCAAGGTGGAGTTCCACCTGGTGGGCACGTCGCATATGAGGCGGTGAGCGGGAAGGCCGAAGTTACGCTGTAGCGCAGACAGGCGAGCAGCGGCAGGATGTGAACGCCGGAAGCGCGAACAGACGGCCTGCACTTTATGCAGCAGCTCTGACATGTCGGGGTAGTTGTGAATGAACTTCTGCACCACCAAATTCAGCACATGCGCCAAGCAAGGGATGTGCGTCAAATTGGCTAGTCCCAGAGCTGCAACGAGATATCGCCCATTATCGCACACCACCAGGCCGGGCTTGAGGCTCACCGGCAGCAACCACTCGTCGGTCTGTTGTTCTATACCCCGCCACAACTCCTGTGCGGTGTGGGGCCTGTCCCCCAAACATATGAGTTTCAGAATGGCCTGCTGACGTTTACCCCGGGCTGTGCTGAAGTTGGTGCTGAAGGTGTGTGGCTGACTGGATGAGCAGGTGGAAGAAGAGGAGGAGGAAGCTGAGTAGGAGGAGGTGGCAACAGGAGGCAAAGAATGTTGCCCTGCGATCCTTGGCGGCGGAAGGACGTGCGCCAAACAGCTCTCCGCCTGGGGCCCAGCTGCCACTACATTTACCCAGTGTGCAGTTAGGGAGATATAGCGTCCCTGGCCGTGCTTACTGGTCCACGTATCTGTGGTTAGGTGGACCTTGCTACAGATGGCGTTGCGCAGTGCACACTTGATTTTATCGGATACTTGGTTGTGCAGGGAAGGCACGGCTCTCTTGGAGAAGTAGTGGCGGCTGGGAACAACATACTGTGGGACAGCAAGCGACATGAGCTGTTTGAAGCTGTCTGTGTCCACCAGCCTAAATGACAGCATTTCATAGGCCAGTAGTTTAGAAATGCTGGCATTCAGGGCCAGGGATCGAGGGTGGCTAGGTGGGAATTTACGCTTTCTCTCAAATGTTTGTGAGATGGAGAGCTGAACGCTGCCGTGTGACATGGTTGAGATGCTTGGTGACGGAGGTGGTGGTGGTGTTGGTGGTACATCCCCTGTTTGCAGGGCGGCAGGTGCGAACGTTCCTCCAGAGGCGGAGAAAGAGGCCGAGGCGGCAGCAGCAGAAGAGGCCGAGGCGGCAGCAGCAGAAGAGGCCGAGGCGGCAGCAGCAGAAGAGGTAGCAGGGGGAGCCTGAGTGACTTTTTTTTTTTAAAGTTATTTACTCCACTGCAGTTCATGCTTTGTATGCAGGTGCCTGGTCATGCAGGTTGTGCTAAGGTTCAGAACGTTAATGCCTCGCTTCAGGCTCTGATGGCACAGCGTGCAAACCACTCGGGTCTTGTCGTCAGCACATTGTTTGAAGAAGTGCCATGCCAGGGAACTCCTTGAAGCTGCCTTTGGGGTGCTCGGTCCCAGATGGCGGCGGTCAGTAGCAGGCGGAGTCTCTTGGCGGCGGGTGTTCTGCTTTTGCCCACTGCTCCCTCTTTTGCTACGCTGTTGGCTCGGTCTCACCACTGCCTCTTCCTCCGAACTCTGAAAGTCAGTGGCACGACCTTCATTCCATGTGGGGTCTAGGACCTCATCGTCCCCTGCATCGTCTTCCACCCAGTCTTGATCCCTGACCTCCTGTTCAGTCTGCACACTGCAGAAAGACGCAGCAGTTGGCACCTGTGTTTCGTCATCATCAGAGACGTGCTGAGGTGGTATTCCCATGTCCTCATCATCAGGAAACATAAGTGGTTGTGCGTCAGTGCATTCTATGTCTTCCACCGCTGGGGAAGGGCTGGGTGGATGCCCTTGGGAAACCCTGCCAGCAGAGTTTTCAAACAGCATAAGAGACTGCTGCATAACTTGAGGCTCAGACAGTTTCCCTGATATGCATGTTGGTGATGTGACAGACTGATGGGGTTGGTTTTCAGGCGCCATCTGTGCGCTTTCTGCAGAAGACTGGGTGGGAGATAATGTGAACGTGCTGGATCCACTGTCGGCCACCCAATTGACTAATGCCTGTACCTGCTCAGGCCTTACCATCCTTAGAACGGCATTGGGCCCCACCATATATCGCTGTAAATTCTGGCGGCTACTGGTACACTAGGACGTGTGGATGTGGCAGAACGGCCACGTCCTCTCCCAGCACCAGAGGGTCCACTAACACCACAACGACCATGTCCACGTGCGCGTCCCTTACTAGATGTTTTCCTCATTGTTATCGTTCACCACAACAACAAAAATATTATTTGGCCCAATGTATTGAATTCAAATTCAGGCCTTTTTTTTACAGACACCTAACACTATCTGGCTATCTATTTAGGTACCGTATTACACTAATACAGGCACAGCAGTAACCACAGATTTAGCTGACTATGAATTTGAGGCCTAGTATTTAGGCGCTGGGTGACAGGTATATGTTTTACGGATAGAATTAGACTGGCATATGCACAGTAGCGTGTGTGTGAAGTTATTGAGAATGACCCTATCAGCACCTTGATTCTGATATACCCTTTTAGGGATAGATTTAAAGTAGGCCTGATACAGCAGAAACCACTAAATTAGGAAATTGCTAAATTGGGAATTGTATTTCAACCAAGAACAAAAACTGTGCTTTGATGGACACTAAATAACTTGCCCAGCCACAACAGTACAGCAGTAACGACAGATTTAGCAGGATATAAATTTGAGGCCTAGTATTTAGGCGCTGGGTGACAGGTATACGTTTTACGGACAGAATTAGACTGGGATATGCACAGTAGCGTGTGTGTGAAGTTATTGAGAATGACCCTATCAGCACCTTGATTCTGATATACCCTTTTAGGGATGTATTTCAAGTAGGCCTGATACAGCAGAAACCACTAAATTAGGAAATTGCTAAATTGGGAATTGTATTTCAACCCAGAACAAAAAATGTGCTTTGACGGACACTAAATAACTTGACCAGCCACAACAGTACAGCAGTAACGACAGATTTAGCTGGATATAAATTTGAGGCCTAGTATTTAGGCGCTGGGTGACAGGTATAGGTTTACTGACAGAATTAGACTTGGAAATGCACAGTGGCGTGTGTGTGAAGTTATTCAGAATGACCCTATGTGCACCTTGAATCTGATATACCCTTTTAGGGATAAATTTAAAGTAGGCCTGATACAGCAGAAACCACTAAATTAGGAAATTGCTAAATTGGGAATTGTATTTCAACCCAGAACAAAAAATGTGCTTTGACGGACACTAAATAACTTGACCAGCCACAACAGTACAGCAGTAACGACAGATTTAGCTGGATATAAATTTGAGGCCTAGTATTTAGGCGCTGGGTGACAGGTATAGGTTTACTGACAGAATTAGACTTGGAAATGCACAGTAGCGTGTGTGTGAAGTTATTCAGAATGACCGTATGTGCACCTTGGATATTATATACCCTTTTAGGGATAGATTTCAAATAGCTCTGATACAGCAGAAACCACTAAATTAGGAAATTGCTAAATTGGGAATTGTATTTCAACCCAGAACAAAAAATGTGCTTTGACGGACACTAAATAACTTGCCCAGCCACAACAGTACAGCAGTAACGACAGATTTAGCTGGATATAAATTTGAGGCCTAGTATTTAGGCGCTGGGTGACAGGTATAGATTTACTGACAGAATTAGACTTGGAAATGCACAGTAGTGTGAGTGTGAAGTTATTCAGAATGACCCTATGTGCACCTTGAATATTATATACCCTTTAAGGGATAGATTTTAAATAGCTCTGATACAGCAGAAATTACTAAATTAGGAAATTGCTAAATTGGGAATTGTATTTCAACCCAGAACAAAAAATGTGCTTTGACGGACACTAAATAACTTGCCCAGCCACAACAGTACAGCAGTAACGACAGATTTAGCTGAATATAAATTTGAGGCCTAGTATTTAGGCGCTGGGTGACAGGTATAGATTTACTGACAGAATTAGACTTGGAAATGCACAGTAGCGGGTGTGTGAAGTTATTCAGAATGACCCTATGTGCACCTTGAATATTATATACCCTTTTAGGGATAGATTTCAAATAGCTCTGATACAGCAGAAACCACTAAATTAGGAAATTGCTAAATTGGGAATTGTATTTCAACCCAGAACAAAAACTGTGCTTTGACGGACACTAAATAACTTGACCAGCCACACCAGTAACGACAGATTTAGCTGGATATAAACTTGAGGCCTAGTATTTAGGCGCTGAGTGACAGGTATACGTTTACTGACAGAATTAGACTGGGATATGGCCAAAAAATAACCACACTATTGATGGTTAAATGCACTTGGTGTGACAGCTTGACCAACCACATTACTGAGGGTTAAATGCACTTGGTGACAGGCGCAGCTTGCCCCTGATGTAGTATATGGCCAAAAAATAAACAGACTATTGCTGGTTAAATGCACTTGGTGTGACAGCTTGACCAACCACACTACTGAGGGTTAAATGCACTTGGTGACAGGCGCAGCTTGCCCCTGATGTAGTATATGGCCAAAAAATAAACAGACTATTGCTGGTTAAATGCACTTGGTGTGACAGCTTGACCAACCACACTACTGAGGGTTAAATGCACTTGGTGACAGGCGCAGCTTGCCCCTGATGTAGTATATGGCCAAAAAATAAACAGACTATTGCTGGTTAAATGCACTTGGTGTGACAGCTTGACCAACCACACTACTGAGGGTTAAATGCACTTGGTGACGGGCGCAGCTTGCCCCTGATGTAGTATATGGCCAAAAAATAAACAGACTATTGCTGGTTAAATGCACTTGGTGTGACAGCTTGACCAACCACACTACTGAGGGTTAAATGCACTTGGTGACAGGCGCAGCTTGCCCCTGATGTAGTATATGGCCAAAAAATAAACAGACTATTGCTGGTTAAATGCACTTGGTGTGACAGCTTGACCAACCACACTACTGAGGGTTAAATGCACTTGGTGACAGGCGCAGCTTGCCCCTGATGTAGTATATGGCCAAAAAATAAACAGACTATTGCTGGTTAAATGCACTTGGTGTGACAGCTTCACCCTGATGTAGGATTTAGCCAAATAACAACCACACCATTGAGGGTTAAATGCACTTGGTGACAGCTTGCCCCTGATGTAGTATATGGCCAAAAAATAAACAGACTATTGCTGGTTAAATGCACTTGGTGTGACAGCTTCACCCTGATGTAGGATTTAGCCAAAAAACAACCACACCATTGAGGGTTAAATGCACTTGGTGACAGGCGCAGCTTGCCCCTGATGTAGTATATGGCCAAAAAATAAACAGACTATTGCTGGTTAAATGCACTTGGTGTGACAGCTTGACCCTGATGTAGGCTTTAGCCAAAAAACAACCACACCATTGAGGGTTAAATGCACTTGGTGGCAGCTTGTGCTAGCGCAACACAAGACACAAAATGGCCGCCGATCACCCCAGAAAAAAGTGACTGAAAAACGCTCTGGGCAGCCTAAAAACAGTGAGCAATTCAATAGCAGCAGTTCAATCATCCACAGCTGCAGATCGATCACTGGATGGAGTCTTTTGGAGGAGTTAATCAGCCTAATCTCGCCCTACTGTCGCAGCTGCAACCTCTCCCTACGCTAATCAGAGCAGAGTGACGGGCGGCGCTATGTGACTCCAGCTTAAATAGAGGCTGGGTCACATGGTGCTCTGGCCAATCACAGCCATGCCAATAGTAGGCATGGCTGTGACGGCCTCTTGGGGCAAGTAGTATGACGCTTGTTGATTGGCTGCTTTGCAGCCTTTCAAAAAGCGCCAAGAAAGCGACGAACACCGAACCCGAACCCGGACTTTTACGAAAATGTCCGGGTTTGGGTCCGTGTCACGGACACCCCAAAATTCGGTACGAACCCGAACTATACAGTTCGGGTTCGCTTATCCCTAGTCAAGACAGAAAGAGATGTATTAAGACAGTTGTCCATACAACAATCACTGCAATCAAGAATCTGTTTCGCTTGCCAGTCAATGGTAGGATTACGTTTTCTCAACCATGGTAAACCTAGAACCAACGAAGCAGGCAGACCCTCCAGCACAAAACATGAAATGGATTCCTGATGAAAATCACACACTCTTAAATGGATGTCCTGCACCATCTGTGACAAACATTTCTGAGTAAGTGGTGCGGAGTCTATTGCAAACACCATTCTCTAATGCAATTGTTGTCAACCCATGCAAACGGACAAACTGACCATCAACTAGGTTAACCCCTGCCCCACTGTCAATAAACACCTCAATTCCCAGAGTTTTGGACTCGGCAGACAGGAGAAATCGGGTACTACCAGTAAATTACAAAAGTAAGTTCTCTGACTCTCCACCCACACCACCAAGATTAAGATGGGAATTAAACTTTTTTTTTTGCTGTTTTGTTTTCACCTTGACGCTGAACGTAAGGACAAACATTAACAAAATGTCTCCTTTTTCCACAGAAAAAAACATACTCCTTTCTTATGACTAAAACTCTTGCAAGCAGAGCCACGGGTAGCTCCCCCTTACTGCATAGGTTCGTCACCAGGCATAAACTCAGGAGTCTCTTCACCCAAGGTGTCAGAGCAAGCCGCCATGTTATATGATAGTTTGCCCTGAGAGTGAGGGACCTTAGATTTCTCTCTCAGGCTTCTATCCATATGTACAGCAAGGGACATAGCCGCCTCCAATTACTCAGGGTTTTCGGAAAAGGCATCTTTTAGCCTCTTGGATAATCCCTGACAGAATTGTCTATGGAGAGCTGGATGATTCAACTCTGTATCCTAGCCTATCTTCTAAATTCAGAGCAATAGATACCTGCAGAAAGCTCTCCCTGCTGTAAACCACGTAACTTGGTCTCGGCCAGGGAGATCCGGGTCATCATAGATAAGACCTAGAGCTCTGAAAAAATCATCTACCGACCCGAGTGACTGTGATCCGGTCGCTAGAGAAAAATTCCAAGACTGAGCGTCCCCTTTAAGCAACGACATGATAATAACCACTCTTTAACTCATCCCCAGATGAGAGCAGCCATAACTTAAAGTAACTTAAAGTACAATTTACACAACTCGCTTCCCCACGAAAATCGGTCCGGAAGTGAAACCTTAGGATCAGGACAGGCCTGGTAACTACTACTGGCACCAGCAGCCTGTGATCCCTGGATCTGCGTGTGGAGGTCAGCTACCTCTATTGACAGACCCTTCAATTGTCTAGCCAGTGCAGCGATTGGATCCATAGCCTCTCTGACACAAACAAAAATGACGGTTTTAGGCGGTTGATAATGTCACAGCGTGGTGTGGGTGGTAAACTCCACACTGAACACAGGAGTGAAGGGAAAAGGTACTAGGCCTGAAAACTAGGGAAAGGTCGCCACCTAGTGAATCCCTAAACTGAGCCCTGACTACTATCAGTATGAACAGACCTCGATGGTAGAAATGTTCATACGCAGGAACTTAGAGCACTATCTGACCCTAAAGGGCCCTGGAAATAGTGTCAGGACAAAAGATGACCTGTTCCTTCCCAGCTGAAGGAACAGGAGACTCCCTCAGGCCTAATACCAAAAGATAGGGGGATACAACAAACTAGAAATAGGGTAAAGACTCTTAACTTTGAAGTACGTGGACGAGCAGGAACTCAGAGGAGAACCAAACACCAGTACTTCAACAACCAGAAAGGAGCTATCAACCGCATAGCATGATAGGTGAGACCATACTAAATAGAGGAGTTGGAATGACTACTTAAGCTACTCCTGAGACAAGAGGTGTGGTCATAACCAGCAACAACACAGAAACAAGTGAAACCAAAGAAGTTGTCAGATCACATCACGTGCAGCCAGTCTCTTAGATCTTCTGACCCCTGTCACTGGAGAAACCGTGCAATCTAAGTCCATGGAATCGTTAGAACACAAAAGGCTCTTATTAAAGAAATGTTTTAATATAAAAAGGACAGTGCATACAAACAATGGGGTTATCAGAGAAAATATAACATAAAATACGCAGACATAAACATACAATGCAAAATAACAGTTTGTAAAATAAAAGGGATAAAAACAGAACTTAAAGGGGTTGTCCGGGTTCAGAGCTGAACCCGGACATACCCTTATTTTCACCCCGGCAGCCCTCCTGAGCCTGGCATCGGAGCATCTCATGCTCCGATGCGCTCCTGTGCCCTGCGCTAGATCGCGCAGGGCACAGGCTCTTGTGTTTACAATAACACACTGCCGGGCGGTAACTTCCGCCCAGCAGTGTGTTCGGTGACGTCATCGGCTCTGAGGGGCGGGCTTTAGCTCTGCCCTAGCCGTTTTACTGGCTAGGGCAGAGCCAAATCCCGCCCATCAGTGCCGGTGACGTCACCGGGCTGCCTGTCAGCCCCATAGAGAGCCCGGTATGTCACCGGAACTCTGAAAAATGCCTTTGCCCTGCGCGATTTAGCGCAGGGCAAAGGAGAGCATCGGAGCATGAACTGCTCCGATGCTCATGTCAGGGGGGCTGCCGGGGTGAAAATGGAGGGATGTCCAGGTTCAGCTCTGAACCTGGACAACCCCTTTAATACGTTACGCAACGAATCGGTATCCTGGGGAAGCAGAAATATTGGTCAGTTCATCAACTAGTGATCCCTAAAGAAATGACACTTTGCTTCTCTCCATGCATGTTTTAAAAAGGGTCATCCACCCCATCACCCACCCACACACAAACACCTGTGATGTCAGAAGAGGCCAGGGAGTATGGCAATGACCTTTTATGACAGTTTTTACGACCACTTGCTGGAAACCAAGTCTGCCTCAAAATATTTGTATGGAAATATATTTTTGAATATTCACTTTAGCAATGTCCCACACACGTGCGTACTAAACATGGCGGAGGTAATGGCAGGATAGCTGTAGCTATCTAATTGCTCCCTGTTACTGAGCTGAGATTGATTTGGAAGCATATACTGTATTTTCCGCCCTATAAGACGCACCCCCCCCCCCAAAGTGGTGGGAAAATGGCAGTGCGTCTTATGGGGCGAATGCTGCCATTTACACTGATACACCACCAACCGCATGCTGCACAGCGGCGGTCGGATGTGTATCAGCGAGGAGGAAGGAGGGGCTGGGGGCCGGCATCTTGTTTTGTAATGGCAGCGGGGCCCGATGCAGTCACTGTATTCTATTGCACCGGGCCCCGCTCACTGTACTAATGGTATCTAACTGCAGGCAATGTTTAACTATAGAATATCTTCAATCCAGCAGCCTGTACTTAAGTCCGTAGCAGGCAGGTGGCAGGAGGCTGGGGGCGGGCGGGCACTGGCAGCGTAACTCACTACGTCACGCGCCTGCTCCGCCCACTTTATTAATGAAGCAGGCGGCGCGGGACGTAGTGAGTTATGCTGCCAGTGCCCGCCTGCCCAGCCTCCTGCCTGCTATGGTCGTAAGTACAGGCTGCTGGATTGAAGATTTTCTATAATTAAACATTGCCTGTTAGATACGATTAGTACAGTGAGCGGGGACGGTGCAATAGAATACGATGACTGCACTGGGCCCCCACTGCCATTACAAAACTAGAGTAGATGCCAGCCCCCACCCCTTGTATTGAGGGTCATTCACAATACACAGGGACACTGTTATGAGGGGATCTGTGGATGACACATAACATAAGATGCTATTTATCTGTCATCCACAGATCCCCCCATAGCAGTGTCATTCCATCCACAGACGCCCCCATAACAGTGCCATCCACAGACGCCCTTATAACAGTGCCATCCACAGACCCCATAACAGTGTCAGCCACAGACTCTCATAACAGTGTCAGCTATAGATCCTCCATAATAGTGTCAGCCACAGACCCCCATAACAGTGCCATCCACAGACGCTCATAACAGTGTCAGCCACAGACCCCCATAACAGTGTCAGCCACAGACCACAATAACAGTGACATCCACAGATCTCCCATAACAGTGTGTCATCCACAGATCCCCCATAATAGTGTCATTCATAGGCTACCATTAGTTCAAAGCCTACCAAAAGCACACCTTTTGGTTCAAAATATATATTTTTCTTATTTTTCCTTCTCAAAAACCTAGGTGCGTCTTATGGGCAGGTGTGTCTTATAGGGCGAAAAATACGGGACATGGCCTGTGTTCTCAGGAGGAAGCACGTTGCTCAAATATGGATTTGTCCACAAATTTCTTCCATGTGTATTGCAAAATAGGGGTTTCATGTGTGACCTCGGTGGAAAGGACACTAGCCTTTTCCTGACCCCTCTAACGGTTCTGGTCTGTAACACGCTGGTATCTGACATCTTCACACTCTATGATAGGGGTCTCTGGTTGTCTGTGTTGTTCCATCTTGCTGATTTTTATTGCAGCATTCTCCGGCCTGGATGGACCTGGAAGAGGTGATGACCCACTATAGGAATGTAAAGGGAGGGGTTGCCTACTCCTAACAATAATTTTAATATCTGGATCCCTCTATCACCACAGTGACGAAGTAATTTGTAACTAAACTAAGTTCTTTCGGAAATTCGGCGAAGCAGCCGAATTGAAGTTTTGAGAACTTTGTTCATCTCTAATTATTGGCATTTCTTTTTTTAATTTAAATTTCAAATTTGGACAATCTAATACTCGTACATGACCTATGCCCCAGGTAGTGTCCTCCCATACCAGATCCTCATCCTAGACTGACCCCTGAAAATACTTTTCTCCAAGTAATAATTTCCATTGCTCCACAAATACATTTTAAGATGCTTCAAATGATATGCTTTATACCCTGATTAAAGGATATATTATATGACATTGCCACAACTCAAGCTATGAAGCCCCACTGAATCTTCTGTTAGATGACATTAAGTTGCTCAGCGAAGACTGTGAAATGAGTTTGATTCCCCTTTCAGTATTGCTAACAGCAGATCTGCTAGGGATACAGTAACCTTCCATGAGGGTTTTTTTTTGCACTGGAACGGAAAATGATATTCTGTATGTTTAGTCAACTACTATTCTGCCAGATATGTTCTTGTGTATCATCGCAATATATTTTTTTCAATCTTGTGCCTCTTTTACTTTCTATGACCTTTTTGTAGTATAAAGGAACATAGTTTACAACTAGCTTTGAGTCCATTATCATATTACCATTTTTTTTTTTGAGATTAATTTTTTTATTTATTTATCTTAAAATAGAATGTGTCAGGTAAACTTCATCTACCTACCATGTCCAATAGCCACACGTGTTTGAAGGTAATATCTCTGTCAATCTGTAAACTAATATGGTCATATCAGCCACTGCATGTGGCAAGGTTGCGGCCACCACATTGAGGCCCCTTTCACACGGTCGACTTTTCCGTGCGGGTGCGATCCGTGCGGCGAACGTATGGCACCCGCACTAAATCCTGACCCATTCATTTCTATGGGGCTGTGCACATGAGCGTTGTTTTGAACGCATCACTTGTACGTTCAGTGCAAATCGCAGCATGCTCTATAATGTCCGATTTTGACGTGACGCAGGCCCCATAGAAGTGAATGGGGTGCGTGCAAATCGGATGGCATCCGGATGGCAACGCGTTGCGTTCAGTTTTTTTTGACGGAAGTCACTTAGCAACACTCCTGGGCTATATAATACAGGAAGTAGGCGTTTTTTTTCTCTGTCTCGGTCTGCATGTGCTTTTTGGCAGCACATCAGAGCTAAGTTTGCAGGATCTATTTCAAGCCCTCGCGGAGCCAATTATCGGCAGCATGCCCAAAAATCCGAGAGCCATGGATGTTGAGAAGCTGATTGTCCTGGTGCAGGATAGGCCCTGCCTCTGGGATCTCCGTTGTTCTGAATACCAGGACCGATATAAAAAGGACGCTGCCTGGGAGGAGGTTACCCAGGATCTATTTGCAGCCATATGGGAAACGACAAAAGGGCAAAGTCGCCGGAATTTAAGTAAGTAAAACAATGTATACATATCCTCCCTAGTATATAGGCCTTGTTATACCTTTGTTTACCTATCACTTTAGAAATTGATCCATGTTCCTTTATTGCCTTTCTATTACCAGTTGAAGAGGTCAAGAATCGTTGGCGGAGCTGCCGAGACCAATTCCGCAAGGAAATGCGAAAGCAGGGGCGGAGCGGGGCTGGTCTCCCCAAGAAAAGGCCGTACCTCTTCCGGGAGCAGCTAATGTTCCTCCGCGCTGTCATGGATCTGCGTCCGTAAGTCCATTCTACACAATAAGCTATACATACTGTGAATGTTTTGAATGGATCAATGTGAAATGTCCTATTTATCACTAGCAAACATTCGCATTGCTCCTTTCTTAACCTAAAGTAGGAGATTTAAATGATAAGTTGAGTAAAGATTGATGGTACGTAAATAATGTAGCAGGATGAACCCACATGCTCTATGGGACATAAGAAGTGTAATAAATGTATTTTCAAATTTTAGTTTCCTCGTTTTGGTTAAAGTTAACACGATAGTATACATGAGTAGAGACCTTGTATTTCTGAGTGTGTGGGTTATCCCTGCTACATCTATACTACCACAATTACCACATATGTCTATTTTAGGTTGGCAGGGGAGTTGCTAGTGTGTGAAAACATCTGAGGCACAAGGCCACTGTCCAACACCCCCGTGAATCAAAGTTCCACCCATGAAGCTATGTCGCTATACCCGGGGGGGAGGGGGGCATCACACTAGTTATTAACCCCTTTCAGCAGTCCCCCCTTCAGTGAATGGGGGAGTGCTGAAAGTGGTTTAAGAACTACTGCGAAGAGACTAGCCATCTGGGCGACTCCCAGATCAACCCCCAACCCCCCTTGTACTAGTTCCGCTACTTATCTGCTGCGTTGCCATGAGTTCAGTCACTTCTGTGCCATCGGTGCTCAATCGCAGCAGATAAGTAGCGGAACTAGTCCAAGGGGGGTGATCAGGGGGTTGGCCAGTTCCAATCAATGGAAAAATTCACTGGAATATTTCCTTAACATTCTATCAGCAATCCAGCATAACATTCAGGGCACTGGACCAAACATATGGGGCACAAGCCCCGAATGGTTAGCCAAAAAGAAACCTCGGTTTGTTGTGCCTGTTTAGTACTATGTGACAAATGTAGATGGTGTAGCTCATGACAGGAATATGTTAATCGTTTTTTGGCGAATCGTCATGTTTATATATTTTCATCCTTTTGTAGAACGGAGGACAACCTAGAGGAGGATGAAGAAGAATCTGCACCCCAGTTGTCAAGTGCCTGTGACGAGGAGCCGACAGCTGGGCAGCAGGAGAGTCTTCCGGGACCAACACCAGGACCTTCCGAGCCTCCTGCAGCATCAGGAGCTGATTCCCCCCCCCTCACTCTGGCTCTACCCATCAGGTCCAGACGACGGGCAAATCCCCCTGCCGAGTCCAACGTGAATGTCCAAGTTTTGGATTATTTATCTCGGGCTCGGCAGGAGGATCATCACGATATGTTTGCCCGTAGTCTGGCCCATTATATGCGGCAGCTACCTCCAGAAGGATTGTTACGGACAAGAACTTCCGTAGAAATCGTTCTGGAGCTAGCGAATTCGCTTCCTGATCCCTCGATGATGCATGATGCCCTGGAAAACTTACGCCGCTATGGGCAACTAATTGTCCCCAAACACCCCACTGTTTCCCAGCCATTCCCGGACCAACCACAAATGCCCCCCCCAAGGGATCATTATGGGCCACCAATGGCGCCATATGTTCCCCAGATTCAGGGGGAGCCGAGCTATGGTCCTTCGGGACCCTCGCCCAGTCGAGCTGGGCCACCTTCCCAGGCCCAATATTCAAGGGCTCCTTCCCAGGGCCAATATTCCGGCCCCCCTTCCCAGGGCCAATATTCCGGCCCCCCTTTTTCAGGGCCAATATTCCGGCCCCCCTTCCCAGGGCCAATATTCCGGCCCCCCTTCCCAGGGCCAATATTCCGGCCCCCCTTCCCAGGGCCAATATTCCGGCCCCCCTTCCCAGGGCCAATATTCCAGGGCTCCTTATGAGGGACAAGGTCCAAATCAGGCTGGACCCTCACAATATTCTGGCCCTCCTTATCAGGGATCTTGTTCGCCCTCAAGCCAATATGTTAATTTGTAGGTTTTTTGGCTGATAAAAGTATTTATTTTCATATACCCCAGATTTTATTTTAATATTGTGTGAAATTAAACACATTTTTGTTTCCAAGCTGCTAATGTGTGTGATTTTATTTTATTGTGCATACACATACCACAATATATAGCTAGTACATTTGGACTAGACATTAGTAACCACATAGGACACAATAGAAAAGTTAATTTTGCACACAAACACTGAGGTTCAATAGTTTTTATTTTTAGGGCTTCTTACATCAAAATGTTGGTCATAATAAATGTAAATGAGTTTGTTTTATTATACATACATACCAAACATTTTAAAAAACAATTCCGCAGCACATCCAGGTAGTATGAAAAATGACAAACTTTATTCACCAAGCATGCGACGTTTCAATACTCTCAATGGGATTTTCATCAAACCGAAAAAAAAACATTTGGACAAATGTGAGAAATTTGTCCTCGTTTTAGAGGTAATAGAGAAATGAGGTATTAGTACATATTTCACCTACCAGGTAGATTCGACTTTTTTTGGGCAAAATATGTAAGCTCGCAACCCACGTCAAGGGTCCTCATTATCTTGCGAGTCCCTAACTTCCAAAAAGCAAAACTGAACTAAACTCAAACCATCCTGGTTATGAAAATAGACTGCCAAACACAAAAGTCCATGAATTGACGACTATTGTGGAAATGGAAAAGAACCGATAGGGGACATAAAATAATCCGAAAAAAATTCATGCACTCTGAGTCCAGCAGATACAGATCGTCCAAGTAGTAAAGTGTCTCTGGATGATGGTGTACTGTACACTTGGGCATCTTCTTCTGGTGTGGCCTCATAGGTGCGTATGTAGTTATGCAGCACTACACATGCCTTGATGACCTGATTGACATTTTGTGGTGCCAGCTGTATTGACGACTGGAAAACACGCCATTTATTTGAAAAAATGCCGAATGTGCACTCCACAAACCTTCTGGCTCTACTTAACCGATAATTAAAATTGCGCCTCTTGGCCTCCAAACCGCGTCGAGGATAAGGACGCATCAGGTGGCTAGAAAGGGCAAATCCCTCGTCCCCTACGACCACATAAGGCGCAGGTGGCCCAGTAGAGCCAGGAAGGTTTGCTGGCTGTGGTACGTCCAGTTGGTTGGACTGAAGCCAGCGACCCATTCTGGAAGCCCTGAAGATGCGAGCATCTGCAGAACTTCCATAGGACCCAATATCTACAATAATAAACCTGTAGTTTGTGTCAGCCAAGGCCAACAAAACTACAGAGAAAAACTGCTTATAATTATAGTATTGGGACCCTGAGTTGGGTGGCTTCTTAACCCGTATGTGCTTCCCGTCAAGGGCACCAATACAATTTGGAAATTGAGCCCTTTCCTGGAAGCCATGGGCTATATCAAGCCACTGCTGCCTGGTTGGTTGTGGCAGCACTGAAGCCTTCAGTGTCAACCAAATGGCGGCACATGTAGCCCGTACCACGCCAGCTATTGTGGAAGTGCCCATTCGAAAAACAAAATGCAAACACGAAAATGAATTACCAGTCGCCAGATATCTGCAAAGAAAAAAAAATGGAATTAGATACTTTCATAGCATATGTTGGTAAATCGACAACATTACTTGACATTATTTAATGGAAAAGTAGCTGGTAAATATTAATGAAACAAGCACATAGTGGTATATTTAGTTAACCAATATTTTATATTCTGATCTCAAAGTAAATAAGGAATAGCATTTAAACCTTGATAAAGTTCTATACAATTAACATATACACACCCAGGTGAGGTGTCCTCGTCATTACAGGCTGCATTAGAATAATTAACCCCTGCGGAACTGGATTCTGGTGTGACTAATCTAACCACACACAGTTTCTCACTACAAATCAGGGAGTTTCAATACAGGTCTACTTCATTTACGCACTCAGGCAGATAATATTTAAACTTTAGAATACATAGGCCATTGAGGGGAAAAATATGTATTTGAAAATAGGGTGGCATTAAATAAGTATTTAGTATGAAAATATATATAGTCTTACCTTAAAGTAATAATAAGCCGTTCTTCAGGTGACACACTCCGCCGCATATTGGTGTCCTGAAAAGTTAAGGAAGGCCTCAACTCCACCAACAGACGATCAAACGTAGACACCGACATGCGGCAATAATTGAAGAACTTTGGAGGGTGCGCACGGAGCTCTGCGTACAAGCCAACAAAGATACCTTTGCTGGCACGCTGCGCAAGTATAGGATGCACCCACATGCGCTTCCTCCGCGGCTCCTCCTCAAGCATTTCTGGCTGTTCGCCAAAACAGCGGGAGACCAGCCAGTGCAAAAAGACATGGTCAGTGGATGACAGGGTGAAAGTGGACATCCTGCAAAGGAAAATCCACTAACAAACACACACACCAATCAACACACAAACCACTCCACCAAAAAATGGAGCTGTCCAACAAAACAATGCATGATGGGGGTATTTATATGGTGTGTGCAGTTACAGGTGAATGTAGTGGATTGATCAGTTTTTTTTAACGCGCGTTGAAAAAAACGCATGCCATCCGGATGTCACACGCACGGGAAAAACGACGGAACGCGAGCCAAACGTATAATGAACTGACAGCACTCGCCTGAAAAATCGCAAGCTTTTAACTGAACGCACCCTGAACGCAGCCGGCTAAAAAACATGACGCCCGTGTGAAAGAGGCCTGAGGCTTCCCATGGAAACCTAGCCTTAGGCCTCGTTCACACATCAGTGATTTGGTTAGTGTTTTCCATCAGTGATGGTGACCCAAAACCAGGAGTTGAGGCTACACAGAGATAAGGTATAATGAAATGATTTGCACCTGTTCTGTGTCTTTGACCCGCACCTGATTTTGTCTCACAATCACTGATGGAAATAACTGACCAAATAACTACAGTGTGAACTAGGCCTTAGGCCTCATGCACACGAACGTATTTTCATTCTGTGTCCGTTCCGCTTTTTTTGCGGACCGTATACGGACCATATACGGAGCCATTAATTTCCGTTTCCGCATTATGTCCGTATTTCCGTTCCGCAAAAAAATAGAACATTTCCTACAGTATTATTGTCCGCATTACAGACAAGGATAGGACTGTTCTATTAGGGGCCAGCTGTTCCATTCCGCAAAATACGGAATGCACATGGATGGATACGTTATAATTTTAATGGCACCATTTAATTTACCGTCTTGTATTGGAAAACTGGCAAAAAATTATTTTAGTGTGAAATTGAAAAACAAAAACAAATTTCTGACAAGGTTTTTGGGTTTTGATATCCCGGAATACATTGTGCACTAAAAATGACATGACGTCCTTATTCTGTGGCTCAATACGATTACAGTGATAGCAAATTTGTATATATATATTTTTTTATACTTTGAAAAAAATTCAACATTTTATTTGTATCAAATTTTTTTGGGCAACCATAACCTTTTCATATTTCTCTCTACAGAGCTGTATCAGGGCTTATTTTTTGCAGGACTAACTGTAGTTTCAGTTGGGATACATACAATTTTTTGATCACTGTTATTTAATTTTATTGGGTGGACCAAAAAACGGCAAAGCACATGTTTATATTTATTTTTTCCATTATAGCATACTCCGCACAGGAAATTTTTATTTTTATTTTATTAGTTCAGACATTTTCAAATGCGGCAATACCTGTTATGTTTATTTTTTAAATGTTTATTCATTTTTATATGTATATATATATAAATTTTGGGAAATGAGGTTGATTTTTTTTTTTTTTACATAACAACATTTAGCCTGCATAGGGTGCTAGGACCTGGAATCTTTCGATCCCTTGCCCCATACCCTATAATATAAAAATAAAATGGAAGCTTGCTATGACAGGCCTGGGAACCTTTAGCAGACCCCAGGCTTTCATGGTAGCTAATCAGAGCCGTGTGATTTCACTGCAGGGGCTCTGATCGGAAGGCAGAAGAAGCTATCTTCATCTACTTAACTCCACAAATGCAGCGACCGCTATTGAACATGCTATTGAACATGGCGTCTGAGGGGTTCAATGAGGGGTCCAGTATCATAACCGATCCCGGTCATTGAGCATGGGTGTCTGCTGTATTATACAGCTGAAACCTGCCATGTGTGGAACAGGCTCAGCGCAGAAACTCGCTCCATACATTCCCTCAGCCACTATGATGTACAGGTATGTCATGGCGGATGAAGGAGTTAAAAACTAAAAACTGTGAAAAAGTAAATTTCTATGCATCACCATATTCTGACACACCTAAATTGACTTGTTTAACCCCTTAAGGACTTAGGACGTACCGGTACCCATGTTTGCCGAGTCCTTAAGGACCCAGGACATACTGGTACGTCCTAACTTTAAAACTACATTGCGGTGTGGCGGGGGTTAATCGGAACAGGATGTCCGCTGAAATCATCCTGTCATGTGACCCCCCCGCATCGACAATCGCAGCAAACCGCAGGTCAATTGCGGCTTTTACCTGGTGCGGCGGCGGGAGTGGTACCATCGGGTCCCCATGCGGCTGTAGGAAAGACCCGATGGCATGGAAGGCAGCGCAATGCCTTCCTTAGGCATCAGCGCTGCCTTCCGGTGACGAGACTGTGAGATCCAGCCCCCTGGATCTCACAGACCGGAAGCTGTATGAGTAATACACACAGTATTAGTATTGGAATGCATTGAAAAGGGGATTAGACCCCCAAAAGTTCAAGTCCCAAAGTGGGACAAAAAATAAAGTGAAAAAAAGTTGAAAAAATAAAGTTTTCCCCCCCAAAAATTAAAAGTTTCAAGTAAAAATAAAAAAATGTAATTTTCCCTAAATAAAGTAAAAAAAAATAGGTAAAAAATAGGGGGGGGGGGAGTATAAATATTAGGTATCGCCGTGTCTGTATCGACCGGATCTATAAATATATTACAAGACCTAACCCCTCAGATGAACACCGTAAAAAATAAAAAATAAAAACTGTGCCAAATAAACCATTTTTTTGTCACCTTACATCACAAAAAGTACAACAGCAAGCGATCAAAAAGGCGTTTGCCCACCAAATCTAACCGTCACCTCATCCCGCAAAAAATGAGCCCCTAACTGAGACAATCGCCAAAAAAAGGAAAAAACTATGGCTCTCAGAATATGGAGACACTAAAACATGATTTTTTTTGTTTCAAAAATGATGTTATTGTGTAAAACTTACATAAATATAAAAAAAATTAAATCATTGTGTAAAACTTACATAAATAAAAAGAAAGTATACATATTAGGTATTGCAGCGTCCATAATAACTTGCTCTATAAAAATATCACATGATCTAACCCCTCAGGTGAATACCGTAAAAAATTTAAATAAAAACGGTGTAAAAACCATTTTTTGTCACCTTACATCACAAAAAGTGTAATAGCAAGCGATCAAAAAGTCACACGCACCCCAAAATAGTGCCAATAAAACCGTCATCTCATCCCGCAAAAATCATACCCTACCCAAGGTAATCGCCCAAAAACTGACTATGGACTATGGAAACACTAAAACATGATTTCTTTGCTTTAAAAAAGAAATCATTGTGTAAAACTTACATAAATAAAAAAAAGTACAAAAAGTACGTACATATTAGGTATCGCAGCGTCCGTGACAACCTGGTCTATAAAAATATCACATGATATAACCTGTCAGACGAATGTTGTAAATAACAAAAAATAAAAACTCTGCCAAAACAGCTATTTCTTGTTACCTTGCCTCACAAAAAGTGTAATATAGAGCAACCAAAAATCATATGTACCCAAAACTAGTACCAACAATACTGCCACCCTATCCCGTAGTTTCTAAAATGGAGTCACTTTTTTGGAGTTTCTACTCTAGGGGTGCATCAGGGGGGCTTCAAATGGGACATGGTGTAAAAAGAAAAACAGCCCAGCAAAACCTGCCTTTCAAAAACCGTATGGCATTCCTTTCCTTCTGCGCCCTTCCGTGTGCCTGTACAGCGGTTTACGACCACATATGGGGTGTTTCTGTAAACGACAGAATCAGGGCCATAAATATTGAGTTTGGTTTGGCTGTTAACACTTGCTTTGTAACTGGAAAAAAAAATTTTTCATGGAAAATCTGCCGAAAAAGTGAAATTTTGAAATTGTATCTCTCTTTTCCATTAATTCTTGTGGAACACCTAAAGGGTTAATGACATTTGTAAAATCAGTTTTGAATACCTTGAGGGGTGTAGTTTATAAAATGGGTTTTTTGGGTGGTTTCTATTATGTAAGCCTTGCAAAGTGACTTCAGACCTGAACTGGTCCCTAAAAATTGGGTTTTTGAAAATTTCTGAAAAATTTCAAGATTTGCTTCTAAACTTCTAAGCCTTGTAACATCCCCAAAAAATAGAATATCATTCCCAAAATGATCCAACATGAAGTAGACATATGGGGAATGTAAAGTAATAACTATTTTTTGAGGTATTACTATGTATTATAGAAGTAGAGAAATTGAAACTTAGAAATTTGCAATGTTTTATAAATTTTTGGTAAATTTGGTATTTTTTTATAAATAAAAATTAACTTTTTTTTACTTCATTTTACCAGTGTCATGAAGTACAATATGTGACGAAAAAAACTGTCTCAGAATCACCTGGATAAGTCAAAGTGTTTTAAAGTCATTAAGGGGTTAAGGGCTAATTTTTGTTGGGTAATCTGGGGTAATTTTTAGATGGGTAATCTGGGGTAATTTTGGGGTATTATCACTTTTTGATGCTTTTTTATTTATTTATTTTTTTGGGGGGGGTTACAATTGACAAAAAATGGCTATTTGACCATTTTGATTTTTTAAAACATTTTCTTAGTTCGATAATTTTCAGATGCAGCAATGATTTTTATTTTTTATTGTTTATTTTTAAACATTGAAAGGGGAAAGGGAGTAATTAGAATTTTTAATTCTTTTTATTTTCTTATAATAAAAACATTTTGAGGGTCATTTATTATCCAAAAATACACCTATATTAGAAGTATTTCTGGAGCAGATTGTGGCGCAAAGGTTATTTGTGATGCATTTTGTCACTTTTCCTCGCTCATGTCAGGTCTAAAAAAAGTGGATAGGGAAGAGGACGGGCCATCATCATTTTCAACACATTCTTTAGGCGTAGAAACCAGGAAGGAACCTGTCTTAAATTTAGAAGTGGCGGTGGATACGCTGAAGTTATGTAGAGGCCTGTGCCTCTTTATAACTTTGGCAGATCCAGATATAGGGGTTTTAAATACCAGTCTAAATAACTGACACCCTTTATTTTGACTTTTTTAATTTATTTTTAGACCCTATTGGGGGTTTTAAAATATGATCATTAGATAGCTTGTACCATAGACTACAATTACTTTACTATTGCAGTCTGTTGGAAAATTGCTATGTTCTTATTAATCAGGGTTCATGTAAGAAGGTTATACATAAAAGTGTAAATAAATAAAAAAAACTCAAAGCCAACTCTATACTAATATAAATACTTACAAAAAGACACCAGAGTCTTTATAGCTCAAAAATATAAAATAATCTTTATTCAATGATTAGATATAATGTAACGTGATTTACAATGAGTAGAAATCACAATGAAAAAAGTGTGGTTCACAGTGTATGACAGTGTAATGATGGTATATATAATAGAGCAGTAACAATAGGAGTCAGTTGTAAAAGTACCCATTAGTTTGTCCTGTATACCATAAGCAAATAGTTGCTAAATACTAGTAAAGTGCAAGTGCCAGGACATATTAGCATAAAGCTCATAATAGACAAAAAAAGAAGAACTCCAAAAACAACAAAACATAAATCAGTAAAAAGTCAAGAGTAATATAGTAACTACATACCCATCAAAACGCAGTACCCTCAGGAGAACCGCACACCCCAACGGACGTTTCAGCGAAGCCTTCCTATCGGGGACCCCAAGCATTTGCTAGTTTTATGGGCTGATAAAATTTACCTCTGTGAACACCTCCAGCAATCACTGAACTGTTTTGGCACAGTTATCTCACCATCTGAGGTGTTAAATGCCTCTCTGACTATAGTTGTGCCTCTGACCATGAGCACTACCTGTTTCTGTGTACCTACCACCTATTGCGCCCACTCAGTTCCGGAATGGGCACAATCTTAAACACACAATATCTGCTGTACAGGTTAAAATCACAATAAAAGGGTACTGTAGGTGTTAAATGTTATCCTTATTCAGTATTCACAGGTTGGGAAAAACAATTAGATTGGTGGTGGTCCTAACCCCAGTATAGATGAATGGAGTGGCAGTGCGCATACTCAACCTGCCCATCTGTACACTTTGGGGGCTCCGAAGGGGTGCAGGGTCCCCATTCTTGTTATCAGTGCTTTTTAAAATTATAAATAAGTCTACACATGGAGCTATCTCGAAGCTTATGGGTCCCAGTACATAATATGTAACAGGATCCTCAACATATACCATTTATAATACTATTAGCTTCTTATATGACAGAGTGTTATTCTAGACCCCTCTAGCACCAAGTCTCTGTGTCACGGCCTATGGTGTGCATTGTGACACTTTTCTTCACTTGCGCTTGCACGTGGCAACATGTGGTGTTGTGTACATGTGGTGGCAGTGTCTCGGCCTTCTGGCTGGCTCCCAGTACATGGTTGCCACGCATGTCGTTGCCGGCGGTAACAGGTGCAGTGTGATGTTGTTTGTACACTTCCCCTTTAAGTGGCTTTCTTCCCTTGCCTGGTGTTGGAAGGGTTTACTTTCTTCGCTGGATGCCTGTATCTGAGGGGTACTCCAGCCATGTGTTATGCTGGAGTCATCCTCCTGTCATATACCATCTATCCAGTGAGGGCCACCCTTGTGGTCATAAGTTTATGTATGATGCTATGAAGATGTTTGTATGGTCACTTTGTGTTTATTGCAGCTATGGTTTCCTGGGTTCCTGTGTGATGTATGGTGTGTGCTGTGTCCGTTTGTGTTGTTGTGGACAGCAGCACTTGTACATGGGTTTCAGGCTGTGTGTCTGTGGCAGGTAGGTGTGGTACTTGTTTCACTTACCTACCATTGCCATATGCTGTATATGTTTCCCTTTCCTTGCAGCTTGGCCAGTGAGACTCCTGTTCGTGCGGGTCTAGGAGGAACAGGTTGTCTTACCCTGGTCCTAGTCCAGGGCTACCCTGAGGGCTAGTAGGGACCCTAGATTCCGGAGTATGAGCCCTCCTACCATCAGGGTTGGCTCATACAGCTAGGAGTCAGGGTCAGAATTAGGGACGTATTAGGAGGTGACCTGCTCCCTGATTTCTGTCCTGGCCTTACAGCGACCATTATCTTCTGTCATCGCACGGTTGAGGGTTTTCCCCATCTTCAGCCGTGACACTCTGGTGCAACTGTTACCTCAGTGCTTCCTATAGCTACTCTCCTGGATCTGTTTATAGACCATCAAAAACTCAACAAGAACATTAAAAAGTTCTACTGATCTATTCTTACCATATAAGATAGAAAATGTGGGCCAGCAGCTACAATGTGAGTTCTCAAATGCTGTTTTCTTTATTATTATTATAATAATTTTCAGTCTTCTAGTTACAGGGTCAAAGTCAAATGTTCTGCTTCAATTATATATATATATATATATATATATATATATATATATTTGAAGCATAACATTGGACTTTGACCCTGTAACTAGAAGACTGAAAATTTGAATAATTAATGTACATTCTCAGGATCTGATGCCAAAATGCCTGCACTAATATAACACAACTAAGAAGGAAGATGGTTTAAATATTAGTTAATTAACTCCATGGGACCTAGCATTTTGCCACTGACTATACTCCAGATCAGACATGTACAGATGTCATAAATAATGAAATATAGAATTAACAGCAAAGGTAATTTAATTGGCAATGGTTTACTAAGGGAGTTGAAATAATGAAATATGTTTAAGATGTATAAGCAGGTGCACGCTACCTGTGCATCAACATCTTACATTACAATCTGAACAATACAATGTGAATATTCTGCAAAATTGTGTTTATTAAAACTAATTAATGTTCCTCAGATCAGTTAAGAAATAATGGCTCTACAAAAATGAAAATGTATGCAAATTTCTTGAATAGTTGAATAGCTGACCGGGGTGGTCTTAAGTTAGAAAAAGCAGAGATATAGATGAATAAATTACACGTTTTGCAGATTTTTTTCCCCACAAAAATACGCAGATGTAGCTCAGCTAAAATTGACTCTGATGACCCTGATAACACATGTCACAGTAATATATTGTGTCATCTTGTGACAAAAGCCATTGAAATGCATTGAAAGAGTTAGTTAACCTTCTTGTGCCATTTTTTACTTAAGACGTTATCATCAGGTTTAGCTCGGGTGCATCTGTATATCAATCATCATCACACACCACACAAGATTTTACACTCGATCTTCAAGCAAGATGGCCGCAGCAGCCACTTTGCTCTCACATGGATAAGGTAAGTACAATTCAAATTTTTTTTTTTATGATTAACCCCTGAAAGGCCTTAATATTAATATTAGATGCTGCGATCAGCGATGAACGTGGCATCTGAGGGGTTTAATAATGGGGGGGGGGGGGGAGCAATGCAATTGCCGTTTCCCGTCATGGTGCCTGTAACTTACAAAGAAATGCACTTCGTGACAAAGTAATTCATCACAAAGCAAATTTTCTTTAAAGATTTGGAGAAGCAGGCAAATCTAATTTTGAAGAACTTTGCTCATCTCTAGTTGTGACATGAACTGTTTTGAAAGTTGGATTATGTGTTATCTACACGGTCAAGTCACATTATTAACACGACCAGCTAGTAGTCAGAGTTACCACCATGTGCAGCACAGACTCAACTAGATGGGCCAGGAGTGACTCAATAGGGTCCTGGTAGGATGTCAAAGATATCTGGAGCCATGCTGACTGCAGTGCATCACACAGCTGCTGGAGGGTGGTGGGGGAGGCTCCATGGAGTGAACACAACAATCGAGGTGGACCCACAGATGCTCAATTGGGTTCAAGTCTGGGGAATTAAGGGGAAAAGGAAGTACTTGGAAGTCTTGGTCATGCTCTTTCAACCAATGTTGGACATTTCTAGCCAATTGACATATATCGCATTGTCTTGCTGGTAGATATCATCTGCTCCAGGAAAGACAATCAGCATGTATGGATGTATGTGATCTGCAAGGATGGATTCATTTCAAACTAGTTGAGAGTGCCTTAGACATGGATAAGTGTACCCAGAGAATGTCACGAAAACATTCCCCAGACCATGACGCTGCCACCACCAGCTTGTGTTCTTTCAGCAATGGCTGCAGGGCTATGATGTTTTTCACCTGACACGCCAACGTCCATCTGTTTGATGAAGCAGAAAACGTGACTCATCAGAGAAGGCAACCCTTTGCCAATCAGCAGAGGTCCAATTCCTATACTGCCGTGAAAATGGAAGACTTTTCTGCTGAGGCAACTTTGTTAGCAGAGGTGCAGTGACCATCCATCTGCTTTGGAGCCCCATACGCAAAAGGGTTCACTGAACAGTTGTTTTAGACACTTGTCTAGTAGCAGCTGGTTCATTTTGTCAGTAAGATGCTTCACTGCAACTTGGCAGTCCACCCTTCATAACCAACATTCACCTCTCATATCAACGGCATGTGGTGCTCCGCAGTTTCCACGTTTTACTTATTTGCACTAATTCAATCCAATTGTGTATATCTGCTTAATGTCTTTTATTGTTATCCTGCCTGGGATTAGAATTAGAACACATTGCAGAACAACAAGCATTGACCTATTATTAGGCTTAGTGTCCGAAGTGAAAATTGCAAGATTTTAGGATCTTTTAAATATAGCGATAGGGCAAATTAAAGATAACATCACCAAAACTTCTTAAATAATATGTTTTAACTTAAAAACTTGATTTAAACAGTGGGTCATTTTTCTATTGCTATATTCCCCGCCATTATGCTACAGATTCACTATTTGGATATTAGGGCAGAACCTAAGGAACTTGTTGTCATTGCAACTATGTATGAAACCAAGTAAAAAAAAAATCCAATCCATCTAAAATGAAAATTAAACAACTGAGCAAATAGTCTATAATAAAAAAAATCCATTGTTTTCCTCCTATAGCTCATATGAAGACGTACAGTATGTATGATTACAGAATACAAACATTGCATAGTCTGATCCTGCAGTCATGCAATATCCCATCTATTTCCTTTTTACTAACTTATGTTTCTAAGATTACCAAAAAGTAGGGGCCATGTACAGTATGTAGTGCAACTGCAGGATCTGACAACACCGGATTTTGTAGTCTATAATCATGGATATATGCATTTACAGCTTTTTATTGTAGCTTTAGCCATTAAACTATAAGACATGTTTAATCAAAACAGTTTTCAAAGTTGATTCATTTTTCATTCTACATTAATTCGAATTAATTCGTAACAAATTGAATTTCTTGTCAAACTTAGGCGAAGCTGCCGAGTCAAATTTTTCAAAACTTAGCTCATCTCTAAATCCTAGTATAATTTAACAGGTTATCCCATCCAATTAAGATGCTGTATTTATGGGCACAACTTGCTGCACCTAAGTTTCCTTAACCCTTAGGATACCAGGATACATGTACGGCACAGAAATGCAGGACAGAAATCCCAGCGCAGTACAGGTACAGCGCGCTGATCAGAGCTGCACCCGCCCGATCAGAGGCAGGCGTCTGGCTGTGACTGATAGCCGGAGCCCTGCTGTATGCTCTGGCATAGGTGAAAAAACAGATGCCGGCACATTAGCCCTTGCACGGCAGTATCACGGGTGACGGTGTCTACGGGGTCGTGGCTGCCTTCCAGGAGAGCCTGTGAGATCCAGCCCCTTGGGTCATTATGTAAGCCTCACAAAGTGACTTCAGACCTGAACTGGTCCTTAAAAAATGGGTTTTGGAAATTTTCTAAACTTCTAAGCCTTCTAACGTCCGCAAAAAATAAAATGGCATTCACAAAATTATCCAAACATAAAGTAGACATATGGGGAATGTAAAGTAGTAACTATTTTTGGAGTTATTGCTATCTATTATAAAAGTAGAGAAATGGAAATTTGGAAATGTGCAAATTTTTCCCAATTTATTGTAAATTTTGTATTTTTTTATAAATAAAAATGACTTTTTTTTTTACTCCATTTTACCACTGTCATGAAGTACAATATGTGATGAGAAAACACTCTCAGAATGACCTGGATAAGTAAAAGTGTTTTAAAGTTATTACTACATAAAGTGACACATTCACATTGCAAAAATCAGCCTGGGATTTAAGGTGAAAAGTGGCTTGGTAGTGAAGGGGTTAAAGTGGTTGTGTCACAAAACATATTTTACAGTTTTCAAACCAGCACCAGGATCTGAATAATTTTGCAATTACATAAAAAATTTGTATAGCCAGTGAGCTATTGAATAAAATGATTCTGTATAGCGCCACCTGCTGTTTGCTCTTTTCCTTTTTTTATGTCCATTACATGGAGCTGGTCGAATGTGCTCAGTTTAAAAACCTGCATAATCGATGCACAGTTTTGTTTTTTGTTCATCTGACAGATCAAAATAACGGAAAAATAAATGCTGATGTGAAACCAGACTAAACTGTGTCTGGTCCTAAAGGTTCTAAATACCCAGGACCAGAGGCGGTTAAATGACGGTTCATGCTGGTTATTTTGGATATGGAAAATTCAATCGGTAAGTGTAGAATTAGTTACGCTACTTATCATGTTTATTACCTGCTGTTTTTATCAGCTTTTTTATGATGAATTTATTTGTCTTGATTCCTGTAGAGAAGTTTTATGAAATAGACAGCGTTTATATACTCCTCACAACGGCTGTTGTTTATTGCAGGCAATTTCTGATCCATCTAGGAGAAAAAAATCCTCTGCGGCACTGCTGTCATTAATCTTCATAATAATTTCCAGGATGCAGCTGGTGCTGATAGGCTGTCTATGTGTACCATCACATGCTCCCAGTCACATCCTATGGGAAAAGCAATTTCACCCAGGCAACTACACTTTCACTGTTACCAAGGAAAAAAACAATAAAAGCAGAGGCACGCTTTAAAAGAGTGAACTATAGCTCCTTTGTATTCCCAGCTCTAAACATCCATAATATTGAGCAAGCGGTATTTATAGCTGGATGTCTTCTCTGCTAGAATGTGAGAACAAACGTCAGCAACTAGAGGCCCGTGAATAAACTTACAAACTATGCCAGGGATATAACTAGAGATGAGCGAAGTTCTTCAAAATTCAATTCGACTGCTTCGCCGAATTTTACAAATAAATTGAAAAGACGATTTTCTGAGGATTAGGAAACTGTGGGTTGGAGAAGTTTATGGATCAAAGGCACTCAAGCGAAGGGCTGGAGTATTGATCCTGATAAGGAAAAATCTTAATTATCTGGTGCCCTCCCACTCCTGCGATGACGAGGGCAGAATTGCTCAGATCACCATGCAATCAGAAGGGAAAACATTTAGTGTATATAACATCTATGGTCCAAATGACTCCTGTGAAAAATTCTATAGAGCAGTCTCAGAGAGGATGTTAGGAGATCAGATAGTAGATAAGAAAATAGGGGGTGGTATAAATGTAGTGGCGGAGTGGGGAGAAGATAGGAGACAGAGGATCTATTCCCCCAGCGAAACGCAATGTCCATATATTACAGGATCTGATGTCCACATTCAATTTGGTAGATGCTTGGAGGACACTACACCCGGAAGGGCTTGATTTCACGCATTATTCATTAGTACACAAATCATGGTCCCGTATAAACTACTTATTACTGTCAAGAAATCTATTTGGGAGATGCAGATCCTCTACCATAGAGGATTTGGTGATCTCAGATCACGCACTGGTTACGGTATGGTCCAGACTATATTTGGCGCTTCCCGTCAGATCTGTATGATAATGCAGATTTCAATAAATTACTGATGGGATGGTGGGAAGAATATATTAGCACTAATGATCTACCCGATAATGCCCAGCTGACTTGGGATGCTGGGAAAGCTGTGCTGAGGGGGCGATTGATCTCTCATGTCGCGGGACTTAAAAATAAAATAACGGCTGAAATTGAAACTCATGGGGCAAAGCTCAGAAAGGCATACTTAGCTTTTACAACATGCCCGTCAGATGAGACGGAGGGTGCGTGGAAGAGGGAGAAGCAGGAATATGAGTATTGGCTCCAAAAGAAGGAGTTACTGTATAGATCCAGAGCGGACGCACAACTCTACAAATTCAGCAATAAAGCCGGGAAATTACTGGCTAGATTAGCGAAGGGTTTCTATCACTCTACCCCTATTTTAGCCTTACAAGATAAAAAAGGGCAATTAAAACATGACCCAAAAGATATAAACAAAGTAATAAAGGAAATTTATATTGACCTATATAAATTCAAGAAGGAGAATGCGGAGAGTGGGAATAATTGGAAATTTACCACATATCACCCCAGAAGACTTAACCTCCCTTAACGTCCCGATAACATCGCAGGAAATCCAGACAACAATATCAAGTCTGAAGTTAGGGAAGGCCCCAGGACCAAACGGTTTACACTGGGGAATTCTTTAAAATCTTAGGGGAAAGAATCACGCCACTTTTAACGAAAGTATATAACTATCATATGTCTGGACTCCCGTTTCCCGAGATATCCAACACTGCCCATATAAAGCTAATCCTAAAACCAGGTAAAGAACCGAAATGTGGAAAAGCTTTGTCAGCACGCCACAACAACCAGCACCACCAGCTGATATGGAACGTCTTAGCAGAAGGCAGCATTTCAGCAACATGGTGGTGCAGTATGTGTGCACACGCCTACACGTACTGAATGACGGGTCTGCCCCCTTCAACTTCTGTGTCTCCAAATTGTCACAAGGCATGAGCTTGCCCTTTACACCTTGGAGGTGCTGGGCTGCCCTGCAGCCAGTGTATTGTCAGAATGTGTGTTTAGAACGGCAGGAGGGGGTTATCACAGACAAGCGCAGCCGACTGTCCACAGCCAATGTGGACAAGCTCACATTCATTAAAATGAACCAGGCATGGATCCCACAGGACTTGTCTATACCTTGTGCAGAATAGACATGTATACGGGCCTTACCCAGCCATTGTTATGCTACAGCGCAATTGCTCATTGTTGTATTTTGGATATTTCCCACTCTTTAGGAGTGTACCCAAATTTTTTAAAAAAATCAAAAATTTAAGCCAAAAACCAGTGTTGGCTACCTTGTCCTCCTCCACCGCCGCTTCCACCTACACCGCTACGTTCACCACCTCCTCAAACTCCTACTCCATATGGACCTCCACCTCATAAATCAAGATTCATTTTTTTTATTTTGTACATATTTTATTTTATGTCATTTCATTAATTTGTCTGTTACATTTTCAGTGCAATTCACCAATTTTTGGCTCTGATATACCACTGCTATACCTAGTAGACAGGTAAAAAAAAATCATGAATTTGTCTGTTACATGTTCGGGTGAAATTAACCAATTTTTGGGTGTTATATACCCCTGCTCTACCTAGTAGACAGGTAAAAAAAAATCACTAATTTGTCTGTTACATTTTCGGGTGAAATTCAGCAAATTGTGGCTGTGATATACCACTGCTATACCTAGTAGATAGGTAAAAAAAAAACTAATTTCTCTGTTACATATTCGGGTGAAATTCACCAATTTTTGGGTGTGATATACCCCTGCTATACCTAGTGGGCAGGTGAAAACATTTCACTAATTTGTCTGTTACATTCTCGCGTGAAATTCACCAATTTATGGGTGTGATATACCCCTGCTCTACCTAGTAGACAAATAAAAACATTTCAAAAATGTGTCTGTTACATTCTCGGCAGAAATGTTTGGCTGTAATATACCACTGTTATACCTAGTAGACAGGTAAAAACTAGAGATGAGCGAACTCGAACTGTATAGTTCGGGTTCGTACCGAATTTTGGGGTGTCCGTGACACGGACCCGAACCCGGACATTTTCGTAAAAGTCCGGGTTCGGGTTCGGTGTTCGTCGCTTTCTTGGCGCTTTTGTGACGCTTTCTTGGCGCTTTTTGAAAGGCTGCAAAGCAGCCAATCAACAAGCGTCATACTACTTGCCCCAAGAGGCCATCACAGCCATGCCTACTATTGGCATGGCTGTGATTGGCCAGAGCACCATGTGACCCAGCCTCTATTTAAGCTGGAGTCACATAGCGCCGCCCGTCACGCTGCTCTGATTAGCGTAGGGAGAGGTTGCGGCTGCGACAGTAGGGCGAGATTAGGCAGATTAACTCCTCCAAAGGACTTGATTAACTGATCGATCTGCAGCTGTGGATCATTGAGCTGCTGATCCTCAATTGCTCACTGTTTTTAGGCTGCCCAGACCGTTTGTCAGTCACATTTTTCTGGGGTGATCGGCGGCCATTTTGTGTCTTGTGGTGCGCCAGCACAAGCTGCGACCAAGTGCATTTAACCCTCAATAGTGTGGTTGTTTTTTGGCTAAAGCCTACATCAGGGTGAAGCTGTCACACCAAGTGCATTTAACCAGCAATAGTCTGTTTATTTTTTGGCCATATACTACATCAGGAGCAAGCTGCGCCTGTCACCAAGTGCATTTAACCCTCAATGGTGTGTTTGTTTTTTGGCTAAAGCCTACATCAGGGTGAAGCTGTCACACCAAGTGCATTTAACCAGCAATAGTCTGTTTATTTTTTGGCCATATACTACATCAGGGGCAAGCTGCGCCTGTCACCAAGTGCATTTAACCCTCAATGGTGCGTTTGTTTTTTGGCTAAAGCCTACATCAGGGTGAAGCTGTCACACCAAGTGCATTTAACCAGCAATAGTCTGTTTATTTTTTGGCCATATACTACATCAGGGGCAAGCTGCGCCCGTCACCAAGTGCATTTAACCCTCAGTAGTGTGGTTGGTCAAGCTATCACACCAAGTGCATTTAACCAGCAATAGTCTGTTCATTTTTTGGCCATATACTAAATCAGGGGCAAGCTGCGCCCATCACCAAGTGCATTTAACCAGCAATAGTCTGTTCATTTTTTGGCCATATACTACATCAGGGGCAAGCTGCGCCCGTCACCAAGTGCATTTAACCCTCAGTAGTGTGGTTGGTCAAGCTGTGACACCAAGTGCATTTAACCAGCAATAGTCTGTTCATTTTTTGGCCATATACTACATCAGGGGCAAGCTGCGCCCGTCACCAAGTGCATTTAACCCTCAGTAGTGTGGTTGGTCAAGCTATCACACCAAGTGCATTTAACCAGCAATAGTCTGTTAATTTTTTGGCCATATACTACATCAGGGGCAAGCTGCGCCCGTCACCAAGTGCATTTAACCCTCAGTAGTGGAGTTGGTCAAGCTGTGACACCAAGTGCATTTAACCAGCAATAGTCTGTTCATTTTTTGGCCATATACTACATCAGGGGCAAGCTGTGCCCGTCACCAAGTGCATTTAACCAGCAATAGTGTGGTTATTTTTTGGCCATATCCCAGTCTAATTCTGTCACTAAATCCATACCGGTCACCCAGCGCCTAAATACTAGGCCTCAAATTTATATCCCGCTAAATCTCTCGTTACCGCTGTCCTGTTGTGGCTGGGAAAGTTATTTAGTGTCCGCCAAAGCACATTTTTTGTTCTGGGTTGAAATACAATTCCCAATTTAGCAATTTCATAATTTAGTGGTTTCTGCTATATCAGAGCTATTTGAAATCTATCCCTAAAAGGGTATATAATATTCAAGGTGCACATAGGGTCATTCAGAATAACTTCACACACACACGCTACTGTGCATATCCCAGTCTAATTCTGTCACTAAATCCATACCGGTCACCCAGCGCCTAAATACTAGGCCTCAAATTTATATCCCGCTAAATCTCTCGTTACCGCTGTCCTGTTGTGGCTGGGAAAGTTATTTAGTGTCCGCCAAAGCACATTTTTTGTTCTGGGTTGAAATACAATTCCCAATTTAGCAATTTCATAATTTAGTGGTTTCTGCTATATCAGAGCTATTTGAAATCTATCCCTAAAAGGGTATATAATATTCAAGGTGCACATAGGGTCATTCAGAATAACTTCACACACACACGCTACTGTGCATATCCCAGTCTAATTCTGTCACTAAATCCATACCGGTCACCCAGGGCCTAAATACTAGGCCTCAAATTTATATCCCGCTAAATCTCTCGTTACCGCTGTCCTGTTGTGGCTGGGAAAGTTATTTAGTGTCCGTCAAAGCACATTTTTTGTTCTGGGTTGAAATACAATTCCCAATTTAGCAATTTCATAATTTAGTGGTTTCTGCTATATCAGAGCTATTTGAAATCTATCCCTAAAAGGGTATATAATATTCAAGGTGCACATAGGGTCATTCAGAATAACTTCACACACACACGCTACTGTGCATATCCCAGTCTAATTCTGTCACTAAATCCATACCGGTCACCCAGCGCCTAAATACTAGGCCTCAAATTTATATCCCGCTAAATCTCTCGTTACCGCTGTCCTGTTGTGGCTGGGAAAGTTATTTAGTGTCCGCCAAAGCACATTTTTTGTTCTGGGTTGAAATACAATTCCCAATTTAGCAATTTCATAATTTAGTGGTTTCTGCTATATCAGAGCTATTTGAAATCTATCCCTAAAAGGGTATATAATATTCAAGGTGCACATAGGGCCATTCAGAATAACTTCACACACACACGCTACTGTGCATATCCCAGTCTAATTCTGTCACTAAATCCATACCGGTCACCCAGGGCCTAAATACTAGGCCTCAAATTTATATCCCGCTAAATCTCTCGTTACCGCTGTCCTGTTGTGGCTGGGAAAGTTATTTAGTGTCCGTCAAAGCACATTTTTTGTTCTGGGTTGAAATACAATTCCCAATTTAGCAATTTCATAATTTAGTGGTTTCTGCTATATCAGAGCTATTTGAAATCTATCCCTAAAAGGGTATATAATATTCAAGGTGCACATAGGGTCATTCAGAATAACTTCACACACACACGCTACTGTGCATATCCCAGTCTAATTCTGTCACTAAATCCATACCGGTCACCCAGCGCCTAAATACTAGGCCTCAAATTTATATCCCGCTAAATCTCTCGTTACCGCTGTCCTGTTGTGGATGGGCAAGTTATTTCGTGTCCGCCAAAGCACATTTTTTGTTCTGGGTTGAAACACAATTCCCAATTTAGCAATTTCATAATTTAGTGGTTTCTGCTATATATGAGCTATTGGAAATCTATCCCTAAAAGGGTAGATCATATTGAAGGTGCACATAGGGTCATTCAGAATAACTTCACACACCCGCTACTGTGCATTTCCAAGTCTAATTCTGTCACTAAACCCATACCTGTCACCCAGCGCCTAAATACTAGGCCTCAAATTTATATCCCGCTAAATCTCTTGTTACCGCTGTCCTGTTGTGGCTGGGAAAGTTATTTAGTGTCCGTCAAAGCACATTTTTTGTTCTGGGTTGAAATACAATTCCCAATTTAGCAATTTAAAAATTTAGTGGTTTCTGCTATATCAGAGCTATTTGAAATCTATCCCTAAAAGGGTATATAATATTCAAGGTGCACATAGGGTCATTCAGAATAACTTCACACACACACGCTACTGTGCATATCCCAGTCTAATTCTGTCACTAAATCCATACCGGTCACCCAGCGCCTAAATACTAGGCCTCAAATTTATATCCCGTTAAATCTCTCGTTACCGCTGTCCTGTTGTGGCTGGGAAAGTTATTTAGTGTCCGTCAAAGCACATTTTTTGTTCTGGGTTGAAATACAATTCTCAATTTAGCAATTTCATAATTTAGTGGTTTCTGCTATATCAGAGCTATTTGAAATCTATCCCTAAAAGGGTATATAATATTCAAGGTGCACATAGGGTCATTCAGAATAACTTCACACACACGCTACTGTGCATTTCCAAGTCTAATTCTGTCACTAAATCCATACCGGTCACCCAGCGCCTAAATACTAGGCCTCAAATTTATATCCCGCTGAATTTGAATACAATACATTGGGCCAAATAATATTTTTGTTGTTGTGGTGAACCATAACAATGAGGAAAACATCTAGTAAGGGACGCGGACGTGGACATGGTCGTGGTGGTGTTAGTGGACCCTCTGGTGCTGGGAGAGGACGTGGCCGTTCTGCCACATCCACACGTCCTAGTGTACCAACTAACTCAGGTCCCAATAGCCGCCAGAATTTACAGCGATATATGGTGGGGCCCAATGCCGTTCTAAGGATGGTAAGGCCTGAGCAGGTACAGGCATTAGTCAATTGGGTGGCCGACAGTGGATCCAGCACGTTCACATTATCTCCCACCCAGTCTTCTGCAGAAAGCGCACAGATGGCGCCTGAAAACCAACCCCATCAGTCTGTCACATCACCCCCATGCATACCAGGGAAACTGTCTCAGCCTCAAGTTATGCAGCAGTCTCTTATGCTGTTTGAAGACTCCGCTGGCAGGGTTTCCCAAGGGCATCCACCTAGCCCTTCCCCAGCGGTGAAAGACATAGAATGCACTGACGCACAACCACTTATGTTTCCTGATGATGAGGACATGGGAATACCACCTCAGCATGTCTCTGATGATGACGAAACACAGGTGCCAACTGCTGCGTCTTTCTGCAGTGTGCAGACTGAACAGGAGGTCAGGGATCAAGACTGGGTGGAAGACGATGCAGGGGACGATGAGGTCCTAGACCCCACATGGAATGAAGGTCGTGCCACTGACTTTCACAGTTCGGAGGAAGAGGCAGTGGTGAGACCGAGCCAACAGCGTAGCAAAAGAGGGAGCAGTGGGCAAAAGCAGAACACCCGCCGCCAAGAGACTCCGCCTGCTACTGACCGCCGCCATCTGGGACCGAGCACCCCAAAGGCAGCTTCAAGGAGTTCCCTGGCATGGCACTTCTTCAAACAATGTGCTGACGACAAGACCCGAGTGGTTTGCACGCTGTGCCATCAGAGCCTGAAGCGAGGCATTAACGTTCTGAACCTGAGCACAACCTGCATGACCAGGCACCTGCATGCAAAGCATGAACTGCAGTGGAGTAAACACCTTAAAACCAAGGAAGTCACTCAGGCTCCCCCTGCTACCTCTTCTGCTGCTGCCGCCTCGGCCTCTTCTGCTGCTGCCGCCTCGGCTTCTTCTGCTGCTGCCGCCTCGGCCTCTTCCTCCGCCTCTGGAGGAACGTTGGCACCTGCCGCCCAGCAAACAGGGGATGTACCACCAACACCACCACCACCACCTCCGTCACCAAGTGTCTCAACCATGTCACACGCCAGCGTTCAGCTCTCCATCTCACAAACATTTGAGAGAAAGCGTAAATTCCCACCTAGCCACCCTCGATCCCTGGCCCTGAATGCCAGCATTTCTAAACTACTGGCCTATGAAATGCTGTCATTTAGGCTGGTGGACACAGACAGCTTCAAACAGCTCATGTCGCTTGCTGTCCCACAGTATGTTGTTCCTAGCCGCCACTACTTCTCCAAGAGAGCCGTGCCTTCCCTGCACAACCAAGTATCCGATAAAATCAAGTGTGCACTGCGCAACGCCATCTGTGGCAAGGTCCACCTAACCACAGTTACGTGGACCAGTAAGCACGGCCAGGGACGCTATATCTCCCTAACTGCACACTGGGTAAATGTAGTGGCAGCTGGGCCCCAGGCGGAGAGCTGTTTGGCGCACGTCCTTCCGCCGCCAAGGATCGCAGGGCAACATTCTTTGCCTCCTGTTGCCACCTCCTCCTTCTCGGCTTCCTCCTCCTCTTCTTCCACCTGCTCATCCAGTCAGCCACACACCTTCACCACCAACTTCAGCACAGCCCGGGGTAAACGTCAGCAGGCCATTCTGAAACTCATATGTTTGGGGGACAGGCCCCACACCGCACAGGAGTTGTGGCGGGGTATAGAACAACAGACCGACGAGTGGTTGCTGCCGGTGAGCCTCAAGCCCGGCCTGGTGGTGTGTGATAATGGGCGAAATCTCGTTGCAGCTCTGGGACTAGCCAATTTGACGCACATCCCTTGCTTGGCGCATGTGCTGAATTTGGTGGTGCAGAAGTTCATTCACAACTACCCCGACATGTCAGAGCTGCTGCATAAAGTGCGGGCCGTCTGTTCGCGCTTCCGGCGTTCACATCCTGCTGCTGCTCGCCTGTCTGCGCTACAGCGTAACTTCGGCCTTCCCGCTCACCGCCTCATATGCGACGTGCCCACCAGGTGGAACTCCACCTTGCACATGCTGGACAGACTGTGCGAGCAGCAGCAGGCCATAGTGGAGTTTCAGCTGCAGCACGCACGGGTCAGTCGCACTACAGAACAGCACCACTTTACCACCAATGACTGGGCCTCCATGCGAGACCTGTGTGCCCTGTTGCGCTGTTTCGAGTACTCCACCAACATGGCCAGTGGCGATGACGCCGTTATCAGCGTTACAATACCACTTCTATGTCTCCTTGAGAAAACACTTAGGGCGATGATGCAAGAGGAGGTGGCCCAGGAGGAGGAGGAGGAGGAGGAAGAGGGGTCATTTTTAGCACTTTCAGGCCAGTCTCTTCGAAGTGACTCAGAGGGAGGTTTTTGGCAACAGCAGAGGCCAGGTACAAATGTGGCCAGACAGGGCCCACTACTGGAGGACGAGGAGGACGAGGATGAGGAGGAGGTGGAGGAGGATGAGGATGAAGCATGGTCACAGCGGGGTGGCACCCAACGCAGCTCGGGTCCATCACTGGTGCGTGGCTGGGGGGAAAGGCAGGACGATGACGATACGCCTCCCACAGAGGACAGCTTGTCCTTACCCCTGGGCAGCCTGGCACACATGAGCGACTACATGCTGCAGTGCCTGCGCAACGACAGCAGAGTTGCCCACATTTTAACCTGTGCGGACTACTGGGTTGCCACCCTGCTGGATCCACGCTACAAAGACAATGTGCCCACCTTACTTCCTGCACTGGAGCGTGATAGGAAGATGCGCGAGTACAAGCGCACGTTGGTAGACGCGCTACTGAGAGCATTCCCAAATGTCACAGGGGAACAAGTGGAAGCCCAAGGCCAAGGCAGAGGAGGAGCAAGAGGTAGCCAAGGCAGCTGTGTCAATGCCAGCTCCTCTGAGGGCAGGGTTAGCATGGCAGAGATGTGGAAAACTTTTGTCAACACGCCACAGCTAACTGCACCACCACCTGATACGCAACGTGTTAGCAGGAGGCAACATTTCACTAACATGGTGGAACAGTACATGTGCACACCCCTCCACGTACTGACTGATGGTTCGGCCCCATTCAACTTCTGGGTCTCTAAATTGTCCACGTGGCCAGAGCTAGCCTTTTATGCCTTGGAGGTGCTGGCCTGCCCGGCGGCCAGCGTTTTGTCCGAACATGTATTCAGCACGGCAGGGGGCGTCATTACAGACAAACGCAGCCGCCTGTCTACAGCCAATGTGGACAAGCTGACGTTCATAAAAATAAACCAGGCATGGATCCCACAGGATCTGTCCGTCCCTTGTCCAGATTAGACATTAACTACCTCCCCTTAACCATATATTATTGGACTCCAGGGCACTTCCTCATTCAATCCTATTTTTATTTTCATTTTACCATTATATTGCGAGGCTACCCAAAGTTGAATGAACCTCTCCTCTGTCTGGGTGCCGGGGCCTAAATATATGCCAATGGACTGTTCCAATGTTGGGTGACGTGAAGCCTGATTCTCTGCTATGACATGCAGACTGATTCTCTGCTGACATGAAGCCAGATTGTCTGTTACGGGACCTCTCTCCTCTGCCTGGGTGCTGGGCCTAAATTTATGACAATGGACTGTTGCAGTGGTGGGTGACGTGAAGCCTGATTCTCTGCTATGACATGCAGACTGATTCTCTACTGACATGAAGCCAGATTGTCTGTTACGGGACCTCTCTCCTCTGCCTGTGTGCTGGGCCTAAATATATGCCAATGGACTGTTGCAGTGGTGGCTGACGTGAAGCCTCATTCTCTGCTATGACATGCAGACTAATTCTCTGCTGACATGAAGCCAGATTGTCTGTTACGGGACCTCTCTCCTCTGCCTGTGTGCTGGGCCTAAATATATGCCAATGGACTGTTGCAGTGGTGGCTGACGTGAAGCCTCATTCTCTGCTATGACATGCAGACTAATTCTCTGCTGACATGAAGCCAGATTGTCTGTTACGGGACCTCTCTCCTCTGCCTGTGTGCTGGGCCTAAATATATGCCAATGGACTGTTGCAGTGGTGGCTGACGTGAAGCCTCATTCTCTGCTATGACATGCAGACTAATTCTCTGCTGACATGAAGCCAGATTGTCTGTTACGGGACCTCTCTCCTCTGCCTGTGTGCTGGGCCTAAATATATGCCAATGGACTGTTGCAGTGGTGGCTGACGTGAAGCCTCATTCTCTGCTATGACATGCAGACTAATTCTCTGCTGACATGAAGCCAGATTGTCTGTTACGGGACCTCTCTCCTCTGCCTGTGTGCTGGGCCTAAATATATGCCAATGGACTGTTGCAGTGGTGGCTGACCTGAAGCCTGATTCTCTGCTATGACATGAAGACTGATTCTCTGCTGACATGAAGCCAGATTGTCTGTTACGGGACCTCTCTCCTCTGCCTGTGTGCTTGGCCTAAATATATGCCAATGGACTGTTGCAGTGGTGGCTGACGTGAAGCCTCATTCTCTGCTATGACATGCAGACTAATTCTCTGCTGACATGAAGCCAGATTCTCTGTTACGGGACCTCTCTCCTCTGCCTGGGTTCCGGGGCCTAAATATCTGAGAATGGACTGTTCCAGTGGTGGGTGACGGGAAGCCAGATTCTCTGCTATGGGACCTTTCTCCAATTGATTTTGGTTAATTTTTATTTATTTAATTTTTATTTTAATTCATTTCCCTATCCACATTTGTTTGCAGGGGATTTACCTACATGTTGCTGCCTTTTGCAGCCCTCTAGCCCTTTCCTGGGCTGTTTTACAGCCTTTTTAGTGCCGAAAAGTTCGGGTCCCCATTGACTTCAATGGGGTTCGGGTTCGGGACGAAGTTCGGATCGGGTTCGGATCACGAACCCGAACATTTCCGGGAAGTTCGGCCGAACTTCTCGAACCCGAACATCCAGGTGTTCGCTCAACTCTAGTAAAAACGTTTCACTAATTTGTCTGTTACGTTCTTGGGTGACATTTGACCATTTTCGCCATGATTAAACCCCTGCTCTGCATAGGTGACAGGGACATAAATTTCAAAAAAATCGTCTTTTACATTGTCAGGTGACATTTTACCAATTTTGCCATATACAAACCCTTGCTCTGAATAGGTGACAGGGAATTACATTTCAAAAATTCTTCTTTAATTGACGCGCGCCACCTCCTTTACTTGTAAGCTTCGGCTTTAATAATTTGTCCCACTTTTCCACTCGATCACCTTTTAATTTCATCCATTGACCTCTCTTGGATGTGGTATCTCTTTCTCTAGTTCCCTCTCCGGCGTGGAACCCTGAACTGCCGATAACCGTGATCAACATGGTAGGCTCATAAAAGAACATGGTAAGTTGATAGAGAAGATATCCAAATGGATCGTTGACGTCACGGGGAAGTGCGATCAGGCAGAAGTAATCTAGAGTCAACAAAGCGGCAGCAGGGCCTCTCCTGTCTAACATTTCCAAATCCAAAATACCCCAGTGACATTCCCTATAATTTTTTATTAATCATTCCAATAACAGGGCATCTTAAGAGTCCTGTATTGTTATTTATCGTCACTACCTCCCCGAGTCGGGAGTGGGTAATTGCCGCCCCCCCTCTCCTTTCCTTGGATTCTTCCATTTTAATAACTTCTCCCACATTTCCGCTCGATTACATTTAATTTCATCCATTGACCCCCCTTGGATGTGGTATCTCTTTCTCACGCTCCCTCTCCGGCATGGAACCCTGATTCGCCGCTAACCGTGATCAACATGGTAGGCGCAGAATAGAACATCGAAAGTTGATAGAGAAGATATCCAACTGGATTGTGAACATCACAGGGACGTGCGACATGGTGGGGCAGTATGTGTGCACACGCCTACACGTACTGACTGATGGGTCTGCCCCCTTCAACTTCTGGGTCTCCAAATTAGGGCACATGGCCTGAGCGTGCCCTTTACGCCTTTGAGCCGCTGGCCTGCCCTGCAGCCAGTGTATTGCCTGAACGTGTGTGTAGCACGACTGGAGGGGGTTATCACAGGTTATATTTCCCAATGTTTTGGGGTGTACCCTAATTTAAAATAAAAATGTAAACCAAAAAACAGTGTAGGCTTCCTTCTCCTCCACCGCCACTTCCAACTACACCGCCACATCCACTGCCTCCTCCTAGATCAAGATTATTATTATTTTTTAATGTATTTTATGTTATTTAAGTCATTTCCCTATCAACATTTGTTTGCAGAGCACTTGCCATGCTCTTAACCACATTTTGCTGCCATTTGTAGCCCTCTAGCCCTTTCCATGACATTTTTAGAGCCATTTTAGTGCTCAAAAGTTCGGGTCCCCATTGACTTGAGTTCGGGTCAAGTTTGGGTCCCGAACTCGAACTTTTTTGTGAAGTTCAGCCGAACCTGTCAAACCCGAACATCCAGGTGTCTGCTCAACTCTACCAGTGTACTTTTTCTGTAGACGGTGTCCGCTACGTACAGTGTGATATTAGCTGCTCCACTTCTCCTGTGTAAAGTGTGCGCATCCAAAAAATATCTGACATCCAGTGTACATTTCCCGTAGACAGTGTCTGCTGTGGACAGTGACTTTAGCTGCGCCACATCTCCTGTGTAAAATGTGTGCATCCAAAAATGTATCTGTGACTAGGGATGAGCGAACTCGAACTGTATAGTTCGGGTTCGTACCGAATTTTGGGGTGTCCGTGACACGGACCCGAACCCGGACATTTTCGTAAAAGTCCGGGTTCGGGTTCGGTGTTCGTCGCTTTCTTGGCGCGTTTGTGACGCTTTCTTGGCGCTTTTTGAAAGGCTGCAAAGCAGCCAATCAACAAGCGTCATACTACTTGCCCCAAGAGGCCGTCACAGCCATGCCTACTATTGGCATGGCTGTGATTGGCCAGAGCACCATGTGACCCAGCCTCTATTTAAGCTGGAGTCACATAGCGCCGCCCGTCACTCTGCTCTGATTAGCATAGGGAGAGGTTGCGGCTGCGACAGTAGGGCGAGATTAGGCAGATTAACTTCTCCAAAGGACTTGATTAATCGATCGATCTGCAGCTGTGCATCATTGAGCTGCTGAAATTCAATTGCTCACTGTTTTTAGGCTGCCCAGACCGTTTGTCAGTCACTTTTTTCTGGGGTGATCGGCGGCCATTTTGTGTCTTGTGCGGTGCTGCGACCAAGTGCATCCAAGCTGCGACCAAGTGCATTTAACCCTCAATGGTGTGGTTGTTTTTTGGCTAAAGCCTACATCAGGGTGAAGCTGTCACACCAAGTGCATTTAACCAGCAATAGTGTGTTAATTTTTTGGCCATATACTAAATCAGGGGCAAGCTGCGCCCGTCACCAAGTGCATTTAACCCTCAGTAGTGTGGTTGGTCAAGCTGTCACACCAAGTGCATTTAACCAGCAATAGTCTGTTCATTTTTTGGCCATATACTACATCAGGGGCAAGCTGCGCCCGTCACCAAGTGCATTTAACCCTCAATGGTGTGGTTGTTTTTTGGCTAAAGCCTACATCAGGGTGAAGCTGTCACACCAAGTGCATTTAACCAGCAATAGTCTGTTCATTTTTTGGCCATATACTACATCAGGGGCAAGCTGCGCCCGTCACCAAGTGCATTTAACCCTCAGTAGTGTGGTTGGTCAAGCTGTCACACCAAGTGCATTTAACCAGCAATAGTGTGGTTATTTTTTGGCCATATCCCAGTCTAATTCTGTCACTAAATCCATACCGGTCACCCAGCGCCTAAATACTAGGCCTCAAATTTATATCCCGCTAAATCTGTCGTTACCGCTGTCCTGTTGTGGATGGGCAAGTTATTTAGTGTCCGCCAAAGCACATTTTTTGTTCTGGGTTGAAATACAATTCCCAATTTAGCAATTTCATAATTTAGTGGTTTCTGCTATATCAGAGCTATTTGAAATCTATCCCTAAAAGGGTATATAATATTCAAGGTGCACATAGGGTCATTCAGAATAACTTCACACACACGCTACTGTGCATTTCCAAGTCTAATTCTGTCACTAAATCCATACCGGTCACCCAGCGCCTAAATACTAGGCCTCAAATTTATATCCCGCTAAATCTGTCGTTACCGCTGTACTGTTGTGGATGGGCAAGTTATTTAGTGTCCGCCAAAGCACATTTTTTGTTCTGGGTTGAAATACAATTCCCAATTTAGCAATTTAAAAATTTAGTGGTTTCTGCTATATCAGAGCTATTTGAAATCTATCCCTAAAAGGGTATATAATATTCAAGGTGCACATAGGGTCATTCAGAATAACTTCACACACACGCTACTGTGCATTTCCAAGTCTAATTCTGTTAGTAAATCCATACCGGTCACCCAGCGCCTAAATACTAGGCCTCAAATTTATATCCCGCTGAATCTGTCGTTACCGCTGTACTGTTGTGGCTGGGCAAGTTATTTAGTGTCTGTTAAAGCACATTTTTTGTTCAGGGTTGAAATACAATTCCCAATTTAGCAATTTCATAATTTAGTGGTTTCTGCTATATCAGAGCTATTTGAAATCTATCCCTAAAAGGGTATATAATATTCAAGGTGCACATAGGGTCATTCAGAATAACTTCACACACACGCTACTGTGCATTTCCAAGTCTAATTCTGTTAGTAAATCCATACCGGTCACCCAGCGCCTAAATACTAGGCCTCAAATTTATATCCCGCTAAATCTGTCGTTACCGCTGTACTGTTGTGGCTGGGCAAGTTATTTAGTGTCCGTTAAAGCACATTTTTTGTTCAGGGTTGAAATACAATTCCCAATTTAGCAATTTCATAATTTAGTGGTTTCTGCTATATCAGAGCTATTTGAAATCTATCCCTAAAAGGGTATATAATATTCAAGGTGCACATAGGGTCATTCAGAATAACTTCACACACACGCTACTGTGCATTTCCAAGTCTAATTCCTTCACTAAATCCATACCGGTCACCCAGCGCCTAAATACTAGGCCTCAAATTTATATCCCGCTAAATCTGTCGTTACCGCTGTACTGTTGTGGATGGGCAAGTTATTTAGTGTCCGCCAAAGCACATTTTTTGTTCTGGGTTGAAATACAATTCCCAATTTAGCAATTTCATAATTTAGTGGTTTCTGCTATATCAGAGCTATTTGAAATCTATCCCTAAAAGGGTATATAATATTCAAGGTGCACATAGGGTCATTCAGAATAACTTCACACACACGCTACTGTGCATTTCCAAGTCTAATTCTGTCACTAAATCCATACCGGTCACCCAGCGCCTAAATACTAGGCCTCAAATTTATATCCCGCTGAATTTGAATACAATACATTGGGCCAAATAATATTTTTGTTGTTGTGGTGAACCATAACAATGAGGAAAACATCTAGTAAGGGACGCGGACGTGGACATGGTCGTGGTGGTGTTAGTGGACCCTCTGGTGCTGGGAGAGGACGTGGCCGTTCTGCCACATCCACACGTCCTAGTGTATCAACTACCTCAGGTCCCAGTAGCCGCCAGAATTTACAGCGATATATGGTGGGGCCCAATGCCGTTCTAAGGATGGTAAGGCCTGAGCAGGTACAGGCATTAGTCAATTGGGTGGCCGACAGTGGATCCAGCACGTTCACATTATCTCCCACCCAGTCTTCTGCAGAAAGCGCACAGATGGCGCCTGAAAACCAACCCCATCAGTCTGTCACATCACCCCCATGCATACCAGGGAAACTGTCTCAGCCTCAAGTTATGCAGCAGTCTCTTATGCTGTTTGAAGACTCCGCTGGCAGGGTTTCCCAAGGGCATCCACCTAGCCCTTCCCCAGCGGTGAAAGACATAGAATGCACTGACGCACAACCACTTATGTTTCCTGATGATGAGGACATGGGAATACCACCTCAGCATGTCTCTGATGATGACGAAACACAGGTGCCAACTGCTGCGTCTTTCTGCAGTGTGCAGACTGAACAGGAGGTCAGGGATCAAGACTGGGTGGAAGACGATGCAGGGGACGATGAGGTCCTAGACCCCACATGGAATGAAGGTCGTGCCACTGACTTTCACAGTTCGGAGGAAGAGGCAGTGGTGAGACCGAGCCAACAGCGTAGCAAAAGAGGGAGCAGTGGGCAAAAGCAGAACACCCGCCGCCAAGAGACTCCGCCTGCTACTGACCGCCGCCATCTGGGACCGAGCACCCCAAAGGCAGCTTCAAGGAGTTCCCTGGCATGGCACTTCTTCAAACAATGTGCTGACGACAAGACCCGAGTGGTTTGCACGCTGTGCCATCAGAGCCTGAAGCGAGGCATTAACGTTCTGAACCTGAGCACAACCTGCATGACCAGGCACCTGCATGCAAAGCATGAACTGCAGTGGAGTAAACACCTTAAAACCAAGGAAGTCACTCAGGCTCCCCCTGCTACCTCTTCTGCTGCTGCCGCCTCGGCCTCTTCTGCTGCTGCCGCCTCGGCCTCTTCCTCCGCCTCTGGAGGAACGTTGGCACCTGCCGCCCAGCAAACAGGGGATGTACCACCAACACCACCACCACCACCTCCGTCACCAAGTGTCTCAACCATGTCACACGCCAGCGTTCAGCTCTCCATCTCACAAACATTTGATAGAAAGCGTAAATTCCCACCTAGCCACCCTCGATCCCTGGCCCTGAATGCCAGCATTTCTAAACTACTGGCCTATGAAATGCTGTCATTTAGGCTGGTGGACACAGACAGCTTCAAACAGCTCATGTCGCTTGCTGTCCCACAGTATGTTGTTCCTAGCCGCCACTACTTCTCCAAGAGAGCCGTGCCTTCCCTGCACAACCAAGTATCCGATAAAATCAAGTGTGCACTGCGCAACGCCATCTGTGGCAAGGTCCACCTAACCACAGTTACGTGGACCAGTAAGCACGGCCAGGGACGCTATATCTCCCTAACTGCACACTGGGTAAATGTAGTGGCAGCTGGGCCCCAGGCGGAGAGCTGTTTAGCGCACGACCTTCCGCCGCCAAGGATCGCAGGGCAACATTCTTTGCCTCCTGTTGCCACCTCCTCCTTCTCGGCTTCCTCCTCCTCTTCTTCCACCTGCTCATCCAGTCAGCCACACACCTTCACCACCAACTTCAGCACAGCCCGCGGTAAACGTCAGCAGGCCATTCTGAAACTCATATGTTTGGGGGACAGGCCCCACACCGCACAGGAGTTGTGGTGGGATATAGAACAACAGACCGACGAGTGGTTGCTGCCGGTGAGACTCAAGCCCGGCCTGGTGGTGTGTGATAATGGGCGAAATCTCGTTGCAGCTCTGGGACTAGCCAATTTGACGCACATCCCTTGCTTGGCGCATGTGCTGAATTTGGTGGTGCAGAAGTTCATTCACAACTACCCCGACATGTCAGAGCTGCTGCATAAAGTGCGGGCCGTCTGTTCGCGCTTCCGGCGTTCACATCCTGCTGCTGCTCGCCTGTCTGCGCTACAGCGTAACTTCGGCCTTCCCGCTCACCGCCTCATATGCGACGTGCCCACCAGGTGGAACTCCACCTTGCACATGCTGGACAGACTGTGCGAGCAGCAGCAGGCCATAGTGGAGTTTCAGCTGCAGCACGCACGGGTCAGTCGCACTACAGAACAGCACCACTTCACCACCAATGACTGGGCCTCCATGCGAGACCTGTGTGCCCTGTTGCGCTGTTTCGAGTACTCCACCAACATGGCCAGTGGCGATGACGCCGTTATCAGCGTTACAATACCACTTCTATGTCTCCTTGAGAAAACACTTAGGGCGATGATGGAAGAGGAGGTGGCCCAGGAGGAGGAGGAGGAGGAGGAAGAGGGGTCATTTTTAGCACTTTCAGGAAAGTCTCTTCGAAGTGACTCAGATGGAGGTTTTTGGCAACAGCAGAGGCCAGGTACAAATGTGGCCAGACAGGGCCCACTACTGGAGGACGAGGAGGACGAGGATGAGGAGGAGGTGGAGGAGGATGAGGATGAAGCATGGTCACAGCGGGGTGGCACCCAACGCAGCTCGGGTCCATCACTGGTGCGTGGCTGGGGGGAAAGGCAGGACAATGATGATACGCCTCCCACAGAGGACAGCTTGTCCTTACCCCTGGGCAGCCTGGCACACATGAGCGACTACATGCTGCAGTGCCTGCGCAACGACAGCAGAGTTGCCCACATTTTAGCCTGTGCGGACTACTGGGTTGCCACCCTGCTGGATCCATGCTACAAAGACAATGTGCCCACCTTACTTCCTGCACTGGAGCGTGATAGGAAGATGCGCGAGTACAAGCGCACGTTGGTAGACGCGCTACTGAGAGCATTCCCAAATGTCACAGGGGAACAAGTGGAAGCCCAAGGCCAAGGCAGAGGAGGAGCAAGAGGTCGCCAAGGCAGCTGTGTCACGGCCAGCTCCTCTGAGGGCAGGGTTAGCATGGCAGAGATGTGGAAAACTTTTGTCAACACGCCACAGCTAACTGCACCACCACCTGATACGCAACGTGTTAGCAGGAGGCAACATTTCACTAACATAGTGGAACAGTACGTGTGCACACCCCTCCACGTACTGACTGATGGTTCGGCCCCATTCAACTTCTGGGTCTCTAAATTGTCCACGTGGCCAGAGCTAGCCTTTTATGCCTTGGAGGTGCTGGCCTGCCCGGCGGCCAGCGTTTTGTCTGAATGTGTATTCAGCACGGCAGGGGGTGTCATTACAGACAAACGCAGCCGCCTGTCTACAGCCAATGTGGACAAGCTGACGTTCATAAAAATGAACCAGGCATGGATCCCACAGGACCTGTCCATCCCTTGTGCAGATTAGACATTAACTACCTCCCCTTAACCATATATTATTGGACTCCAGGGCACTTCCTCATTCAATCCTATTTTTATTTTCATTTTACCATTATATTGCGAGGCTACCCAAAGTTGAATGAACCTCTCCTCTGTCTGGGTGCCGGGCCTAAATATATGCCAATGGACTGTTCAAATGTTGGGTGACGTGAAGCCTGATTCTCTGCTATGACATGCAGACTAATTCTCTGCTGACATGAAGACAGATTCTCTGTTACGGGACCTCTCTCCTCTGCCTGGGTGCTGGGCCTAAATATCTGACAATGGACTGTTGCAGTGGTGGCTGACGTGAAGCCTGATTTTCTGCTATGACATGCAGACTGATTCTCTGCTGACATGAAGCCAGATCCTCTGTTACGGGACCTCTCTCCTCTGCCTGTGTGCTGGGCCTAAATATATGCCAATGGACTGTTGCAGTGGTGGCTGACGTGAAGCCTCATTCTCTGCTATGACATGCAGACTAATTCTCTGCTGACATGAAGCCAGATTGTCTGTTACGGGACCTCTCTCCTCTGCCTGGGTGCTGGGCCTAAATTTATGAAAATGGACTCTTACAGTGGTGGGTGACGTGAAGCCTGATTCTCTGCTATGACATGAAGACTGATTCTCTGCTATGACATGAAGACTGATTCTCTGTTGACATGAAGCCAGATTGTGTGTTACGGGACCTCTCTCCTCTGCCTGGGTGCTGGGCCTAAATTTATGAAAATGGACTCTTACAGTGGTGGGTGACGTGAAGCCTGATTCTCTGCTATGACATGAAGACTGATTCTCTGCTATGACATGAAGACTGATTCTCTGCTGACATGAAGCCAGATTGTCTGTTACGGGACCTCTCTCCTCTGCCTGGGTGCTGGGCCTAAATTTATGACAATGGACTGTTGCAGTGGTGGCTGACGTGAAGCCTGATTCTCTGCTATGACATGCAGACTGATTCTCTGCTGACATGAAGCCAGATCCTCTGTTACGGGACCTCTCTCCTCTGCCTGGGTGCTGGGCCTAAATTTATGAAAATGGACTGTTGCAGTGGTGGGTGACGTGAAGCCTGATTCTCTGCTATGATATCAAGACTGATTCTCTGCTGACATGAAGCCAGATCCTCTGTTACGGGACCTCTCTCCTCTGCCTGGGTGCTGGGCCTAAATATCTGACAATGGACTGTTGCATTGGTGGCTGACGTGAAGCCTGATTCTCTGCTATGACATGCAGACTAATTCTCTGCTGACATGAAGCCAGATTGTCTGTTACGGGAACTCTCTCCTCTGCCTGGGTGCTGGGCCTAAATTTATGAAAATGGACTCTTACAGTGGTGGGTGACGTGAAGCCTGCTTCTCTGCTATGACATGAAGACTGATTCTCTGCTATGACATGAAGACTGATTCTCTGTTGACATGAAGCCAGATTGTCTGTTACGGGACCTCTCTCCTCTGCCTGGGTGCTGGGCCTAAATTTATGAAAATGGACTCTTACAGTGGTGGGTGACGTGAAGCCTTATTCTCTGCTATGACATGAAGACTGATTTTCTGCTGACATGAAGCCAGATTGTCTGTTACGGGACCTCTCTCCTCTGCCTGGGTGCTGGGCCTAAATTTATGACAATGGACTGTTGCAGTGGTGGCTGACGTGAAGCCTGATTCTCTGCTATGACATGCAGACTGATTCACTGCTGACATGAAGCCAGATCCTCTGTTACGGGACCTCTCTCCTCTGCCTGGGTGCTGGGCCTAAATTTATGAAAATGGACTGTTGCAGTGGTGGGTGACGTGAAGCCTGATTCTCTGCTATGATATGAAGACTGATTCTCTGCTGACATGAAGCCAGATCCTCTGTTACGGGACCTCTCTCCTCTGCCTGGGTGCTGGGCCTAAATATCTGACAATGGACTGTTGCATTGGTGGCTGACGTGAAGCCTGATTCTCTGCTATGACATGCAGACTAATTCTCTGCTGACATGAAGCCAGATTGTCTGTGACGGGAACTCTCTCCTCTGCCTCGGTGCTGGGCCTAAATTTATGAAAATGGATTCTTACAGTGGTGGGTGACGTGAAGCCTGATTCTCTGCTATGATATGAAGACTGATTCTCTGCTGACATGAAGCCAGATCCTCTGTTACGGGACCTCTCTCCTCTGCCTGGGTACTGGGCCTAAATATCTGACAATGGACTGTTGCATTGGTGGCTGACCTGAAGCCTGATTCTCTGCTATGACATGCAGACTAATTCTCTGCTGACATGAAGCCAGATTGTCTGTTACGGGACCTCTCTCCTCTGCCTGGGTGCTGGGCCTAAATTTATGAAAATGGACTCTTACAGTGGTGGGTGACGTGAAGCCTGATTCTCTGCTATGACATGCAGACTGATTCTCTGCTGACATGAAGCCAGATCCTCTGTTACGGGACCTCTCTCCTCTGCCTGGGTGCTGGGCCTAAATATCTGACAATGGACTGTTGCATTGGTGGCTGACGTGAAGCCTGATTCTCTGCTATGACATGCAGACTAATTCTCTGCTGACATGAAGCCAGATTGTCTGTTACAGGACCTCTCTCCTCTGCCTGGGTGCTGGGCCTAAATTTATGAAAATGGACTGTTGCATTGGTGGCTGACGTGAAGCCTGATTCTCTGCTATGACATGAAGACTGATTCTCTGCTGACATGAAGCCAGATTGTCTGTTACGGGACCTCTCTCCTCTGCCTGGGTGCCGGGGCCTAAATATCTGAGAATGGACTGTTCCAGTGGTGGGTGACGGGAAGCCAGATTCTCTGCTATGGGACCTCTCTCCAATTGATTTTGGTTAATTTTTATTTATTTAATTTTTATTTTAATTCATTTCCCTATCCACATTTGTTTGCAGGGGAATTACCTACATGTTGCTGCCTTTTGCAGCCCTCTAGCCCTTTCTTGGGCTGTTTTACAGCCGTTTTAGTGCCGAAAAGTTCGGGTCCCCATTGACTTCAATGGGGTTCGGGTTCGGGACGAAGTTCGGATCGGGTTCGGATCCCGAACCCGAACATTTTCGGGAAGTTCGGCCGAACTTCTCGAACCCGAACATCCAGGTGTTCGCTCAACTCTATCTGTGACATACAGTGTACTTTTTTGTAAACTGTGTCTGCTGTAGACAGTGACATTACCAGCACCACATCTGCAGTGTAACGTGTGCGCTTCAAAAACATATCTGTGACATACAGTGTACTTTTTTGCGTAGACGCTGCGTACAGTGACATCACCGGTGGTACCTCTCCTGTATAATGTTTCCTCATCCCAAATACCTGTGACATTACCTGTAATTTTTTCATTAGCCGCTGGTGAGAGCATTGACATTATCTGCGGGATATCTCCTGTGTGACGTTTCCACTTACCAAAACTTTTGTAAATTTGTTTGCGCATACACCCTCAAATCCTACACTACTGTACGTGTGACAGACTTTCAATCATATATAACATTTAATATGAAGAAGGCGAGCAGTAAGGGAGAGGGCAGTGACCATGATGCTGATGGTGCACGCAGAGGCTGTGGCCCTGGGCGCTGTGAAACTGTGCCTGCTGCCAGAGCACAAGAAAAACAATCATCTACGATACCTAGCTTAATGTCCCAGTTTGCAGGGCGGCGCAGAACACCACTCTTGTTGTCAGCCCAGTGCAACCAGGTGGTCGGTTAGATTGCAGTAGATAATGCTTCCAGTCGGTTAAGCACCACCCTGTTTTCCACCATGTCCAGTCTCAGTAGCCAAGAGTCTGCACAACCCAATCCTCCTTCTTCCCAGCATGGAGAGTCTGGGAAAACAAGTGATCCCACACTCGGATATTCTGAGGAGCTCTCAAGTCAGGAGGATGAGCAGAGTGAGGAAGTGGAAGAGGACGATGAAGTCACTGACCCAACCTGGGAAGGTGGAAAGCTGAGCGAGGACAGCAGTACAGAGGGGAAGGGATCTGCTGCACCGCAACAGGCTTGAAGAGGCAGTGGGGTGGCAAAAGGGAGAAGGCAGGCCACACCAAACATGCCCGCAACTGTTCCCCAGAGCACCCCCTTGTGGAAATTTCCCTTGCCAAGGGGTAGGTGTTCCGCAGTCTGGCGCTTTTTTGAGGAAAGTGCGGACGACAAAAGAATTGTAATTTGCAACCTGTGCCATACAAAAATGAGCAGGGGTGTGAACACTAGCAACCTCACCACCACCAGCATGATCTGCCACATGGCATCAAAGCACCGTAATAGGTGGGCCGAACGCCTGGGTCCACAATCTGTGTCTGCGGGTAACACCACTGCCTCCTCTTCCCCTGTGTTACGTGTTGGCCAATCCTCTGTTGAAGGCGCAGGCCTGGATGCTTTTCGCCCTGCACCTGGACCTTCGCCAGCAACATAAGTGACCACATCCATTTCTGTGTCCCAGCGCAGCGTACAAATGTCCTTACCCCAGGCATTTGAACTCAAGAGTTCAAAATACCCAGCCACCCACCCACAGGCAATAGCACTAAATGCGCGGCTTTCCAAATTACTGGCTCTGTGAATGTTGCCATTTAGGCTTGTGAACACTGAGGCCTTCCGCAGCCTCATGTCGGCGGCCATCCCGTGTTACGCAGTCCCCAGCCGCCACTATTTTTCAAGGTGTGTCGTGCCCGCCTTACACCAACATGTGTCCCGTAACATCTCACATGCCCTGACCAACACAGTTACTGAGAAGGTCCACTTAAAGACCGACACATGGACAAGTGGATTTGGCCAGGGACGCTACATTTCCCTGATGGCACACTGGGTAAATGTTGGGCCAGGAGCGAGTCGTACCCTGGGATGGCACAGGTGCTACCGACAAGCATTGTGGGCCCTACATCGATCATGGTTTCCACCAGCACCTACGTTAGTGGCTCCAACCCCCACTTCTCCTCCTCTGCTTCCTCCTCCACTTACACCTCCAAATTATCCACGTGCAGCACTAGTCATTTATCAGTCGGTAGCTGGAAGCAGTGTAGCACTGCAGTGGGGAAGCGGCAACAGGCCGTGCTGAAGCTGATATGCTTAGGGGACAAACAGCACACTACCGCAGAGTTGTGGCAGGGGATAAGAGATCAGACTAAGCTGTGGTTCTCGCCACTCAACCTAGAAACAGGCATGGTTGTGTCTGATAATGACCTTAACTTGGTGGCGGCTTTGGAGCTCGGCAAGATCACACACATCCCATGCCTAGCCTACGTCTTAAAGGGTTTCTGTTACCAGATTTAACCCTATTAAGCTAGATGACATTAGCAATGTGCTAATGTCAGCTAAACCTAACTAGCCTATTCCTATAATAGTGAGGGGACACGACCACTGGCTCCCTGCACTTAATGCGGATGGAGTCAGGGTCACCTACAATCAAGCCAGGAAGGAAACACAAATAACGGAAACAGACTTAAATCAGGAGAAGCAGCATCCAGCAGTGAACACAATCCAGGAAGAAGTATAAACCGCAAAGTGAGGCAGTATGGGAGGGAATATAAAGGGAGACAATCAGTGCAAATAGGTGACAGCTGGGAGAAGGAAAAGAGATGAGAAAGTGAAACCAAAGCAAAGAACATCATACAATAGGTAGAGAAGAACGTCTGCCAGGTCTTCTCACAGAGCTGGCGGTGACAGTACCCCTCCCTCTACGGGTGGACTCTGGACACTCAGAGCCCACCTTCTCAGGATGAGACCAATGGAAAGCCCTGATGAGACGAGTGGCCTTAATGTCCGCCACTGGGACCCACATCCTCTCCTCAGGACCATAACCCTCCCAATGAACAAGGTATGTATAAATATATCAAGGGTCAGTACAGAGATCTATCCCATCATCTATTCATTCCCAGGACTGTGACTGTGACGAGGGGACATCCTCTGCGTCTGGAGGAAAGAAGGTTTGTACACAAACATAGAAGAGGATTCTTTACGGTAAGAGCAGTGAGACTATGGAACTCTCTGCCTGAGGAGGTGGTGATGGTGAGTACAATAAAGGAATTCAAGAGGGGCCTGGATGTATTTCTGGAGTGTAATAATATTACAGGATATAGCTACTAGAGAGAGATCGTTGATCCAGGGATTTATTCTGATTGCCTGATTGGAGTCGGGAAGGAATTTTTATTCCCCTAAAGTGAGGAAAATTGGCTTCTACCTCACAGGTTTTTTTTTGCCTTCCTCTGGATCAACTTGCAGGATGACAGGCCGAACTGGATGGACAAATGTCTTTTTTCGGCCTTATGTACTATGTTACTATGTTATGTACTATGTAACCGCGGATAATGCGAAAATCCACAATCCTAGAGACCTGAAATTCAAGATTACCATCAATAACAATCGAAGGAGGAGGCAAAGAGGAGGGTACAGTGGGTTGGACATAAGGTTTTAATAGGGACCTGTGAAAAACATTATGGATCTTCCAAGTCTGAGGAAGATCAAGACGGAAGGCAACGGGATTGATGACGGACAAGATCTTGTAAGGCCCAATAAACCTAGGACCCAACTTCCAGGAGGGAACCTTCAGTTTGATATTCTTTGTAGACAACTACACCAGATCCCCCACATTCAGGTCCGGACCAGGCACACGTCTCTTATCCGCCATACGCTTATATCTCTCACTCATCCTCTTCAGGTTACCCTGAATCTTTTGCCAAATAAATGACAAAGACAAGGAAAATCTCTCCTCATCAGGTAAACCAGAAGACCCCTCTCTAGAGAATGTCCCAAACTGTGGATGAAACCCATATGCACCAAAAAATGGTGACTTATCAGAGGACTCCTGGCGACGGTTATTTAAAGCAAACTCAGCAAGGGACAAAAAAGAACACCAATCCTCCTGATTCTCCGCCACAAAACAGCACAGATATATCTCCAGATTCTGATTGACGTGTTCGGTCTGACCATTCGACTGCTGGTGAAAAGCAGAACAGAACGACAACAGAACCCCCAAGCGAGAACAGAAGGCCTTCCAGAATCTGGAAACAAATTGTGTGCCCCTATCAGAAACGATGTCTGAAGGAATGCCATGCAATTTAACAATGTGATCAACAAACGCTTGCGCCAACGTCTTAGCATTGGGTAACCCAGGAAAGGGAATGAAATGCGCCATTTTGCTAAAACGGTCCACTACTACCAGAATCACAGTCTTCCCCGAGGAATGAGGCAGGTCTGTAATGAAGTCCATGAACAGATGCGTCCAAGGACGGGAAGGAATGGGTAACGGGAGGAGAGAACCCGATAGCCGTGAATGAGAGACCTTGGCACGAGCACAGGTCTCGTAGGCTGCCACAAAACCCTCAACTGTCTTACGAAGAGCCGGCCACCAGAATCTCCGAGCAATGAGATCCACTGTGGCTCTGCTCCCCGGGTGCCCAGCAAGGACAGTATCGTGGTGCTCCTTAAAAACCTTGTGTCGTAAAGCGAGAGGAACAAACAACCTCCCAGGGGGACAAAGATCAGGAGCCTCTGCCTGGGCTGCCTGAACCTCTGCCTCCAAATCAGGATAAAGAGCAGAGACGACCACTCCTTCAGCCAAAATGGGACCCGAGTCCTCCTGGAAAACAACGTGACAGGGCATCTACCTTCACATTTTTAACCCCAGGGCGGAACGTAACAACAAAATTAAACCTAGAAAAGAACAAAGACCATCTGGCCTGTCTTGGGTTCAGACACTCGGCCGATTCCAAGTAGGCCAGATTCTTATGGTCTGTAAACACGGTAATAGGGTGTCTGGCTCCCTCTAACCAATGGCGCCATTCCTCAAAAACTAATTTGATTGCCAACAACTCCCTATCTCCCACATCATAATTTCTCTCTGCAGAGGAGAGTTTTCTTGAGAAAAAGGCACACGGTCGCCATTTGGCAGGAGAGGGACCCTGAGATAAGAACGCACCCACACCCACCTCAGAAGTCTCCACCTCAACAATAAAAGGTAGAGAGACATCAGGTTGTACCAAAATGGGAGCGGAACCAAAACTCTCTTTGATACTAGAAAAGGCTTTAAGCGCATCTACCGACCACAAAGAAAAATCTACCCCCTTTTTAGTGATATCAGTGAGTGGCTTAACAACAGAGGAATAATTCAAAATTAACTTTCTGTAATAATTGGCAAAACCCAAAAACCGCATCAGCGCCTTCTGATTCTCAGGAAGCTCCCAATCAAGCACAGCGGGGACCTTCTCAGGGTCCATGCGAAAACCAGAAGCGGAGAAGAAAACCAAGAAATTGAACCTCCGGAGCCGCAAACGCACATTTTTCCAGTTTAACGTACAATTTATTATCCCACAGAATCAGCAAGATCTGACATAGGTGGTCCCGATGAGTCTTGAAATCAGGAGAAAAAATCTAAATGTCATCCAGATACACCAGTACAAATTTCCCATTAAATGATGAAAAATGCCATTCAGAAAATGTTGGAAGACGGCCGGAGCATTCATCAAACCATAGGGCATAACCAAATTCTCAAAATGACCCTCAGGGGTATTGAAAGCCGTCTTCCATTCGTCCCCTTCCCTGACCCTGACTAGGTTGTATGCCCCTCTTAAATCCAACTTAGAAAAAAGCTTAGCCCCAACAATCTGGTTAAACAGGTCCGGGATCAGAGGAAGCGGATATGGGTCACGAACCGTGATACAGTTCAGCTCCCTGAAATCCAGACAAGGTCTTAAAGAACCATCTTTTTTCTTAACAAAAAAAAACAGCGGCAACAGGTGACTTCGAGGGTCGGATGTGTCCCTTTCTCAGGCTCTCAGAGATATAAGTACGCATAGCGACTCTTTCAGGTTGGGAGAGATTGTATAAACGTGATTTTGGCAGTTTGGCGCCTGGGATGAAATTAATAGGGCAGTCGTACTCCCGGTGTGGGGGCAACTCCTGGACACCAATCTCGGAAAACACATCCAAAAATTCAGAGAGAAAAGATGGCACAGTCTTGGTAGAAATCTCTGAATAAGACTCCGTGAGGCAATTCTCTCTGCAAAACTCACTCCAACCATTTATTTGCCTTGCTTGCCAATCAATGGTGGGGTTATGTTTAGTGAGCCAGGGTAGCCCCAACACTAGAGGAGTAGGTAATCCGCTTAAGACGAAACATGACATATCCTCAACATGAGCGTCACCCACAGTCAAACGGATATTGTGAACTATGCCCTTTAACGATCTTTCAGAAAGTGGAGCGGAATCAATAGCAAAAACAGGTATATCCTTTTCCAAAGTGCATACCTGGAAACCATGCGTTATTACAAATTGATTATCAATGAGATTGACAGCTGCTCCACTATCTACAAAAATCTCACAAACAATGTTCTTGCTGTCTAGCGCCACCCTGGCAGGTAGGAGAAAACGGGAACTACAAGTAAATGGCAAACCATAAATTTCCGCATCAACCTTGCCAATAGTAGCAAATGGAAAGTTTTTAGAGGGTTTTTTTCTTTTTGTTTTTCTTTTATTACCCTCAGAAAACTCCATGAATCTCCTAGAGGGGCAAACATTAGCCAAATGATTTATACCCCCACAACAGAAACAAACTGAATCCTCTACTATCAGAGGCAAGCAAACCCAGCTGCATGGCCTCCTCCTCAGAGAGGATTGAGAGAGACTGAGACCCCTGTGCACTGAATGAGATAGACCCACTGTCCTTGGGCTGAATATGACAGGAAGGAGTAGTCTCCTCTCTCTCTCTCTCTCTCTAAGACGCCTGTCAATACGAACAACTAGAGACATGGCAGATTCTAACGAGGCTGGTCGCTCATAAAAAGCAAATGCATCTTTCAATCTTTCCGAAAGACCATGACAAAATTGACTTCGGAGTGCAGCATCATTCCAACCAGTATCAGCTGCCCATCTCCGAAATTCTGAACAATATATCTTTGCGGACTGTTTATCCTGGCATAAAAGACGCAGTTTAGATTCAGCCAGAGCAATACGATCCGGGTTATCATATATCTGTCCCAGGGCTACAAAAAATTCATCCACCGATCGGAGGGTCTGTGCCCCGACCGGCAGCGAAAAAGGCCCAAGACTGAACGTTATCCCTGAGCAGCGAGATGATGATCCCCACCATCTGCTCCTCATCACCAGAGGAATGGGGAAGTAGGCAAAAATGGAGTTTGAAAGCCTCTCTAAAGCGAACTAAATTCTCACTACCCCCGGAGAACGTATCCGGAAGCAAGATATTAGGTTCAGAACAAACTCCATGAACGCAAGCAGAACCGGTCACCTGAAACTGAGACACAGTTTTACGGAGATCTGCTACCTCCAGTGAAAGACCTTGCATGCGGTCAATCAAGGCTGAAACCGGATCCATGCTTAATATGGTTATGGCGGTTTATAATGTCACGGATGGTGTTGCAGAAAGCTGGAACTTATAAATAAACATCTGACTGGCTTGATCCCAAACTAAGGAGCATATGGGTGAGCCCTATAAAACCCCTAGAGCTTTCCCTGACTGCTATGCCCATGCAAAGGTCTTAATGGTAGACGATTGCATGCCCTCGTACTTATTACTATGTGACACCTGAAAACCCTATAATAGTGAGGGGACACGACCACCGGCTCCCTGCACTTAATACGGACAGAGTCAGGGTCACCTACAATCAAGCCAGGAAGGAAACACAAATAAAGGAAACAGACTTATCTGAGGAATCAGGAGAAGCAGCCTCCAGCAGTGAACACAATCCAGGAAGAAGTATAAACCGCAAAGTGAGGCAGTATGGGAGGGAATATAAAGGGAGACAATCAGTGCAAATAAGTGACAGCTGGGAGAAGGAAAAGACATGAGAAAGTGAAACCAAAACAAAGAACATCATACAACAGGTAGAGAAGAACGTCTGCCAGATCTTCTCACAGAGCTGGCAGTGACAGCTTCCTAGCAGCCCCATGGAAAGCCCCGGTACGTCACCATATCTAAAAAAAATGCCTTTGCCCTGTGCGATTTAGTGCAGGGCAAAGGAGAGCATCGTAGCATGAACAGTCAGGAGGGGCTGCCGGGGTGAAAATGGAGGTATGTCCGGGTTCAGCTCTGAACCCGGACAACCCCTTTAACCAGACAAATCGCTCCACCAACTAAGAACGTCCATGCACCACCACCCACAGGATCGAGAAAGAGCTAGCAATCTGTCAATACTTTCCGTGTCCAGGCCGTGTGGGGTATCCCATGTTGAGTCAAATTAAGCTGCAGGCTCCACTCCTGGTGGTGCCCTTCGATTAATTCCTTTAAGTTTCAGCTTTGCAACCATACTCCCCCGGAACCCAAAGACTTTTGTTTCACGGAAGCTCCTTGGGGGGTCATGGGAATATTGCCGGCGGATTGCCGGTCGTCATCGTTTATGGTCGGAACAACAACGGTATCTGATCGTCTTCGAACCTACGACTTTCGTTTTTGATTATCAAAAACATTCTTGGCAAATGCTTTCACTTTGGTTCGTCTTGCGCCGGTCCAAGAATTTCACCTCTAGCGGCGCAATATGGATGCCACCGGCCGTCCCTCTTAATCATTGCCCCAGTTCCAAAAAACAACAAAATAGAACCGGAGTCCTATTCCATTATTCCTAGCTGAAGTATTCAGGCAACCTGGCCTGCTTTGAACACTGTAAATTTTTTCAATTTTCAGCTAAGCAGTAGTGTTGAGCGCGAATATTCGAATTGCGAATTTTTTTCTCGAATATCGCAATTTCAAGATTTTGTGAATATTTAGAATATAGTGCTATATATTTGCGAAATCGAATATTCTTTTTTTTTTTTTTTTTTTTAATGCTCCAGTCAGTGCCCGTTGCCGCTTCTGCCGACTTCCGTGCTCATGGAGCGTCCCCATCACCATGGGAACGTCTCCATATACTAGAATGTTCTGTCGGATTTGAGAATTACGTTGAAATCGCAATTCGATTAATTCAAGTTATAATAATCGAATTGCGATTTCAACTTAAGCACTGCTATATTTCATATTCGTTAATTCTAGCCTAATATGGAATATAGCAGTGCTAAGTTGAAATCTCCATGCGATTATTTCGAGTTATATTAATCGCATTGCGATTTCAACTTGGACCTGGTTTACAATGGTTGGCTTCAATGGCTTGATAGAATTTGCGAATATGACGAATGTATTTGTCATATTCCACAAAACGAAGATAACGAATGTATTCGTCTATTCCACAAAATGAAGATATTCTCCATCTTCGTTTTAGCTACCTATTCATCAACTTCGCGAATTCTAGCAATCATATAGGAAAGTTTACTATAGAGACAGCTAAGTTTAATTCGCTATGCGATTATATTACTTAGCTTTTTTTTAAAAATAAATAGAATAATTATAATACCTGATAATTATTATAATTATTCTATTTATAAAAAAAAGCTAAGTAATATAATCGCATAGTGAATTAAACTTAGCTGTCTCTATAGTCAACTTTCCTATATGATTGCTAGAATTCGCGAAGTTGATGAATAGGTAGCTAAAACGAAGATGGAGAATATCTTTGTTTTGTGGAATAGACGAATGCATTCGTTATCTTCGTTTTGTGGAATATGACGAATACATTCGTCATATTCGCAAATTCTACCAAGCCATTGAAGCCAACCATAGTAAACCAGGTCCAAGTTGAAATCGCAAGGCGATTAATATAACCCGAAATAATCGCATGGCGATTTCAACTTAGCACTGCTATATTCCATATTAGGCTAGAATTAACAAATATGGAATAAAGCAGTGCTTAAGTTGAAATCGCAATTCGATTATTATAACTTGAATTAATTGAATTGCGATTTCAACTTGGACCTGGTTTAGTTGAGACCAGGCAGCAGCATCAAGTTAAAATCGCAATGCGAGTAATATAACTCGAAGTAATCGCATGGCGATTTCAACTTAGTACTGCTATATTCCATATTCGTTAATTCTAGCCTAATATGGAATATAGCAGTGCTATAGTTGAAATCGCAATTCGATTATTATAACTTGAATTAATCGAATTGCGATTTCAACTTTTTACGTATATTCTTAATATTGCTCTAACTTCGTCTTTTAGAATATTCGTAATATTCTAAAAGACGAAGTTATAGCAATATAACGAATATTCTAAAAGACGAAGTTAGAGCAATATTACGAATAGTCTAAAAGAAGAAGTTAGAGCAATATTACGAAATTTCGTAAAATACACATAGATTGTAATTTAGCTAATATACTGCTATAGTAATTTTTTTAATAGTGTACATCTTTAACAAAACTTAAGTACAGAAGAGGCAAAAAAAATTTGAGGAAAAAAAAAAGATTATAGCACTATATCAGCTAAATTACAATCTATATGTGTATTTTACGAAATTTCATAATATTGCTCTAACTTCGTCTTTTAGAATATTCGTAATATTCTAAAAGACGAAGTTAGAGCAATATTACGAAATTTCGTAAAATACACATATTAGCCTTGCCATAGTCAATTAGTCATAGGGACGTTGCCTTATACTATTAAAAGAAAAATCGCAATACGCGATTAATTAAATCGCATATTATTCGCGATAATTGGAAAAATTACGAATATTCGATTTCAACGAATATATCACGAATATTCAATCGAATATTCGCGAAATATCGCGAAATCGAATATTGCACCTCCCGCTCATCACTACTAAGCAGCAGGCACTTTCCCATAACTTTTCAAATGGTCAGCTCAGCAACAGGCCTTCTACCATATTATTTTATGGGGTCAGCTCAGCAGTAGGCCCTCGCATATAATTTTTTAGAGGGTCAGATCACCTGCAGGCCCTCACCTACAATCTTTTTGAGGGTCAGTTCACCTGTAGGCCCTCACCTAATTATACCTAATAGGTAATTTGCATGCATGCTGCCTTGCTTGGAAGTGGTAGCTGTAGCTGTTTCTCAGGCTCCTCTCAGGAATCAAACCCTGATTCTCTGTTACCCGTGGTCACCGTGGTTGACGCTGAAAATAACATCGAAAGTTTATAGGGCAGACATTCAAATGGATCGTCGCCATCACGGGGACGTGCGATCGGACCCAGGTTATCTAGAGTCACCAAAGCGGCAGCAGGCCCTCTCCCATAATGTTTTAGATGGTCAGATCAGCAGGCCCTTGCTCCAAATGTTTTTGAGGGTCACCATCAGGCTATCAATAACAAGGCTGTGTATGATGCCCTCCTTTATGTGATATACAGGTTGTATCAGAGTGCCTCTTCCTTGTAATTTTTGGCAGCACTTGCACTTTTATATACAAGCAAATATACAGGAAAGAATGTTTCCTAACAATTTTTCCTCTAAAATCGATTTTATCTTTGGTTTTGTGTGTATTATTGTCAGTCTGTAAAAGTGGCGTACTACTCGGACAACACCGTTCCCAGCAATGACCTGGGAGTCCAAGATGCATCCAGACATCCTCCCCATGCTGTTCCCGAACCATTTTGGTGGTGTTTCAATCAATTTCTGACCTTTTCCGATGAACCAGACACCCTCCCATCTTCAGAGCAGGGGGTGCCTGCTCGAGTTTTCCCATTGACTTCCATTGTGCTCGGGTGCTCGGTAGAGCACCCTAGCATCCCGATGTGTTCGACCCGAGCAACCGAGCACTATGGTGCTCAATCAACACTAATTATAGTCAAAGGGGGTCTAGCGTTGAACTGTAGAATCCTGCAATGCCAGATACGGTGAAATCTAGCAGGCTGTTCTCTGCTGGAAACATAGCCTGGCAAGAGGAAAAAGTATATATGTGTAATATTGGGTCTATCGTGTTAGTGACCTTCAGAACTTCTAGATACACATCGATAGCGCCTAAACCCCACAGACATAAAACTAAAAATTAAAAATGTAAATGTATATCAGCGCAGTAAGGTAAGATAATATCCCTGGAAGGGACGAGTAAACGAGTGATCAGTAATGGCCGAAAAATAGCAACAAATAGCAACTTACTCTAATAGGGGGCTGCCAAGCAGGTATAAAGGCACCTGCGACAGTGACCCCCAAGTAAGACTGTCAGATAAAGAAAGCACAAAATAAGTGTTGTAGGCGATTATATCCTGAAGTGAACTGAATTACTCACTTCACTAGGGGGGGCTGTCACATAGGTCAGTGGTCGCAAATACCTAGGACAGTATACCCCCCCGGCCAGGGTCGCTGGAATTCACTTACGGAAACAAGTAGAACTTGTATGGCAATTTTTACTCACTTCACTGGGGGGCTGCCAAACAGGTGCAGTAGGATTACCTGAGACAGTACCCCCCCGGCCGAGTCTGCTTATCGTAGTCTTCAAAATGGAAAACAGTAGTATCCAATCTTGAGATAGTTATCTTCATATATTTTATTAAATAAAGCTCTACGCGTTTCGGGGTTGTACCCCCTAGTGAAGTGAGTAATTCAGTTCACTTCAGGATATAATCGCCTACAACACTTATTTTGTGCTTTCTTTATCTGACAGTCTTACTTGGGGGTCACTGTCGCAGGTGCCTTTATACCTGCTTGGCAGCCCCCTATTAGAGTAAGTTGCTATTTGTTGCTATTTTTCGGCCATTACTGATCACTCGTTTACTCGTCCCTTCCAGGGATATTATCTTACCTTACTGCGCTGATATACATTTACATTTTTAATTTTATATTTTTAGTTTTATGTCTGTGGGGTTTAGGCGCTATCGATGTGTATCTAGAAGTTCTGAAGGTCACTAACATGATAGACCCAATATTACACATATATACTTTTTCCTCTTGCTATCTAAGTGTTTTAGCCTGGTGCTAACACAATATTTTGGTGCAGCCTCCCCTATCACTGTCGTCTATTTTTATTTATTATTTTTTTCTATATAAAATATAATAAAAACATTTTCTTCCTTGGTCCACATAGAAATAATATTCTATCTCCAGTCCCATCACCGTTGGCGCCTCGCAAGTGGGATATTCCTTGTACTAAGGTCTTCCTAACCTCCCTTTTTTTTTTCTTTGTTATTTTTTGCACCTTTCTGGAAACATAGCCTAGCAGGCTGTTCTCTGCTGGGACGTAGCCTAGCACTGCATTTTACTCACAATTAGAGATGACCTTGCGATTCGCCCGCCGAACATGCTAACATATGGCAATGTCCGCCGGCGCCATATTCTTTTGCATTGTTCTGAACTTTGACCCATCCATCAGGTGGAACAGGATTACTAATTGAGATGTTTCAGCACATGGACACACCCCCTACCCTATAAATAAACCCGATCTGGCCGCCATTTTACATTCAGTCTTTTGCCAGTGAAGGGAGAGGTTGCAGTGTGGAGCAGGGACCAAACACTAGCTAATAGGGCCACAAAAGTCCTTGTAAGGACTGGTATAGGTGTGCTATCGATAGGTGTGACATACAGAGAAGTGTAATATACTTATGATATATTTTCCAACATAGAAAATATATTATAGTGCATTTGTATTGTGAAGCTATTGAGTGAGGTTCTGCTACAATACTGCAGCTATACAGAGGGACAAACGCTATTGGAATAACTAATTACAACTGGTGTGATATACCAGTTTCCCCCCAAAAAAAAACTGAATGAGGCAGGGGTGTGAAATACCTATAATATAATTTATATATAGTGCATTTGTATTGTGCAGAAGTTGTGTGCGATTCTGCTGAGATACCGCAGCTATACAGAAGGACAAACACTATTGGAACAACTTATTGCAACTGGTGTGATATACCAGTTGCCCCCCTAAAAAAAAACAGATTGAGGCAGGGGTGTGAGATACATATAATATTATTTCTAGATAGTGCATTTGTATTGTGCAGCAGTTGTGTGTGGTTCTGCTGAGATACCGCAGCTATACAGAGGGAAAAATGCTATTGGAACAACTAATTGCAACTGGTGTGATATACCAGTTGCCCCATCAAAAAAATAGATTGAAGCAGGGGTGTGATATACCTATAATATAATTTATATATAGTGCATTTGTATTGTGCAGCAGTTGTGTGCGGTTCTGCTGCGATACCGCAGCTATACAGAGGGACAAACGCTATCTGAACAAGTAATTGCAAATGGTGTGATATACCTGTTGCCCTAAAAAAAATTGATTAAGGGGTTTGATATAACTTCTTCCAGCAAATAATCATTAAGGGGTTCTTTATACCTGCTTCCCCAAATACTTCTCTTCTATAAGGACTTTGTCACAGGGTCATTTTGAAAATGACAGGCAGAGGAAGAGGCAGGACATTCCTCAGGGGTGGTAGGGGTCAGGCAGGTGCACGAGGCCGGAGCCTAAGTGGGAAGTTGGAGGAGGTGCATGCGATTACGTCAAAGGACGCACCAGAGTTGGTTGAGTGGCTCACTCAGCCTTCCGCTTCTGCACCCTCCTCATCCTTTGTATCAGCCTCCTCACTCTCTGCTGTGTGCACCCCCAAAGACACCACCACCACCATAGGCCCTCCACTCGAGTCAGAGGAAATATTGTCCCATCCATTTCCAGACCTTACCGATGCGCAGCCATTCTTGGCATCAGATGAGGAAGGGGAGGTAGCAACAGCCGCCACCCAGCGGTCTGACAACAGTACCCAGATCAGCCCAAGGAGAGTGGTTCCCGCTGTTGCTGCCTACTCCGAGATCTTTAATGTCAGTCGTGGTGAAGGTGACGATGACGTGTCGATGGATGTCATGTGGGTGCCCACAAGAGAGGAAAAGGAGGGGAGTTCAGAGGTAGAGACAGAGCAGCAGATAGGGAGGAGAAGGAGGAGAAGCAGGCAGAACTAGCAGTGCACAGGAGGCAAAAAGAAGGATGAAAATGTATCTAGAGCGAGCCATCCACCATGCACGATTACATCTGGTGCTCCCAGGAAGCCGGCATATGGCTCCGCAGTGTGGGATTTTTTTAACTTGTCAGCTGCTGACAATAGTGTAAGCCATCTGCAGCCTGTGCTGTCAACGCATAAGTCACGGTAAGCCCAAGACTCACCAAGGGATGATCACCTTAAAGGGACACTGACAGGCCCAAAAAGCACATTTAGGTATATATATGACAGTACAGGTCATATAAAGTGTATTAGAATCATCTAAGTATCCCCCCTGTCCACCTTATAAATACAGTAAAAATAAGTTTTATAACCTGCTTTCATCGTGTTCAATCTGCCCAAGGGGCGGTGTTTCATCTCAACTTGCACCCAGCCAGCCTCGCCACAACTGCCGTTTGAAGCGCCGCCCAGCTAATCAATATTCACTTCGCTGGGCGGCTACTCTGAAGCGCTGCTGTGCCCGGCGCATGCGCATTAAGCAGAGGCTGCATCTGCCTCTGGGAATCAGACTGTGCGCAGGCGCGATGCGATCCTGGCCAGTGAGGGTGCCGGGCGCATGCGCTGAAGATGCCCGGGGACACTAGTAGCCGCCCAGCGAAGTGAATATTGATTAGCTGGGCGGCACTTCAAACGGCAGTTGTGGCGAGGCTGGCTGGGCGCAAGTTGAGATGAAACACAGCCCCTTGGGCAGATTGAACACGATGAAAGCAGGTTATAAAACTTCTTTTTACTGTATTTATAAGGTGGACAGGGGGGATACTTAGATGATTCTAATACACTTTATATGACCTGTACTGTCATATATATACCTAAATATGCTTTTTGGGCCTGTCAGTGTCCCTTTAAGATGGCACCTGGCCTCCCATCACTGAGAACAGTGGGAGCAACAGCGTCAGAACCCACAAAGCCACACTCCCAGCGCTCCACGTCCTGCCTATTCTCCTCTCTCCTCCCATTTGTCCTCCACTCCACCTTCCACTGTGCCATCATTGCGCTCATCTGGCAAAAGGCAGGCCTACGTGGATCAAATGTTCGAACGTAAAAAGTTGATGACGCTAGATAACCCTCTTGCCCAATGGCTGACCGTCGGCTCGTCAGAACTTCTAGCCCACCAACTACTGCTATATAAACTGGTAGACTTGGAGGCCTTTAGAAAATTTTGTGGCCATTGGCACACCACAATGGAAGGTCCCCGGAAGGAAATATTTCTCCCAGAAGGGCATTCCAGAGCTCTATTGCCATATTTAGCAGCAAGTGAATGTATCTCTGACACACAGTGTCGGTGCCAAGATACATCTGACCACAGACACGTGGTCTAGCAAACAGGTACATAACTTTCACTGCCCACTGGGTAAACCTTCTGACAGCCATCAAGCATGCAACCTGTGGCACCCATGTGGATTTGGTGTTACCGCCACGGATTGCATGCAGGCCTGCCTCTTCTTCTCCTCCTTCTACTCCATCCTTTGTCTCCTCCTCAGCTGACTCCTCCTTTTCCACTGCTACCGCCTCTTCTGATGCACCACCCCAAGTTTCCCAGAACCTAATCGACGTACCAGGTGAGACGTTGCCATGCTGTGCTGCGACTGTTGTGCCTAGAAACCAAGAGCCACACTGGTCCTGCACTGCTTTCAGCTCTGTGGTCACAGGCCGATCAGTGGCTAACCCAGCTCAATTTGACAGTTAGTAAAGTGGTCTGCGACAACGGTGCCAATCTGCTGAGCGCACTGAAACAGGGCAAAATGACACACGTGCCGTGCATGGCACATGTCCTGAACTTAGTCGTGCAGCGATTCGTTGCCAAATACCCCGGGGTCCAAGATGTCTTGCGGCAGGCCAGGAAAATCTCTGGCCATTTTAGAAGATCTTACACGGCCATGGCTCGCCTTGTTGACGTTCAGCCGTGACACCACTTGCCTGTCAGACGTCTGATTTGTGACAGCCCAACGCGCTAGAACTCCACCTTGTATATGCTTGATTGGCTGCTCCAGCAGCAACGTGCCGTTAACGACTACCTGTACGAACTCTACAGCAGGACAGGTTCTGGGGAGCTTGGTTTCTTTTCCCCGTGCCAGTGGCTGCTCATGCGCGATGCATGCAGACTTCTGCGGCCATTTGATGAGATCACCAAACTGGTCAGTTGCAGCCAGGGCGAAATCAATGACATCGTACCTTACACCTTCTTTCTGGAGCATGCATTGCGTCGGGTCATTGATCAAGCCGTAGAGGAGCAGGAAGATGAGGAAGTCGCAATGCTGAATGAATTCCCAGGGGGCTACTCCATCTGAGACAAGTCAGCAGGAGTCTGAAGAGGAGTCAGAGGAGGATGGTGCCTGGGGGCAGGAGGATGAGGCGTAAGAGCAGGAAGAGCAGGCTTTAAACTTTTCTGGGATCCCTGGTGTTGTCCATGGCTGGGGGAAGGAGACCGGGGACGACATTCTCCTGGGCGATCAGCAGGAGCCAGGCCGCTCCACCACTTCCAATTTAGTGCAAATGGGGGCCTTCATTCTCCAGTGTTTGAAGAGGGACCCCCGTATAAAAAGCATGAAGGCCAAGGACCAGGTCTGGGTGTTACCAGCATCACAGAGGGCTGTCAGAATGCAGCATTTCCAGGCTTTGCTTCGAGAGATGCTGCATTATGCTTTTGTGGGTGCTGGCAGAGAAATTTCCACCCACAGAGAAACAGTTGCGGGAACCAATTCTGCAGCGCATGCAAGAAGAGGGCGGTTTGAAGATGCGTTGGTCACTTCAGATATGAGATCATTCTTGCAGTCAACCCATCGACAGCCGCCCTCCGGATCCAGCCTCAGGGAACGCCTAGACCAACAGGTGTCCGACTACATCGGGTTAATGGCCGATGTGAACGCTCTAAAAAGCGAGGAACCCTTTGACTACTGGGTATGCAGGCTTGACCTGTGGCCAGAGCTCGCACAATTTGCCATGGAACGCTTGGCTTGCCCTTCGTCGAGTGTCCTGTCCGAAAGGACGTTCAGCACAGCAGGGGATCTCGTGACTGATAAGCGCACCCGCCTAGCTCACGACAGTGTGGTTTACCTCACATTTCTAAAAATGAATGAGGAATGTATCTCGGAGGAATTCAACACCTGTGACAACCAATTTTAATTGAATTTCACCTATTACCATTGGTTTTTTTTTAAGAGGGGATTTCGTTAGCCATGTTTTTAATCCAATTTTATATTTTTAGTTCTTTTAAACATACAGTACGTATTTGACATGTATTTGTACTGGCCTGCAGTAAAAGTGATATCCAATGACCGTCTAATATACGTAACACAAACACTCTTAACTCAAATTTCTTAACTCATCGCGTTATCTTGAAACAAAAGCCATTGAAAAGCAATTGCTTAACGCATTTAGTTGCATTTAGTTTCGCTAACATGTCTCATAAAGCATGTGTTTTAACCCTTCTACATCTGTACCTCCAGCCACATAATCACTAGAATGTTTCTTGTCCGGTGAATGAATAATTTTTTGGGCCTGTAGTCCACTGGCTTGCAGTAAAATTGATATCCACTGACCGTCTAATATACCTCCAGCCACATAATCACATAATATTTTCTGTATGGTGAATGCATAATTTTTGGGGCCTGTAATCTAACTATCCAACAGTAAAATTGTTATACGGTGACCGCCTAATGTACCTCCAGCCACATTATCAATTTTTCTTTTCTGTACGGTGAATAAATAATTTTTGGGGCCTGTACTCCCATGGCGTAAAATAAAAATGTTCTAGGCTCCAGCAGGGCACATTTTTGAGAGTTTCCCTTTAAGATGCATAAAAATGGCCCCTGATTAAAATACATATTTTTTGGTGGAAATTTTTGCCATTGATCCCCCTCTGGTATGTCACTGTCCATGTTGTGGGACGATTTGTGCACTTCTAGTAAGTATTTGGTGGCTGCAAATATGACCTGAAGGTTTTTCAGGTTCGCCTGCCATTAAAGTGAATGGGGCCCGCCGCGAACTTGCGGTTCGCGAACATATGATGGTCCCGGCCGATATTTGTCCATCAGTACTCACAATATCTGGACTTTCTTCCCTTTCTGTAGGAGGGTGGAAGCTAATTAAACATGTGCATCTCAGCAGAAGCATTGCAAGTAACTCTTGTTAACCCCTTCTTCCACTGCATAGAAATTCATCCCTCATATACAATCCTAGAGATACATATGGTATGTAATGTACACATCATTTCCTTCTCCACTCTCTGGGGAAGTATAATTCTATATTTCTATGAATTAAGAATTAGGATTGAATGAATGAAAGGAGTCTGGTTTTGCTTTACATTCTTCAATCACTATGCCAGCACTGAGACAAGGGGAAGCAAGCAGAGAAGCTTCAGCGTATGCCTGTCCACCTCTGAATCCAGGAGAAGGTGGACCAGTGGGATAAACAGCAGGGGGCGCTACCAGAGAGGAAAATGTATTGGACATAAAAAACTGAACACTATAGTTGCTGCATATACATTGCAATAATAATTTGCAAAGCTAATTTTAATTGCATAGCAATACTTCTCTTGGGATAAACCCTTTAATATGGCCCATATAGCACTTACTCATTCAAATCTGGGCCATTCTATACATTACTAATGTCACATGCCCTGCTCCACTCACTTGGTCAGTCTTCTGTTCAGACTGCACTCCTGTCCATAAGATGGCCGCAGATAGAGGGCATGTGTCCAAACACCTCATTATGTCTCCTCCACTGAAAGTCTGGTGTCTAGGACCAGGGCCGGTGCTACCATAAGGCAGACCAAGCGGCTGCCTTAGGGCGCAACCTGGGGGAGGGCGGACAAATGTGACATGGAGGGGGAGAAATGTGACATGGGGGGCTGATGTGACAAAGGGGGGTGATTTGACATGGAGGGGGAGAAATGTGACGTGGGGGGCTGATGGCTGACATGGGGGGCATGATGGCTTACATGGGGGCATGATGGCTTACATGGCGGCATGATGGCTGACAGGGGGGGCTGATGGATGGGGGCTGATGTCTGACATGGGGGTCTGATCTGAGGTCTGATTAACATTGGGGTCTTATGGGGGCTTTTAGCTGAGGTCTGATTAACATTGGGGGTCTGATTGCTGGTCTGACCTGAGGTGTAATGGAAAATATTTTTTTATTATTATCCTACTCTAAAACCTAGGTGTGTCTTAGAGGGCGAAAAATACGGTCCTCAAACCAGCGATTGTCTGAAGCAGAGAGAAGATACCAGGACCACACAGAGGCCAGCTGCTGCAGACGGGACCAGGGCCAGATGAGATGCGAGGGGGGGCGCCAAAATGTAGCTTTGCTTGTGTTGGCAAAAATCCTTGCACCGGCCCTGTCTAGGACCAGTGCATGTGCAGATGGCAGGTGCACTGTGCTTCACTGTAGGAGGCATGATTACATATTTGGTGTTTTTGGTTGGGGGAGGGGGCATGACATCAACTGCGATAAAATCCAAATTATACACAATCCCTTAAACACATCTTCCCTATGTAAACCCATGGTCATAGACTGTAGTCTGTCACTCCCTTAGGCCTCTTTCCCACGGGCGTGTGCATTTGCGGATCCGCAATACACGGGTGCCGTTCCGTGGGCATTCCGCATCACGGATGCGGACCCATTCACTTCAATGGGTCCGCAAATCCGGAGATGCGGAATGGTGCGGAACGGAAGCTTCTGTGGGGTTTCGTCCCGTACTTCCGTTCCGCAAAAAGATAGACCATGTCCTATCTTTTTGTGGAACGGCCGGATCGCGGACCCATTAAAGTGAATGGGCTCGCGATCCGCTGCGGCTACCCCACCGACTGTGCTCGTGCATTGCGGCCCGCATTTTGCACACGCCCGTGGGAAAGAGGCCTTAAACAGCATCTGCCAGCAGGATCAAACCTATTAAATCAGGAATACTGTCTGGTAGAGGTGACTGCTTATTAAAATGATACCCGACTTGCAAAAATCATTTGCAGCGTTCCTGAAACAAAAAAAAATAGATTTTTATTCTTGATGCAAATTAGGGTGTCAGTACGCCTGACCCCTCTGTATTGCAAGCTCCTAAGCTTTCCAGTGCTGACCACGGCCCCCAAGGCACTGAGGCCCTAATTTGCATAAAGAATGATAGTCTTTTTGTTCTTGGGAATGCTACAACAGATTTTCACCAGACAGGTATCATTTCCATCAGCAGGATCAACCCTACCAGGCTAAATACCTGGTTTAATCATGTTGATCCTTCTGACAGATGTTCTTTAAATTTGTGCCACTGCTTTTTTTTGCATGTTATCAAAAATGGAGTAAAACTTGACTCCTGAATCAGACTACACACAGAATTAGGGCTCATGCACACGGCCGTAGTTTTGGTCCACATCCGTAAATCCATTCCGCGGCCACACAAAAAAATAGAACAAGTCTTATTCTTGTCCATTTTTCAGACAAAAATAGCCAGTTCTAACAGAGGACAGGGTGGACCATTCCGCAAAATCCGTGTTTTGCAGATCCGCAATTTGAAACGTATGTGTGCATGAGGTCTTAGGCCCCCTACACACGAACGTGTGCACCCCGTGGTCGTGCTGCGGCCCGCAATGCACGAACACAGTGCGTGGGGCAGCCACAGCGGATCGCAGACCCATTCACTTGAATGGGTCCGCGATCCAGCCGTTCCGCAAAAAGATAGGACATGTTCTATCTTTTTGTGGAACGGAAGTACGGGACGAAACACCACGGAAGCACTCCACAGTGCTTCCGTAGGGTTCTGTTCCGTGCTTCCGTTCCGCACCATTCCACATCTCCGGATTTGCGGACCCATCCAAGTGAATGGGTCCGCATCCGTGATGCGGAACGCCCACGGAACGGCACCCGTGTATTGCGGATCCGCAAATGCGGTCCGCAATAGAGCAACGGTAAGCACACGTTTGTGTGCAGGGGGCATTAGGCTGATACTAGAAGATACAAAGGTTCTTTACAGAGCTTTCTTAGTTGTCTTTTTTTTTTTTTTTATAAATTCTTGTAAATCAAGCCATTCTTCTACTTGACCTACTCTGTCATTGTGTTGGCTAGAAGCCACGCACAGGTGACATGACATTACGTCATGAATGACCTGCCCGCGAGAAAATGCTTGTGCTGTGGTGTTTACTGGCCGGGAAGTACCTGGTAATCCTGACTTAAGCTTCTTCACTCAATTTCTTTTACCTAAAAATCTAATTTCCAGTAGCCAGCTGAGCTCGGGACGATCACAGCTTGAGTAGTAACGATCTGTTTCCCCTCTCCATTTTTTTGTGCATCAAGTGGAAGATTGCATTGATCTGTAATGTTTGCCTCTGTACTGTGTCCATCTCACAGTGCGTGTATATTTTTATTTTTTACCACCTGAGCCTCTACCTCATTGGTATTACTTTTATGCTCCTGGCTTATAATAATTTATTTTTATACGTTAAAAAAGATATGAGAGTTTAAACAAAAATTGAAACCCAGTTACAAGAGATAACAAGAGAAAACATTCACGCTACAAATTTTGTAGTTTTGTTAGAATTCTTTCACACTTGCAGCAGAGGATTCCGGCAGGCAGTTCCGCCGCCGGAACTGCCTGCCGGATCCGTCAAAACGCATGCAAACTGATGGCATTTGTCAGACGGATCAGGATCCTGATCCGTATGACAAATGCATTGAAATGCAGGATCCGTCTCTCCGGTGTCATCTGGAAAAACGGATCCGGCATTTTTTTTTTTTTTTCATTTTTTGCGTTTTGAGCATGCACAGATCGTAATGCCGGATCTGGCATTCATGCATGTCAATGGGAAAAAATGCTGGATTAGGCATTCCGGCAAGTGTACCAGAATTTTGGACGGAGCTAAAACCGCAGCATGCTGCGTTATTATCTCTGTCCTGAAAAGGTAAAAAGACTGAACTGAAGAAATCCTGATGCATCCTGAACGGATCGCTCTCCATTCAGAATGCATTAGGATAAAACTGATCAGTTTTTTTCCGGTATGGAGCCCCTAGGACGGAACTCAATGCCGGAAACGAATAAGCCTAGGTCTACACGACGACTTTTGTCGCGCGACATTTTGTTGCACTAATGTCGCGCAACGATTTTTATAATGGCAGTCTATGGTGTCGCACTGCAACATGCAACATGCTGCGACTGCGACGCAACAGTCGCAGAAAATCCATTTGAGATGGATTTTTCTGCGACTGTTGCATCGCAGTCGCAGCATGTCGCATGTTGCAGTGCGACACCATAGACTGCCATTATAAAAATTGTCGCGCGACATTAGTGCAACAAAATGACGCGCAACAAATGTCGCGTGACTTATTGTCGCGCGACAAATGTCGTTGTGTAGACCTAGCCTTATGCTAGTGTGAAAGTACCCTTGGTTTTACAGCATTGTCATATATTTGTGTGTTCTTTGATATACATACACCCCTCCCCCTCCGGATTGGATCTAGAAGAATTCATTAATGGACTAACTAATTAAATAATTAATCTATATATGTATTTATTTATTACACTCCTCAGCATTGAAATTGCGACAACAATAAGGAAAAGTCATGGAATTATGGAAATCACAGGAAAGATAGACATGCTAATGATATGCAGATGATAAAAAAATGGAAACCAAAAAATTTAGAACTTACACACCTTGGCTTGCTATCTGTGGGGTTATTAATGGAGGACAAGCAAGGCAGAGGGAATGGAGGGTAGAGGGAAGCTGCTATATAGTATATAAGGACATAACTGCGCTTACCGCTCACACAGGCATCGCTCCCGGCAGTGGTTCATTAGTCAGCACACCCGGAGTGCAGGGGGAAAGCTCACTGACATCGCTGGCCACGCTGGTCAGTCAGCATATACAGAGTTTAAAAGTCCATATTTAATTAGATTTAAATTAAACATAGGCCTCATGCACACGACAGTATTTTTTTGCGGTCAGCAAAAAGGGGTTCCGTTGTTCCGTGATCCGTGTCCGTTTTTGTTTCCGTGTGTCTTCCTTTATTTTTGGAGGATCTCCAGACATGAAGGAAAGTAAAAAAAAGTCAAGTTTGCCATGCAAATGATAGGAAAAAAACTGACGCGGACGACAATCTTGTTTGCCTCCGTGTTTTTTCACGGACCCATTGATTTGAATGGGTCCGCGAACCGTTGTCCGTGAAAAAAATAGGACAGATCATATTTTTTTCACGGACTGGAAACACGGATCACGGACGCGGATGACAAACGGTGCATTAGCCGAGTTTTCCACGGACCCATTGAAAGTCAATGGGTCCGCAGAAAATCACGGAAAACGGAACAACAGACACGGAATGAAACAACGGTCGTGTGCATGAGGCCATACATTGATCAACTATCAGGCTCCTGTCCCCACCAGGCTGTGAGGGAGCAGGATAGGCAGAGCCTCGCAGCTCCCAGCACAACCCGTCTCCCTAGTTAGCACAGTACTATGCTGAAGGAAGATGAATGTCCCTTAGCAACGCTCATTTGAAAGAGTGCTGCTAAGGGACATTTCAGCCAAAGTTTTCTACCATAAATAAATGTTTTCCCTAAATAAAGTATATTGGGAAAATGTTCCCTGTCACTGTCCCTACACATTAGCTAAAAAAAATAAAGATCAGTAACACTTTAAAGCTGCCTCTAAAATGAATAAAAAAAATAAAAAAAAAGAGTCAATAACTTACAAAAAGAAAAAAAAGAATACTCACCCCACCAATACCCTGCTGCTCGTGCTCTGCCACTTCCCCTGCTGATCTCAACCTCTTGATCTCTCTTGACACAGTAATCTGACTTCTGAGCTAATGATTGGTTGAAGCGGGCGCCTGAACAATCACAAGTCACTTTATTCCAAGAAAATTAACAAGGAAAGAAGATAAATGTTCAATGTGTCGATCGGCAATAGACCTTTGTCAAAAGCATCTACAATTAAAGAATATTAGTAGAATATTGTGTCCATACAATCCATAGGATCGACCACACAACCTTTGCACAAACCTGCACAATGGACTTTTTACAGCACCGGGGGTAGAGCAGGTGTCTGGCTGTCCAAACACAATCTTTTGACCTTCTGATGACAGGGTAAACAGTGACTGTGGCATCTAAGTAGTTTCAGCTCCATCTGTCACCCCTCGAAACCCTGTGATCACAGTCTTTACTTGGGGACTGGGAATCTAACGAAGGCCCCCAGGTCTGCCTTCTGTGTATCCTATAGAATGTGTAGCTTAATAGAATGTGTTTCAGTTTCCTTCAGACAGCATAATACCCCAGTAGTGCAGCGTATTATGGAAGTGACATGTCAATCTCTAGTTCTTCCCTGGTGCCCTATGGCAGACGGTGTGACCTTGAGGTCACAGTGTGGTTTAAGAACAGGAAACCAGATGAGAATGGTGGCAGTGCGGTCTAACATTTACCAAAGGTCTTTACTGAAGAGCGAGTTATAAACAATCATTCACATGAAAATGGAGGCAAAATTAAATAGTTTAAATAGGTTCCAGTTCTGGGCTAAATCAAGGGGGATGTATATCCAGGTCGCCTTTGAGATGCACTTGCTCATATAACTCTTTTCTACATTCCAATCCAGCCTAAGAGGGCAATTCCACACTAAAATAGATATCTACAATTTCCACTTTGGGGTGTAGATCAGAAGAGAGAAACACAATCTGCCACACTGGTACGATGGGGAGCTAATGGCTGTGAAGTAGAGAATCCATAAATGTGCATTACCTTCACAGACTACTTCCACACGCCCTCCTTTCTTGGCTGCATAGCCTGCTCAATAGTTATTTTCTACTCTCAGTCTCATGGTTTCTCTGAAGTCTTCCTGGGATCCAAAATGTTGACTGTGTATGCCACAGGACTTCAGATATCTGGAAGCTACTCACCCTGCCATCTACTACCTCAGACTCACTCACTCCAAAGGAAAAAGCTAAACCCAGGAGTCAGGGCCTGCACCCTCTTGGAGACAGTTGTCAAGCGCCTGGGATTAACTTTAAGATTCAGCTCAAAGTTACCTAAAATTCACATAACATGGTATAACACTTAAAGGGATTTACTGAAATCTATATACTGATGACCTGTCCTCGGGATAGGTCATCAGTATCTGATCGGTGGGGGTCCTACACCCAGGACCCTTGCTGATCAGCTGTTTGAGAAGGCAGCAGCACTCCAGTGAGAGCCACGTCCTTCTCTCTGCTTTTCCTAGGCTGAGTAAACACACCTTCATGTGTCACATGGCCTAGGAGCAGCTCAGCCCCATTCACTTGAGTGCGATACCAAGCACAACCACTATACAATGTACAGCGCTGTGCTTGGTAAGGTGCGAGAAGGTGGCGGGGCTCACACCAGCACCACTGCCTTCTCTCTGCTTTTCCTAGGCTGAGTAAAAACACCTTCATGTGTCACATGGCCTAGGAGCAGCTCAGCCCCATTCACTTGAGTGCAATACCAAGCACAACCACTATACAATGTACAGCGCTGTGCTTGGTAAGGTGCGAGAAGGTGGCGGGGCTCACACCAGCACCACTGCCTTCTCAAACAGCTGATTGGCGGGGGTCCCAGGTGTCGAACCTCCACTGATCAGATACTGATGACCTATCCAGAGGAAAGGTCATCAGTTAAAAAATTCTGGAAAACCCTTTTAATAATACATTAGAAAACATGTGATAAATAAAACATTATTATTTTTAGTGGCCTAATGGGTTGCTGAAGATGCAAAACAAAGCAAAAGGAATATGTAAAAGCCGGAATGCAGGTAGACAGAAACAAAAAAATATAACAACATTTTATCACCAAAGAGATGACAGTTTCTACAACCAAACTTTGCTGCACAAGGAACCGACAATGAAGATGTAATTCATTACAACAGCCCTAGCTCGAGTGAGACTCACTTCATCAAGCCTTTAGGACTTTGTTGCTTAATTAACAATGGATTCAATTTTGAAATGAAAAGATGCTTTACTAAATAGAATGTGGATGCCTGAGGATATCTGTGTATTTCCAGCAAAATGAGATGAGATGCTCCTTGGCTGCTTTTTTTTAGGTCTGCTACATTAGGGCAGAGTTGTCATCTGTAACTACAGTTTAGCTATAGGGCCTACAGGGAGTCTAAGGTAGTCTGAGACACACCTTCTGCCTTATCAATGGTTGAGGTTGCATTCTCAATCCTCCCTGAAGCCCCGTCTCCTCTAATTGGCTACTGTGTATAAATATAGGTCAATTGGTGTGGAAGGATGACCACTGCAGATGGCTTGCTGGAAAGAAGAGGTGTATAATGTGATGCAAAAATGAATCCAGCCGGCAAAGGAGGCAATATGGACAATCACAATACATTAGTAAGTGCCTTGTATTAACTTTCTCTGCATGATAAATGCCACTTGCTGAAGTGACCTTTGATCAAATTTGGTTAAAGACTCCAATTTCTAACGAATCTAATTCAATACAGTGTCAGAATATGCTAAAAAAAAAAAAACCTTGACAGGCTGCGATTCACAAAATAACAGTGGGGTGGCCAAATGTAGACATATATGGGATAGACATCTTCTGATAAAATACCACAAGCTGGTTATCTTACACCACATATGTAGAGATATGTTGAGCCAAGAGTAAAGGTAAGGAAGAACACATCTGTAAGTACAATGCCGGCCATGTATACCATTTAGCATCTCAATCAGTGGCGATCACGTTGCTAGTAAAGGGACAACAGTTGCAGTCACAACATTCATTTGCAGAGGTTGGTGATTGTATGATGGAACACAAGAGCCTAACAAATACCATTAGGCAGTCCTTTTTTTCTCAGAGAAAACGTGGTGGAACTCACCCCCCCCCCTCCCCTGGCCACGCCCCTACCCACCCCTAGGACCGCCCCCTAAAACCGCCCCTTTAGAGAACAGGGATGCAAGTAAAATTTGGGGGCGCTATAAAAGTCCAGCCCAGCAAAGAAACCCCCCAGATGGGGATGGCACTGTTAATGGGGGATCTGGGGATGGCACTGTTAATGGGGGATCTGGGGATGGCACTGTTATGGGGTAGAGGATCTGTGGATGGCACTGTTATGGGGGATCTGTGGATGGCATCCACAGACCCCCCCCTTTACAGTGCCATCCACAGACCCCCCCCCCTTAACAGTGTCATCCACAGACCCCCCATTGCCACTCCAGTACAGTTATAAAATGTGTAATTCAGTTAATAATGATTCATGCTGCCCCCTCTGTAGTATAACATTCAATATATTGTACTCACAGGGCTACTGTTATATCGTAATGCAGGCCGGCCGGGCAGACGAGCGGTAGCATGACTGACGTCACGTGCCTGCCCGGCCTACTTTATGAATTATTAACTGAATTATTAACTGAATTACACATTTTATAACTGTACTGGAGCGGCGGGGCCGGAGCACAGTGAACGCACCGGCCCCCAGCTCCTCCTCCCAGTCCCTCCCCGCTGATACATCGCAGCCTGCGATGCTGGAGCATGGCAGGCTGCGATGTCAAAAGGTGGCGGAACGCCGTCCCGGTGCGTTCCGCCAGAAAAAAAGCCCTGCCATTAGGCCTGTCCTGTGCTGATGCATACTAGAGCACAACTTTAAAGGGGTTATCCCATGATTAAATTAAACATGAAAATCACACATCATATAGTACATGACAATCTCCTTCTAACAAAGCTAGAACCAGCCCTGTACCTCACATGGATCCAGAGATCTCCACATTCATTGCTCCAATTTCTCTGCTAGATTTATTTTAAGCTGTCAGCTCAGTGTTCCTGTCTTTTCCCAGGGGTTGTGGTCTTTTTGCTGTAGCTCTCTCCCTATAAGGACTCCTGCAAACATTTATATCCGTTTTTGCCGTCCGCAAATCGCGGATCTGCAAAACACGTATACCGGCCAAGAGCCATTTTTTTTCTACTAAAATATGTACAAGAATAGGGCATGTTCTGTTATTTTGTGGGTCTGTGGAAGGATCTTACAGATGTGGACAGCATTCATTTGCAGATCAGATGGGGCCGCATCTGATCTGCAAAAAATTCAGATCAGATGCTGACCAAAACTACGGTTGTTCATGAGCCTTAACTGTCACAACTGGTGGCATTTGAAGGACGGAACTGAGCATGTGCGTCCACCTCAGCAGGTGGCACTATATAGATACATTTTATTAAATAGCTAAGTGGCTATGCTCATTTTTTTAATAGCATGCAGTTACAAGAGTATCCAGATCCAGGTGCTGGTTTGAAAAATGTAGATTTTTGTTTATGTGATAGACCCTTTAAAGAAGTAGTATTCATATGTAAGACACGGAGATCGCTGCAGAGGTGAGCAGAGGGCACCCAAGAAACACAAGGCTGCAAGAGGGTGCTAGGTAACATATCCCATTTCTGGACTACACAAAAGAGAAGGGTGTTCAGCATGACCCTAAGGCCCCTTTCACACAGGTGTTGCGGGAAAATGTGCGGGTGCGTTGCGGGAACACCCGCGATTTTTCCGCGTGAGTGCAAAATATTGTAATGCGTTTTGCACTTGCGTGACAAAAATCGCGCGTGTTTGGTACCCAAACCTGAACTTCTTCACAGAAATTCGGGCTTGGGATCGGTGTTCTGTAGATTGTACTATTTTCCCTTATAACATGGTTATAAGGGAAAATAATAGCATTCTGAATACAGAATGCATAGTACAATAGCGCTGGAGGGGTTAAAAATAAATAAAAAATAATTTAACTCACCTTAGTCCACTTGCTCGTGTAGCCAGCATCTCCTTCTGTCTTCATCTTAGCTGTGTGCAGCAACAAGGACCTGTGGTGACGTCACTCCGGTCATCACATGATCCATCACCATGGTAAAAGATCATGTGATGGATCATGTGATGACTGTGACGTCACCAAAGGTCCTTGTTGCTACACAAAGCTAAGATGAAGACAGAAGGAGATGCCGGCTACGCGAACAAGTGGACTAAGGTGAGTTACATTTTTTTTAATTTTTTTTTAACCCCTCCAGCGCTATTTTACTATGCATTCTGTATTCAGAATGCTATTATTTTCCCTTATAACCATGTTATAAGGGAAAATAATAATGATCGGGTCTCCATCCCGATCGTCTCCTAGCAACCGTGCGTAGAAATCGCACCGCATCCGCACTTGCTTGCGGATGCTTGCGATTTTCACGCAACCCCATTCACTTCTATGGGGCCTGCGTTGCGTGGATTATTGCATCGCAATGCACAAAGAGGAGCATGCTGCGATTTTCACGCAACGCATAAGTGATGCGTGAAAATCACCGCTCATGTGAACAGCCCCATAGAAATGAATAGGTCCGGATTCAGTGCGGGTGCAATGCGTTCAACTCACGCATCGCATCCGCGCGGAATACTCGCTATGGCCACACGGTCAGATTTTCTGATGCAGTTTTGGAAGCCAAAATCAGTACAGGACAATAAAAGGAGAGAAAGTATAAAAGACAGATACGACTTCTACAGTTTTTTTAAATTCACTCCTGATTTTGGCTTCCAAAACTACATCAGGAAACCAGACTCTGTGGTCTTACCCTGAAAGTTAACAAGCATCCTGACAAATAATTTTTACAATAGATTTATACAGGTCTATTATAATTTGCAGATTATTAATGGGTCCGTTGTCAGATACTTAACGACTCACATTGGATTCATGTGTCTTCTAGGTTTTCCAGCTTTACAGTGCTTATCCTTGTTAAATGCAAATAAAAAACGCTATGAAAATGCAATTAAAGAAATCAAGAATATGTAAGTCTGTAGTGAGAGCAAAAGGGTAATAGCATTAGTATTAGAAACCTTAAAAATATGCTTTTATATTATTTCCAACAGACAAAAAGCAGCAGGGACAGCGTTGGCTACATAGCCTGCAAGATGCACATTCCTGTGCCTCTGCCATCTGTGCCCTTCAGGGTGCTTCCCTGCATAGTGTGACACTGTCAAATCGAGGGCCAGATGCTTGCCTTGTGTTTTGCATAGTAAAATACTGTAAACCTGCAATGTTACTATTTGCCTGATTTCCCTGCCATTTTGATCATCAATATGCAATATAACAAATTAGCACTCGTGTCACCTTATCTTGTTTCAGACAAAGTTGGTAACTAAGATCCTCTTTTGAGATGCTTGGTGGCAGGAAAAGGTTAAAGATATTTTCTCACTTTAGTAAATGGCATTTACGGTATCACGTAAAGAAAGTTAATACAAGGCACTTACTAATGTATTGTGATTATCCATATTGCCTCCTTTGCTGCCTGGATTCATTTTTCCATATCATTATACACAGCTTGTTTCCCATGGTTATGACCACCCTGTAATCCAGCAGTGGTGGTCGTGCTTGCACACTATAGGACGAAGCTCTGGCCTATGTGAGCTCCCACTGTCCTGGCCACTAGAGAGGCCTGCGCTTTTTGCTATAGTGTGCAAGCGCGACCACCACTGCTGGATTACAGGGTGGTCTTAACCATGGAAACGAGCAGTCTATTACATGGTGGAAAAATGAATCCAGCCAGCAAAGGAAGTAATATAAACAATCACAATACATTAGGAAGTGCCTTGTATTAACTCTCTACATGATAATAAATAATAATAATATAATTATAAATATATATCTACTTTATTATTTTGTAGTTTGCCTACTACATACATTGAAGTTGTTGTCACGGACGTACCGAGACATACGGACGTCCCCGCAACAGTGAGTGGAAGGAGATCTTTGAGACTGGCGACACGTGGTTTGATTTGACATGTTTACCTTGTGGATCAATAGGCGTCTGTGTTGTTTCTGGTACTGGCTACACCCTTAACCTCCAGGTATTGCTATTGTGGTCATCTAACTTTCCCTTTTTATTTCCCTAATGCTATGCAGTTTATAGCTTCAGTTGAACCTGTGGGTAGCTGGTGTTTGGATCTCGGCTGATTTCCTGGTGCTGCCATAGCTTCTTGGAAGTTAAGTGTTACCTTTTCCTTTGTATTTTGGCTTTTCTGTGTGTTGCATTTCTTGTTGTTTTGTATTAGGCCTTAGGAAAACTCCCATTCATTCTTCCTTTTGGAGGAACAGGTTGTCTCATTCCTGTCATTACAGGGAGTGCAGAATTATTAGGCAAGTTGTATTTTTGAGGATTAATTTTATTATTGAACAACAACCATGTTCTCAATGAACCCAAAAAACTCATTAATATCAAAGCTGAATATTTTTGGAAGTAGTTTTTAGTTTGTTTTTAGTTTTAGCTATTTTAGGGGGATATCTGTGTGTGCAGGTGACTATTACTGTGCATAATTATTAGGCAACTTAACAAAAAACAAATATATACCCATTTCAATTATTTATTTTTACCAGTGAAACCAATATAACATCTCAACATTCAGAAATATACATTTCTGACATTCAAAAACAAAACAAAAACAAATCAGTGACCAATATAGCCACCTTTCTTTGCAAGGACACTCAAAAGCCTGCCATCCATGGATTCTGTCAGTGTTTTGATCTGTTCACCATCAACATTGCGTGCAGCAGCAACCACAGCCTCCCAGACACTGTTCAGAGAGGTGTACTGTTTTCCCTCCTTGTAAATCTCACATTTGATGATGGACCACAGGTTCTCAATGGGGTTCAGATCAGGTGAACAAGGAGGCCATGTCATTAGATTTTCTTCTTTTATACCCTTTCTTGCCAGCCACGCTGTGGAGTACTTGGACGCGTGTGATGGAGCATTGTCCTGCATGAAAATCATGTTTTTCTTGAAGGATGCAGACTTCTTCCTGTACCACTGCTTGAAGAAGGTGTCTTCCAGAAACTGGCAGTAGGACTGGGAGTTGAGCTTGACTCCATCCTCAACCCGAAAAGGCCCCACAAGCTCATCTTTGATGATACCAGCCCAAACCAGTACTCCACCTCCACCTTGCAGGCGTCTGAGTCGGACTGGAGCTCTCTGCCCTTTACCAATCCAGCCACAGACCCATTCATCTGGCCCATCAAGACTCACTCTCATTTCATCAGTCCATAAAACCTTGAGATATTTCTTGGCCCAGTCTTGACGTTTCAGCTTGTGTGTCTTGTTCAGTGGTGGTCGTCTTTCAGCCTTTCTTACTTTGGCCATGTCTCTGAGTATTGCACACCTTGTGCTTTTGGGCACTCCAGTGATGTTGCAGCTCTGAAATATGGCCAAACTGGTGGCAAGTGGCATCTTGGCAGCTGCACGCTTGACTTTTCTCAGTTCATGGGCAGTTATTTTGCGCCTTGGTTTTTCCACACGCTTCTTGCGACCCTGTTGACTATTTTGAATGAAACGCTTGATTGTTCGATGATCACGCTTCAGAAGCTTTGCAATTTTAAGAGTGCTGCATCCCTCTGCAAGATATCTCACTATTTTTGACTTTTCTGAGCCTGTCAAGTCCTTCTTTTGACCCATTTCGCCAAAGGAAAGAAAGTTGCCTAATAATTATGCACACCTGATATAGGGTGTTGATGTCATTAGACCACACCCCTTCTCATTACAGAGATGCACATCACCTAATATGCTTAATTGGTAGTAGGCTTTCGAGCCTATACAGCTTGGAGTAAGACAACATGCATAAAGAGGATGATGTGGTCAAAATACTCATTTGCCTAATAATTCTGCACTCCCTGTAGTACCAGGGTCCTTTAGGGTTAGATAGGACCTTAGGTATTCCTGTGTAGGAACTTACCTACACCCTGCCTTATGCCAACTATAAAGTTTGGTGGAGGAGGGATAATGCTATGGGGTTGTTCTTCAGGGTTTGGACTATTTCCCTTAGTTCCAGAGAAGTGAACTCCTAATTCTTCAGCATACAAAGACATTTTGAACAATTGTATGCTTCCAACTATGTGGTAACAGTTCAGGGAAGGTCCTTTTATGTTCCAGTATGACTGTGCCCAAGTAGACAAAGCAGACTCCATAAGGTATAGTGGGGTGAGGGTTTGATGCGGAAGAACTTGTCTGGCCGCACACCTCAACTTCACTTTTGAAATGAACTAGAATGGAGGTTGAAAGCCAGGTCCCTTTCATTCAACATCAGTGTCTGACCTTACAAATGCTCTTCTGGATGAATAAGCAAAAATTCCCACAAACTCCCAAATCTTATAGAAAGCCTTGCCAGAAAAGTGAAAGCTGTTTTAGTCTCAAGGGGGGGCCAACTCCATATTGATGCCATTTAGCATGTGATGTCATAAAAGGTTTTATGTGTAGGTCTCCCAATCATTTTGTTCATATAGTGTATTTGTAGTAAGATGTGAAATATTAATTTTACAGAACAAAAATGCATAAATATGAGTATGCATTATAGTTTACATTACGTTATTTTCCATATTTGCCTAAGCCATACGTTCTTCAACACAATGGATTAATTTTCAGCTTACATTGGTAAATGTCATCATGTGATTGCAGCTGGGATGGGACTCTCCAAAGAAGAAGCAATAACGTTTGGCAAATAACAACTTCTAAACTTACTCTTTCTGAACATCAAAGTTTTAAGTCTTTAATAAAAAAATATATATTTCAACAGATTTCTTAATCTTTTTATTGTGTGCTTCATATGTTCCTGTAATATATAGGGATGAACTATAATAACTTGTTATAGAGGTTGCCCAACCCACTATAGATTCCTTACTAAGGCATGAGAACATCAGAAAGAGGCATCCCCACCACTTTGGTAGCCAGAGTGGTGGGCCACTACAAAAAGTCCTGTAAATGCACAGGGAGCTCGACATTTAAGTTCAATTTTTAATTACCTGAATAATATTACACAGGCGTGTACATGCCAATATTAATTGAAGGTCAAAGAAATCCCTCTAGTGTAAAATAGTAAATTGGAACAGGTAGGAGGAGGCAACTGTAACAGTGAGACTAGAAGAAATGAGAGAAGAAGTGGGAGTATGACATCATAGTCATTCTACCGGGAAAAGTTGAGAAATTCAGGGGAGGTGTCTCACTAGTTAAAAGGGTTGTGCCACAAAGCAGATTCTACATTTTTCAAACCAGCACCTGGATCTGAATACTCTTGTAATTGCATGTAATTAAAAATTTTGTATAGCCACTGAGCTATTCAATAAAATGTATCTGTATAGCGCCACCTGCTGTTTATTCTTTTCCTGATTTCTCCATCCACCTCACTGAGGTAGTCGCTCGTGCTCAGTTTAAATCTTCCACTATCATCAGCCATATCTTCTATTAGAATCTATGGCAGTTACAGGGAGAAAGTTACAGCAGAAAGTACATGCCCTCAAGAAGGGACATGCCCCTGAGCTGCAAAATAAATCTAGCAGAGGAATTGGGGCAATGAATGAGGAGATCTCTGGTTCCATGTGAGGTACAGGGCTGGTTCTAGCTTTATTAGAAAGAGATTGTCATAAACTATATGATGTCTGAGTTTCCTTTTGTTATATAAATCATGGCATAAAGACTTTAAAGAGGTATTCCCATCGTATAATAATCGACTAATGGATGAGGATTCCAACTCTCAGACCCACACCTATCTGAAGAACAGAGCCATCCTAACCCTATACCGAGGCCAAAGGTCATCAGGACTACCGAAACAACTCAGTGATCGGTTCTATGCTCTTTCAGTAACATCAATTCAAGGTAATGGGAGTTATGGAAACATCGTAGTAGAGCAAGCTATTTTGTTCTCTCACCTTGTAACTCCCATTTTCTTGTATGGGAGCTACAGAAACAGCTTAGCATAGCCTGCTCAGCTGTTTCCATAGTGCCAGATGGCCTCATTAAGGTGGGATCGAGTTGGAGGGACCGAGTGGGCCCGTTCTACAAAGTGGTGAAAGTCATAGAAGTAGCACCTCCATCTACCTTAGGCCATAAATGTCAAAGGTTGGAATTGCTTTATGAAACACACATAGAGGTTTAGGCTACAAAGCTGACCATAATGCATTTCTTTAAAGAAAGATTCAATATGAAATGGCAGCTCTATGGACAATGCAATTACAGTAAGTCTTCTTTCCAGGATATGTGAGACTGACAGCTTTGTCACAGTATAGTTGAGTTTTTTCAGTTATCTACCGGAGCTGACAGGCATACGCTCCCTCTCCGATTCCTCTTTATCAGACAGACTCCATTTAATCTGCTGCTTGACATCTCTTTCAGGAGTAAAAAGAATGAAGGGTTCTGTATCGGAAGCTGCAGCAGCTCATTAAAAAAGTCCTTCTTCCCATCCTCTCTTTATGATCTTCCTCTATTACGATATCGGAGCCAAAGGTTTTCTGTAATTACTATCATACGGCTGGTCAATTGCAAAGACCTAGTCTAATATCATAAAATAGAATAAAGAAAAATAACCTATCATTCCAACAAGCAAGAAAATACTTGTAAAAGTATATTAGCAAAGGATAAAAAGTGACAAATTTGGATTTCTGCCCGTGATATCTATATCCATATATCTATATATCCTATTATAGTTAATTGATATACTATTTGATGTCTGCTTGGGACCTTCTATGGGCCAAATGCAAAGATAAGATTTCCTATTCAAGGGTGCCTGGGCATTACTGTATATGGATGATTCAATGATTAATGGGTAGTGTTGAGCGAACCGGAACTGTAAAGTTCGAGTCTGTACAGAACTTTACGATTTTTGGTATCCGGACCCGAACTCAAACTTTGCCAGAAAAGATCGGATTCGAGTCCGGTGTTCGGGCATTTAATAAAGCTTGTTGAAAGGCTGCAGGACATCCAATCAACAAGCTTTTAAGCTGTGTGCCCTTAGAAGCCATCACAGCCATGTCTGCTAATGGCATGGCTGTGTTTGGCCAGTGCATCATGTGACCCAGCCTCTATATAAGCTGGATCACGTGTAGACCCGCACATCAGCTCTCAGTAGTGAAGGGACAGAAAGCAGGCAGCTGAAGTAAGGGACAGTGTTAGTGCGATTTTTTTTTTTTTTGTGGGTGCAATACACCATCTTTGCACCCCTGACACAGAGAGATAATCATAGATCTGGCTGTTAATTCTGTGGGTGACCTACAGCGATTTTTTTTGTGGGTGCAATGCACCATTGTACTTTGTACCCCTGACACACAAATTTAATAGTTAATCCGTCTGTTAGTTAGGTGCACGTCATATACCTATTTATTGCGTGAAGTACACCTGCACTGCATACGTGACAGGGAAATTGATATAGTTAACCCATCTGTTAGTTAGGTGCACGTCATATGCCCATCTATTACGTTAAGTACACCTGCACTGCATACGTGACAGGGAAAATAATATAGTTAATAGTTAATGTCTGTTAGTTCAGTGGGTGACCTCAGAAAATAAGGAGGGCATCAAATAAGGGACGTGGCCCCGATCGTGGTGCTGCTGGGGTTGGTGGAGCTCCTGTTGCAGGGAGAGGACGTGGTCGATTTGTGCCAGCTAGATGACCAAAGGAAACACCTTCCTCAGGTGCACGTAGGCGACAGAACTCTCAGCGTTATTTTGTAGGCCTTAATGCCGGTGTACGAATGGTGAGGTCAGAACAAGTAGAGGCGGTAGTAGATTGGGTGGCTGACAGTGCCTCCAGTTCCTTCACATTGTCTCCCACCCGGTCCCCTGCTGAAAGCGCAGAATTGGCACCTGCAGCCCATGTGCATTTGTCTTTCACCTTACCACCTTGCAAATCAGCCAAGCAGTCTGAGCCCCATGCACCAGTCTCTTATGCTTTTTGATGGCTCTGCTGGCAGGGTCCAAGGGCCATCCACATAGCTCTCCTCCAGAAGTGGAAGAGATTGTGTGCACTGATGCCCAACCACTTATGTTTCAGGATGTGGATATGGCAGGACCACCGCAGCACGTCTCTGATGATGACGAAACACAGGTGCCAACTGCGGTGGCTTTCTGCAGTGTGCAGACCGGTAAGGAGGGCAGGGGTGAAGAGTGGGTGAAAGATGATGTGGAGGATGATGAGGTCCTAGTCTAGACTCCACATGGAATCAAGGTCATGCGAGTGACATGTGTAGTTCTTAGGAACAGGTGGTGGTCGCACAGCACCAGCCACACAGCAAAAGAGGAAGCAGTGTGCAAAAGCAGAGTGGCCGTCCCCTAGCCAGTACGACTTCTACTGCCCACCGCACCCAGGGACTGAGCACACCAAAGCCAGCTCCAAGGAGAGTTTCCTTTTCTGGCAGTTCTTCATACAATGTGCTGATGCAGTGCCCTACATGTGTGTAAATGGGACACTTCAAACATCTGAATATATATATATATATATATATATATATATATATATACATATATATATATATATATATATATATATATTGAATTGCAATGTATGGTATTCTTTATTATCTGGCTGGCAATTAAATTTACATCCATTCACCCCAGGTGGTGCTGGCACCATATAATATATATAGTGTGGGGGTGTCTAGCTTAGAGCAGAGTTTTATTAGAATGTAGCCAGAGTAAGGAAAAGCAAGTTCATGGAGGATAGAGACAGGCTAAAGTCACCATGTAGCTGTGTTCCTTTCCTCTGGGCCCTGATCAAGCCTGGAGAAGATAACTACAGAAACCAAGCACCAGACAGTGAGTCTATACACCAAGATGCAGAAAGCCTAGTGAGGGTAACAGCTAAATTTAAGCTTATGGACCTCATTAGGACAAGTGACCAGGAGTAGCTTTCCTAGTGCCTGGACACAACTGGATGATTAAGGCCATAATTGTCCTTATCCACTACACAAGCCTTCCGGGTCATAGTGGAAAAACCTATTTATAAGAGTATCTACCAAATAATGATGCAGATGTGCTTGCCTGCCAAAAGGGAGATCGCCCTTAAAGGATAGCTCATAGTAACTATATATACAGTGGGATGCAAAAATTTGGGCAACCTTGTTAATCGTCATGATTTTCCTGTATAAATCATTGGTTGTTACGATAAAAAATGTCAGTTAAATATATCATATAGGAGACACACACAGTGATATTTGAGAAGTGAAATGAAGTTTATTGGATTTACAGAAAGTGTGCTATAATTGTTTAAACAAAATTAGGCAGGTGCATAAATTTGGGCACTGTTGTTTGGAACTCAAATTGGCTTGGTAAGCTCAGTGACCCCTGACCTACATACACAGGTGAATCCAATTATGAGAGAGAGTATTTAAGGGGGTCAATTGTAAGTTTCCCTCCTCTTTTAATTTTCTCCGAAGAGTAGCAACATGGGGGTCTCAAAACAACTCTCAAATGACCTGAAGACAAAGATTGTTCACCATCATGGTTTAGGGGAAGGATACAGAAAGCTGTCTCAGAGATTTCCGCTGTCTGTTTCCACAGTTAGGAACATATTGAGGAAATGGAAGACCACAGGCTCAGTTCAAGTTAAGGCTCGAAGTGGCAGACCAAGAAAAATCTCGAATAGACAGAAGCGACGAATGGTGAGAACAGTCAGAGTCAACCCACAGACCAGCACCAAAGACCTACAACATCATCTTGCTGCAGATGGAGTCACTGTGCATCGTTCTACCATTCGGCGCACTTTACACAAGGAGATGCTGTATGCAAGAGTGATGCAGAGGAAGCCTTTTCTCCGCCTACAGCACAAAAAGTGCCGCTTGAGGTGGGCTAAAGCACATTTGGACAAGCCAGCTTCATTTTGGAATAAGGTGCTGTGGACTGATGAAACTAAAATTGAGTTATTTGGCCATAACAAGGGGCGTTATGCATGGAGGAAAAAGAACACAGCATTCCAAGAAAAACACCTGCTACCTACAGTAAAATATGGTGGTGGTTCCATCATGCTGTGGGGCTGTGTGGCCAGTGCAGGAACTGGGAATCTTGTCAAAGTTGAGGGACGCATGGATTCCACTCAGTATCAGCAGATTCTGGAGACCAATGTCCACGAATCAGTGACAAAGCTGAAGCTGCGCCGGGGCTGGATCTTTCAGCAAGACAACGACCCTAAACACTGCTCAAAATCCACTAAGGCATTTATGCAGAGGAACAAGTACAACGTTCTGGAATGGCCATCTCAGTCCCCAGACCTGAATATAATAGAAAATCTGTGGTGTGACTTAAAGAGAGCTGTCCATGCTCAGAAGCCATTAAACCTGAATAAACTAAAGATGTTTTGTAAAGAGGAATGGTCCAAAATACCTTCAACCAGAATCCAGACTCTCATTGGAACCTACAGGAAGTGTTTAGAGGCTGTAATTTCTGCAAAAGGAGGATCTACTAAATATTGATTTAATTTCTTTTTTGTGGTGCCCAAATTTATGCACCTGCCTAATTTTGTTTAAACAATTATAGCACACTTTCTGTAAATCCAATAAACTTCATTTCACTTCTCAAATATCACTGTGTGTGTCTCCTATATGATATATTTAACTGACATTTTTTATTGTAACAACCAACGATTTATACAGGAAAATCATGACGATTAACAAGGTTGCCTAAACTTTCGCATCCCATTGTATATCAGCATCTTTAGTGTCAGAGGGCTGTAAAGAGTGAATTTAGGATTACCACCTGGATCCTTGCCTTTAAAGTATCAGCATTAGAAGAATCCCTCCATTGACAGCTGTCATTGCCTTATAATAGGATTACAAGTCAATTTATTATTACTTATGCTATGCAAAACGCTTTCCATTGATGAACTGTACCAACTGTCCAGAGACTATTGATTCTTCAGTAAATGTTCAACTGGTTTACAACAACCGACTCCTCGTTCTTGCTACTACTCTCAACATTTGCACCCAACGGTGCTGGCATCACGAACACAGGGGCCCAGCCGCAAAAGCAGCTTACACCAATTACCATCAAGGGCACCTCAACCAACATCTGTCTGGTATTCCCTGCAACCGAGAGTGCCCCGGAGGATTTCGAGCTGTCTTCCCATCCACTGTACGCCAGCCCAGGGAGGCATCTGTTAACCGTGAGTACATGAACTATTGCACCCATCGGCCCACCGTAAGCCTCACGTGTTTTCCCTTGTGGTTTGATAGCATTACATTGACGACAAAACGCGAGTGGTTTGCACACTGTGCAATCAGAGTCTGAAGCGTGGCATAAATGTTCTAAACCTGAGCACCACCTGCATGACCAGGCATCTAAATGCAAAGCACGAGCTGCAGTGGAGTAAACACCTAAAAAACCACGAAAGATCTCAGGCTTCTCCTGGTCCCTCTTAAAAACTATATGGCGGTGGCTGTCCTACAGTACGTGGTTCCCAGCCGCCACTACTTTTCCAGGTGAGCCATCCCCGCCCTGCACAATCAAGTGGCAGACAAAAGCAGGTGTGCACTGCGCAACACCATCTGTGGCAAGGTCCACATAACCACCGATACGTGGACCAGTTAGCATGGGCAGGGACGGTATATCTTCCTAACTGCACACCTGGTAAATGCAGTAGCGGTTGGGCCTGAGGCGGATAGCAGTTTGGCGCATGTCCTTGCGCCACTGAGTATTGCAGGACGTTTCTCTTTGCCTCCTGTTGCCTCCTCCTCCTACTCAGCTAAGCTTCCTCCTCTACCGCCTCCTCATCGGGTCAGCATAACACCTTCACCATTAACTTCAGCACAGCCAGGGGGAAACCACAAGCAGGCTGTTTTGAAAATCATCTGTTTGCGGGAAAAACCACACACTGCGCAGGAGCTGTGGATGGGCATGTAACACCAGACCGATGAGTGGCTGGTGCCACTGAGCCTCAAGCCCAGCATGGTGGTGTGGGATAATGGGCAAAATCTCGTAGCAGCTTTGGGCCTTGACGCACATCCCTTGCATGGGGCATGTACTGAATTTGGTGGTGCAGAGGTTCCTGAAAAATTACCCCGATATGTCTGAGCTGCTGCAGAAAGTGTGGTCTGTCTGTGCGCACTTTCGGTGTTCTCACCCTGCTGCTGCTTGCCTGTCAGCGCTGCAGCGTAACTTCGGCCTTCCCGCTCACTGCCTCATATGCAACGTTCCCACAAGGTGGAACTCCACCTTGAACATGCTGGAGAGACTGTGCGAGCAGCAGCAGGCGATAGTGGAGTTTCAGCTGCAGCACGCACAGGTGAGTCACTCTGCGGAACAGCACCACTTCGCCACCAACGAGTGGGCCTCCATGCGGAACGTGTGTGCCGTGTTGCGCTGTTTCGAGTACTCCACCAACATGGCCAGTGCCGATAACGCAGTCCTTAGCATTACTATCCCACTTCTATGTCTCATTGAGAAAACGCTTTGGGCGATGATGGAAGAGGAGGTGGCCCAGGAGGAAGATGAGGAGGAAGAGGGATCATTTCCACGGTTATCAGGCCAGTCATTCACAAGTGACTTGGAGGGTGGGTTCCTCCACCAACAGAGGCCAGGTACACACGTGTCTAGCCACGGCACAATTCTGTAGGATGAGGAGGATGATGAGGAACCGTGTTCACAGCAGGGTGGCACCCAAAGCCGCTCATAGGCATCACTGGTGCGTGGCTGGTGGGATACAGAGGACACAGATGATACACCTCCCAGAGTAAACATGCTTGTCGTTGCCTCTGGGAAGCCTGGCACACATGAGCGATTACATGCTGCAGTGCCTGCACAACGACCACCGAGTTGCCCACATTCTAACCAGTGCTGCTTACTGGGTGGCCACCCTGCTGGATCCTTGCTACAAGGACAACGTGCCGTCCTTAATTCCATCACTGGAGCGTGATCGAATGATGCGCGAGTACAAGCGCACGCTGGTAGACACACTGCTGATGACATTCTAACATGACATGGGGGGCTCAGTGGAAGCACAAGGCGAAGGCAGAGGAAGAGGAAGAAGTCGCCAATGCAGCTGGGGCACCGCAGGGGGCAGCGGGGGTGATTACAGACAAGCGCAGCAGTCTGTCCATAGCCAATGTGAACAAGCTCATGTTCAATAAAATGAACCAGGCATGGATCCCACAGTACTTGTCCGTACCTTGTGCAGAATAGACAATTATACCAGCCGCACCCAGCCATTTTTATACTCCAGCGCACTTTCTATTTGTTTTCTTTTTTATATTTCCAAATGTTTTTGGGTCTTCCCAAATTTATTAAAAAAATTATAATAACTACAAAAATAGTGTTGGCTACCTCCTCCTCCTCCACCACCGCTTCCACCTACACAGCCACATCCACCACCTCCTCAACCTTCTACTCCACTTTGACCTCTGCCTTTTAGTTCAAGATCATTATTTTTAACATTTTTTTTGTATGATATGTTATTTTAATTCATTTCCCTATCCACATTTGTTTGCAGGGCAATTGTCCTGCTCTTACCCCTATTTTGCTTCCTTTTGCAGCCCTCTAGCCCTCTCTATGGTTTTTTTAGAGCCATTTTAGTGCCCCAAAGATTGGGTCCCCCATGACTTCAATAGGGTTCGGGGTCAGCTTTGCGGCGAAGCTCGGGCGTACCAGAACTTTCAGGTGTTTGCTCAACCCTATTAAAGCTTTTTATGCCTTGACATTTTACATTTTTCCAGTTGCAGACCAAATATATAATGCATATTTTTCATAGACATGGCAACTTAAAGGCTATGAACACCTTTTATGATTGTATTTTGCTTATTTTGGGCTATAATTCATTTTATCAATTAGTTTTTATGAAATATTTTCAACAATTTTTGTTAATTTTTTTACTTTCAGTACATCTGCAAACCATTTATTTTTGCTTTCCAGTGAATCTGCCAGTGAGCTGCTTTGATGTTCCCTGACAGCTCATAAACACTCATTTAAACCACATTCTTATCTTTTGTTTTAATAAAAATTTAGCTTTGATGAGTGTTTATGAGATGTCAGGAGTTCAGAGTGGCTCCTAGGAGATTGAGTGTAAAAAGAAAGCAATAGTCTGCAGCACACTGAAAGTAAAAGCTGTTGAACAAAAACTGCTGAAAATTTTTAAAAATAGACCAATTGATAAAAAAGATTTTTAGTAAAAAAAAAAAAGATAAATATAATGATAAAAAATTGCCCCTGAATGTGTCATAGACTCTATATTGGCACACAACTAAGGCTTGTTCCCAACTTAAAAATAAATAAATAGTATTTCCGGGCTCCTATGGCAGTAATGGCTGTTGGGAGAATGAGTTATCCAAAGCTCAGCTATAGCAGATGAAGACATACATTCTAATCCATTGTCCCACACATTGAGAGAGATGAAAAACATACTATAGCTGTATCCCATGCTAAGGAGAGCTGACAGATTACAGAGAGATTACATGTAGACACAGACTTTTGACTTCCGGATAGAGATAGCAGCCTCATGAGAGCTAATGTTGTCGACAAGTATCTAGAAACTGAAGGCAGATTAATTCTGGAGTCCAAACAACTGCAATAAAAAAAATAATAATCATATATTAGTAATAGTGTTAATGGAGTCAGTGGTGTAACTATAACTGACTGGGCCCTACATCAAATTTTTGAAAGGCCCCCCCCTTTCAGTCCCCTTAATGATGACCTTAGAGCAGACCAGAGGGGAAAAAAACTCACCTCTCTTCTCCTCCTATTGGCACCTCCACTCTTTTTGTAGCAATGTGCCTAGGCACGCACTACAGTGTGAGCTGACGTTGAACAGCTTCAGGTCATAGAACGCTCCTACGTATGCTATGTCCCGCCTTGAAGATGTGCGCTACCAGGACTAAGTACACTGCAGGTGCCCACAGAAGAAGTCAACAGAGTAGTGAGTAATACCAGTGCTAGGACTAGAAGCACCATAGTCACTGCTACCTGGGCCCTGAAAATAGATGCATTTGTCCTCTATCTGGGCTCCTTCCTGAGTTTGGGCTCCGTAGCAGCTGCTTTCCCTGCATTCATGGTAGTTACACCCCTAAATGGAGCAATTACACCCATCCCTGGTAGATGAGAGAGCTCAAAGGCACCTCTAACACATAAGAAGACAACAGCATTGTAAATGGAACATCATACTTGGGTTCCTTTAACATATTTTGCACTACGGCTCAAAGTTACACTGCTGCACATACTAACTATACTTACAACTTGTGATGAGCAAATTTCTTGAAATTCAAATTTTGGATTAGAAATAAAAATAAATTTGTCCCCAATCAAAAGTGCTCTTGTGTAGTTTGAAAAAAATGTTTACTCTTTGACTGAAAATGCTTGCTGGTTTACACACAACACCGCCCCATGTGCCAGGCCCCTCACAGAGAATATACTTACCATGCTCCCTGCGTCGCTTCTGTCCCCAGCACTGCCGCTGGTGCTTCTCCCTGTACATGGATGAAAACATCCGGAGTCAGGACGGAGGAGCAACTAATGGTGGACGGGGACGAGCCTCCCTAGCGTCACTGCTAGGGGGGCTCGTCCCCGTCCGCCATTAGCTGCTCCCCCCTGACACCGGATGTTTTCATCCGCGAAAAGGGAGAAGCAGCAGCGGCGGTGCGGGGACCAGGGGTGGGGAGTGTGGTAAGTAAATTCCCTGTGAGGGGCCCGGCACATGGGGGGGCTGTTTATGATATTAGATAACCCCGTCAAAGAGATTTGGTCACTTCAGGAAGTGGCAAGTAATCCAGAAGCAGTGGTCGTGCTTACACAATATAGGAAAAAACGCAGGCCTCTCTGGTGGCCGGGACCTTGAGAGTGCGCCAGCACTTTTTTCTATAGTGTTCAAGCACAGCCATGACTGCTAGATTACAGGGTGGTTGTAACCATGGAAATGAGCAGTGTATAATGTGATGGAAAAATTAATCAAGCCAGCAATATGGACAATCACAATATATTAGTAAGTGCCT